>NC_136261.1:84647520-84973404 GCF_964187855.1 Myxine glutinosa | reverse complement strand
AATGTCAAACAAACAATCAACTGACAGAAATATATATATATATATATATATAAACAGAAATCGGGCGCTACTTCTGACTCACCCTGTGTTATAGTATATATATATATATACTATATTATATATATATATATATATATATATATATATATATTGTTACGCGGTTAAGGATGTTGTTTGCCGAGCGGAGGCGCCGCGGGCTCGAACAGTTTTTCCCGATTCACCCAGACGTTGGCCGTTATCGCGCCACAGCTATTCAATCAGGGAAAAGACAAAGACGACGGAGTGAAGAAAGGGAATAAAAAGACGAAACAAAGGTTGAAAATACTACTAAATTTATTTACTATTTACAGGCTCAAAATAACCAAGGAGAAGGAAAGATAATAAAATAATATACAGAAGCTTTTAGAGACACAGGGAAAATACTAGCTTATACAGACTTAATTGACTACCCAGGACAGCACAAACAGAACAAACTCACGTACACGAATGGGGAACTTGCAGGCAGGAATGGCTGGAGGTGGGTGGCTGGAGGAAGGCACGGAGCTGGCTGGAGTTTGGAGTTTGATCCCGCACGGGACGTCGGGCTGGACCTCGACGGCCGCCGATGCCACCGATCCTGTCGTGTGCGCGGGGTAACGGGTCGGAGCTGCTTGGTGGAGCCAAGCCAACGCTGCTGGTGGGAGGTCTGGCGTGACGGGTTCTCTCTCCCTCTCTCACTAACTCCAGGACTCTTCCTTAGTCCAACTCTTCCTCACCACCGACAACTCAACGCAACCCCTCCACTCTACGCAACCACTGACCACCACTGACGACCAACCCAGCTCTTTCCAAAACCACACAACTCAGCTCCGCTCTGACAACCCAGCTCTTTCCTTTGCACCTCACCACGCAGCCCAGCTCAGCCTTGGACATTTTTGCAACTCTCTTCTGACGACCCTTGCGCGCGCCTTTATCACGCCTCCGGCGATTAAGCCGCCGGCCTTCAGGACACGCCCCTCGGTGTGCTCACCTCGGCCATGGTTGGTCGCGCGACCCTCTGGCTCCGCCCTTGATGACGACGGGCGGGCACGCCTTTCTTCCCCGACCCTGCCTCGTGGCCAATGGTGGCTTTGGAGGGGATGTAATTGCCAAATTGAGGCTTGGCCATTACGAAAGGGGAAATGGAGGTTTTTGGGAGTGGGAATGAAGGGAATCTATCTCTTTTACTTGGTGCAATGGAGTGTCATGTTACTGGAAGACAAGGCCTTACCCTAAAACACATAATAAGGATATAAACTACTGAACAAGGGTATTATAGTGTCCTTCAATGTGGTGCTTCATGGAATTAACTACCGGGACGCCCTTTGACCTTTACACAACACTGGAGGCAGGAGGCGCAGAATAGACAATAATAATAATAAAGCACACAATAAAAAAATACAATCCTCATATCCGCAACAATATATATATATATATATATATCTATATCTATCTATCTATCTATCTATCTATCTATATATATATATATATATATATATATATATATATATATATATATATATATATATATATATATATATATATAAGCTTTGGTCTTTCTCTTCGATTTGTCTTTTTTTTCTTTTTCTTTCTTTTTTTTCTTTTTTTTGTGTCACAACTAACATGGTCTCATTGAGAATTGCAAAGGAACACCTCCCCCGCCCCCCTCTTCCCTATCGCTGCTTTCCCTCTCTTGCCCCACTTATTCTTTACGAGTACGAGTTGTTGTTGGAGTTGTTTGAATACTTGTCTGTCTAAAAATGTTGTAAAATTTAAACTGTTCTTCAACTGCTTCGCTCTCTTTGTCTCTTAAAGTGTAGTTTGTATGTGCAAAGCAGTGATATTATAATACAGACAAACATCTCAGATTTTAATCTCAATCTATAGCGTTGTACACCATCCTTCCAGCATTCAGATGAAATCCCTACATGTAGGCTTATCCAGAATCTTGTAAAAGTATTGTCATGACAAGTTTAGGATGAGAGAGGAGACATTTTGCTACTCACATATTAGTTTGATATAGTACATTATCAGGGAGGTGATGGCTTGATATTATCTCAAGAAAATAATCTTCACATTTTTTAAAGTGGGTGGAGAATATTTTTTTTGATTTGAGAGTCATAGGTTTAAAGAAAACAGTACAGTACGTACTTTGCTTTTTCACAACTGTTCATTGAGGTTTGCCCAGTTCTTTGAAATGAGTGATTAGACGGCAGCATCATAATTTGCTGCAGCAAATATTTTGAGGGAAGAATGTTTAAATCTGTTTGGTTTCCTTCTTTTTTTTTTCTTCGAGTATAAAAATGTAATTGTTCCGGCTTTGTCGCATTCTTTGCGTCATCCACCCTGTTATTTGGGTGGTGTGTGCGCACAAATTGCTTTCCATAATCTTGGTACTTCTGTGAATGTTGATTTGCTCATCGGCCTTATCACATGTCCAAGCACGATTTTGCTCTTCGTCTTGTTCCATTGTAATCAGCGGCGTGCGGCCGCCCTCGTACAAAGGGAGTGGAAATGTTCAGCGGACACGTTGAGCTCTTACGGATTTCTGGTGATATCTATTGAGCCCCGATCTCTGTTCTCTCCACCCTTTTCTTCTACTGTCTTCCAAAGCCGAGGCTGTTTAGGAGGTGAACAGACGTTCAGATTTTTCGTTTTTATGGTGGGTTTGAAGTTTGAACCCTCAAGGAATGTTTTTGTGAGTGTGCATTTTATTTTTTGAGATGATGGCTCAGCTTGGGCTTCTTAATCTGCTAGATGTGCTGTTTGCTTTGAATTGTCTGCTTGGCTTTCACTAAACACCACAACTTGAAACCCGATTCATTTTAGACTGCTCACTGAAAATTGGTGTCATTTGGGATGATTACTTACTGTTGTTGTTGTTGCTATTTTTATTTTGGGGTGTAATGTTTATAAGCATGTTGTATTTCTATCTGGGGTAATTGGTTTTCTTCCACTATAATTTATCTTTGAATGACATTTCTCCTGCTTTGTAATAATTTCATTGACTTCAGGTTGTTGTTTTTTATATCTCTCTCTTTGCATGTTGTTGTTGTTCTTTGTAACCTTCACCACTGAAGGTGGGTGGAGGTTGTTTTTTCACCCCTGTCTGTTTGTCTGTGAGCAGGATATCTTGAGTGGGATAGATCTGGTGGATAAGTTTGGTGTGTAACAAGGATGAAATGATTAGATTTTGGTGAATATCTGGATCCAATACTTTTTTACAGTGATTCTTCACCATTGAGAGAGAGGGGTAAAAACAATGTCGAGCACGATGTCGAAAAAAGTTATTACAGATTCGGATGAAGCATGGTGGACTGATTGGGTGTGTACAACAGGCATTTTAAGGCCATTTTCCCTGCAAGAGTGGGGGTTAGCCTTGCGGTCCCCATGACAATGTTCTCCATTTTGCCCTATTTTCTGCATCTCCCCTTGTTAACCCCCTTGCCCGCATTTCTTCTTCGACCATCTTTAGCCGAATCTTTCTCGGTCTTCCCCGTCCTCTACTTCCTTCTACATTAATTCCCATCACTCTTTTCAACCAGTCACTTTCATCCTTCCTCAACACATGACCAAACCATCTCGACATGTTTCTCTTCACAGCATCCATCACAGGCTCTATTCCCATCATCTTTCGCAATTCATCATTTGTCTTCCTCTCTCTCTCAACGATACTCCACACATCCACCGAACCATTCGCATTCCACCCGTTCCAGCCTTCGTTGCTGCTCTACGTTCATTACCCATGTCTCACTCCCATAAATCATAACACTTCTCACACATGCAGCATACACCTTTCCCTTCAGCTTCAATGACACTCCCCTCCTCGTCAGCACGCCACTCAGTTCCCGAAACGTTTTCCATGCACATCTCACTCGAGCAACCGTTGCCGAGTCTGATCCACCTTCTCCATTCAGCATGTCTCCAAGGTAACAAAATGTTTTCACTCCTTCCAGCTTCACGCCATCTCCAAGATCCAACTCAACATTTCCCTCCATCTGCAGCTCCCTCTGTGCACACCTTACACTTGAATGTAGCTGCCACACTGGTTAATGACCCTCTCAAACCACTACATTTTTGATGAACCCACTCAGCGCACATTGTACATTGAATGGCATTCACTCTGACACCCTTCCTGCACACAGCACACGGCCACTTCCCAGTTCTTTCCACCTCACCACATGCTTTACCACTTGCCATCACCTTCGTTTTTCCGATATTCACCTTCAGACCTTTTGTCTCCATACATTCCTTCCACTTGTTCATCTTCTCCTTCAGTCCATCCATACTTTCTGCAATCAACACCAGATCATCGGCATACAACAACTCCCACGGTAAACCCTCCTTTACGTTCTGAGCCAGCACCTCCATGACAGCTACAAAAGGTAGTGGACTTAGTACCGACCCCTGATGCACTCCCACCTTCACCTCAAACTCACCACTGTTCCCGTCCTTCGTCCTTACAGCTGTGCGCGCTCTTTTGTACATTGCCATCACTACTCTGATCAACCATTCCTCCACTCCTAACTTCCTCAATGCCCATGGTACTACCTCACGTGGAACCCTATCGAATACTTTCTCTAGGGTGTGTGACGAGGACAAATTGATTAGATTTTGGTGAAGATCCGGATCCGAGAAATGTATGTATATACAGTATATTTTAAGTGATTCTTCACTATTCAGAATGAATGAATGAATGAATGATCGTTTTAAGGCCATTTTCCCCGCTAGGGTGGGGGTTAGCCTTGCGGGCCCCATGACAATTATGGTTCCCTGTTTGAGGCAATGTTTTTATGGCCGGATGCCCTTCCTGACGCCAACCCTTGGTCGCCTCTTACGATGTGCAGGGATACAGTGTACCTATTCTAAACTGGGGTACACACCGGGATCATTCATCCCAGCAAGCTGGTACTCAATTTGCCGACCTTGGAAGGATGACAGGCTGATTCATCAGGTGCTCGACATTGTTGTTGCCCCTCTCTCTCATTGGTGAAGAATCACTGTAAAAAAGTATTAGATCCAGATATTCACCAAAATCTAATCATTTCATCCTTTTTACACACCAAACTTATCCACCAGATCTATCCCACTCAAGATATCCTGCTCACAGACAAACAGACAGGGGTGAAAAAACAACCTCCACCCACAGGCTTGAATATTCAGAGATGGCGACAAAAATGATATGTGGCATGATATTTCAACAGTTGTGGATGGATTATGAGAAAACTTGCTGGATGAGTTGTGTAGGTGACTAGAGCGAGCCCATTCAATTTTGGTTGAGGTCTGGATGCAAATCCGGCCTATAGGTGCAAATGTAAACTATTCAGCCTGGCGGAGGTATGCGCTCTACCGAGTGCCGTTCTAGTTTATGATAGTCTTAACAAAGGTGTCGACGAAACTACTGTTTAGATTTAAGAAAAATAGGTTTTCTTTTTTAACTCCAGATAATTGTGCTGTCTACTTTGATTCTCATTTTCGATGCATTAGCAAAGCAGCTATAATTATGTTTTTGTTGATTTAACCATTTTGTTTTGAACCACTCTTAAAGTCTGCCTGTATATCTGTCTGATGCCCTTTCAAAGCTTACACCTGTGGCCTCTGCACACACTTTTTTTACTCAATGACGTTCTGTTTTGCTGGGAAATATGTACAGTTAAGTAGGTCCCATAAGAAATAGCAGGTTAAATAAGATTGTGGGTGTGGGAGTTGTTTTCTCATGTGGCAAGGGAGGAGTTGAGATTGGCGTAGCTTGGGGACATGTATCTAGTGTGAACTGCCAACTCGTATTGCAACTGCATGGCTTTCCTTTGCGCTCCATCCTTGAGCCAATGCACCTGCTGCCTGTTGCCTTTTCTCTTGCAATCTCGGCTGCCAAGCAAGTGTGAAGTTTTGTGTTCCAAATACAATAGTGCGCTCTTGGTTGGGAAAAACCTTTTGAAGAGGTAAGTAACTACCAGTCTTCAGGTTCTGATTTTTTTTATTTTAATGAAGGCCCTTTGCATGTGTGATCGGTGTCTAGTTTGAACTGTTGAGATGTACTTGTTGAATTGCATGAAACCGTGGCTGCCATAAACCCATTATTTTTGCTTTGCCCACACTTATACTGGTCACACCGAAGCGAGACGATTCATTTTAACACCATTTAATTGCAGCTTAGTTGTTACATTGGCTTACAATGGTTGCATTTGGTTTGAGCTGTCTGTTCCTCTCACCTCCCCCCCCCCCCCCTCCCTCTTTCTTCCACCCCTGCCACCAGTGGTCCAACCCTGTCCACCAGTAAATTGTTGTACTGTGCTGTTCCTCACTTTCTCATTATTCCTACTCTTCTGCTCTTTGCCACCAGAAGTGTACCTGTGCATCCGACTGCCACTCGTGGTGAGCAGTTTTCTGGTATGAGTCAGCACGGGGCGGTGGGCGGCGGAGATAGTGGTAACAAGGGCAGCGAGCGATCCCGTGAGCGCTGCCGTTCTAGTGACTGCTCTCGAGACTCTTCGCATGAAAGACCGGAAGGCCAATTAACTCCTTGCATTCGCAACGTTGCATCTCCCACGCGCCAGCGTCACCCAGGTGAGTGTTTGGCCTGTTCATGCTTCGTGCTGTGCTTAACATACTTACATGGGCCAGAGCCCACGCCGAGTCATTTTATGGATGAATCACTCGATTTGTGTCAGAAATATGTCCTTGAATGGATTGTGTTTTTGTTTTCCATTTACTTGATAAAGTCTTGCAGATGCAATTTGGTCTTTCTTCCTTTCTCTCACTCCCCCACCCCACACCAACCACTCAACCTCATGCTTTTACAATATGTTTACAAAACATTCATCTTGACGCAATGTCCGGAAGTGTCTGCATTGTATCCGGTTGGTGCTAACTTCATCCTCACTCCCATTTCATGCCAATAATTTTAGTCCATCTCTGCACTTGCGTCTACAAAAAAAAAAACCCCACCGTAAAAATGGCCTCTAAACGGTGGGTTTTTTTTTCTGCACTTGGAATTATTCAACCATTCAGCATTAAGCTTTCAAAAGGTATGTTGTTAACCTGGGAACGAATGAGAGGCTGTGTAGCAAACTTCTTCTTTTTTTTCCTTTTCTTTTTGTTTGTATACAGGATCGAGGCTCGTGAAAGAGCTAACATTTATCACACAAAAAAAATCAAACAGACACACAAAACATATAATAAGGGTAGAGGGAGACAAGATGGGGAGAGAAGGGGAAGCACACAAACACAACATTTGAGAGCAGGGACGTCGGGAGATCTGTGGGAGGGCTTGTGGGGAGGAGGCGTGGGAAGGGGGGGAGAGTTGGGAGAAGTGTAAAACACAAGGACACTGCAAGGACTTCCAGGAAGGAAGTTGGTATTTCAAAAAAGTGTATCTGGGGTGAATATTAACGGGGGTAGAAAAGATCAAGGTCTTGGATGGGGGAAGATAAGAGATGGTGGTGAACAGCTGTTTTAAAGACCTGGAGGGCGGAGTGGGATTGAAGAGAGTGAGGGAGTTTGTTCCAGAGGTGGGAGAAAAGAGGAATGAAGGAGTGAAGGTGAGCAGAGAGTCTTGGGTTTGGCAGTTTAACCATAAGAGGGTTGCAGGCAGATCTTGTGCGACCTGCAGGAATATTTGGGGGACAGAGCCCAGAAAGAGCTGGGGGAGCAAGGCGGGAGAGGAGTCGGTAGAAGACAGAAAGCTCAACAACCTGCCTGTGGTGAGTAAGTGAAAGGCCCTCGGAGTTAGCTTCATCGCGGGAGATTCCAATGATTCTGAAAGCTTTGGTTTCAACAGCATGAAGCCGAGCAAGGTGTGAGGCAGGAGCAACGGCCCAGAGGGGAGAACGGTATTCCATTGAGCTGCAGATGAAAGCCTTGTATGTGCTGAGGAGCTCAGGCGTGCCAAGGAAGGACTTCGCACGACGGAGGATGCCCAGTCGGCGACTGGCTTTGGAGGCCAGATTTTAAATGTGGTTTTCCCAGGAAAGATCATGGCAGACAGTGAGACCCAACAGCTTGAGTGACAGAACTTCTTGGAGAGGATTATTCAGAAAGTGGATGGGAGGGTTGTTCAGTCGGTCTTTTCGGAGAGACATAGTAAGAGTGAGATTTGTCAGGATTGAAAGACATGTTCCACTTGTTTGACCAGTCTGTGATTTTGTCCAGGTCTGCAGAGAGTGAGGAGGCTGCAGACTGCCGATCTGAGGGATGAGGAATGGAGCGGCAGAGAATGGAGTCATCAGCAAAGAGATAGAGAGGATTTTCAAGAGAGTCAGAGAGATCATTGATGAAGACCAGAAAAAGCACAGGGCCCAGAACACTGCCTTGGGGAACTCCAGCCTGAACAGGAAGGGGAGATGAGAGAAACCCATTCAGGGCCACATGTTGACTACGACTAGAGAGGAAGTCCGCCAGCCAAGCGTGGAGATTTCCATGGATACAATAGGAGGAGAGTTTGGTGAGCAGAGCGGGGTGCCAGACCGTATCGAAGGCACGTGATATGTCAAGCGAGACATCTCTAATTTCCTGTTTGGCATTGAGGACCTCCATCCATTGTTGAGACAGCAGAAGCAGCATGTCCAGTGTAGAGTGACCTGGTCTGAAACTAAATTGATGATCAGAGATCAAGCCATTTGAGAAGAGGAAAGATTTAATATCTGATGCAATGATGGATTCCATGACTTTGCTGATAATTGGGAGAAGACTGGTGGGTCTGTAGTTGCAAGGATCTGTTTTTGCACCTTTTTTGTGTAAAGCGGTGATGTTGGCTGATTTCCAAGGTGATGGCAGATGACCTTGAGCAAAAGAGAGGGTGAGGAGAACAGAGAGACGCGGTGAAAGAGCGGCGGAGCAGGATTTTACGACCCGTTGGGCTGATGCCGTGAGGTCCAGTTGCAGAATCAGAGTTGAGGGTTGACAGAAACCTTTCCACCTTGTCAGGAGGAAAGCACACAGAGTCCAGGAACAGCTGGGTACGACTGGGTACGGTGGGTACAGAGAGGGATGGGTTTGGGACACAAGATTTAGAGACAAACACAGAGTTGAGGCATTCAGCTTTTCCACGTGCGGAGTCAGCTGTGTAGCCGTTTGAGGTAAGCGAGGGGATGGAGGGGGAACAAACACCAGAAACGGATTTGACCAGACGCCACCAGGATTTGGAAGAGGGAGACAGGTTTGAGAGTTCGGGCTTGACAGTGGAGAGATATTGTTTCCTGGCTCTCCTGAGGGTGGACACACACTTGTTTCGGGCTTTCTGAAAGGAAATGAGATTTCCTTCCGTTGGATTTGCTTTCCAGGACGCGAAGGCAAGTTGTTTCTGGGAAACTGCCTCACCACAAGGATCCGTGTACCATGGACGGGGGGGAAGGGTATGACAACTGAAGGCGAGATGGGATAAATCTGTGCATGAGAGAGAGCAATTTACTTTGGAAGAATTCCCAGGATGAGTTGATGTCAAAGGCGGTCGAGATGGGAGACCAGTCCAGATGATTGATGGGTGCTTGAAGACCGTGCCAGTTGGCCTGAGTGAAATGCCAGACTCGTCGACGCGAGGAGGCTCTCTGAGAATGGTCAGAGAGATGTCCACTTTAACAAGCACATTATCAGATGAGCTGATTGGAGCAGAAGAAGAGCAGCAGACATTTGCAGGGAAGTTAGTCATAACCAAGTCGAGAAGAGAAGATGCTCCGTTGCCTGGGATTCGGGTCGGGAAATTGACAGATTGTGTCAGTCCCAGTGAGTCGCAGAAGTCCTTTGCTGAGGAGCCATGGCTGGTGAGAGAGGTACCCACACCCAGCCAACTGGCATGGTGACAATTGAAATCACCACATATGAGGAAGAGAGAGTTGGGATGAGTAGATAGAAGTTGGTCCATATTATCAGGCAGCGAGATGTAGATGGAGTCATCACTGTTTGGTGGACGGTACAACACACATATAAACAAAAGGTGGGAGCGAAGGGGAAGCCGTAGCCAGAGGTACTCCTGGGGGTGAGATGGATAGAGGGCAGTGCAGTGCGAGTGAGGAAGAGAGTTTTTTATAAAGATCGCAGCCCCGCCTCCAGGACGAGGGTCAGGTCTATCATAACGGAGGAGGGAGTAACCCGGGAGACATATTAAGGAATCGGAGACGTCATGAAGGAGGAAAGTTTCTGTTAAGCAGATCAAGTCTGGTTTGTCAGAAGCAACCTGCATGAAGAGATCAGTCAAATTTGAGCGAAGGCCCCGGATGTTTGAGGTCCATACCGTTAATGAAGGGGAAGGGGGAGCATCGGATACAGAACAGGGGGGGGGGGGGAGAGGGGTGGGGTAAGATGTGGAAGAGGAAGAAGAAGTAGGGAGAGCTGTTGAAAGTGTCTCAGAGATTTCAGAATAGCTAGGAGAAAGGGAAGGATGGGGCAGACAAAAGGTTTGATGGTGATTGGGTGAGGCACATTGAGGTGTTATTTGAGGGAGGGGGGGGGGGCAGAGCGACGCAGAAGGTTGGGGGAGATGGAGGTGAGAGTTGGAAGGGGGAAGAAGCGGGGAGGACGCTTTGAGGAGGAGGGGTGAGAGGGGGTAAATGGAGAAAAAATGAGGGTGGGGAGATTTGAAGGGGAGGGGCGAGGGGGGGGGTTATGAGGGTAGTGGTTCAGGGGGAGTTTAGGAGGGAAGGGGCAAGGGGGGTGGGGGGCGGGGGATTTGAAAGGGATGGGAAAATCTTCTTCATATAGTTTGAGTTGAGTGAACTAGATGGTGAAATGGGCTGTCCTCAGCCACTCCTGCGCTTGGGCAGTGAGCTGTTGCAGTGAATTGCATCCTCGATCAAGGTGGTGCATGGGGAACTCCTCCACCAAGTGTTCTTCAGTGTTGGCCATTTTCCTGGAATGCACGCACAATCTACCAACAGGCTGGTGTTGTCAGTCCTGCCTGTTGTTTAAATGGGTGGAAGGTTGATCCGCTCTGATGAAGGGCTTGTAGCTCTTGTCATTGCAGTTCTCTTCGGATTCTGTGATGCGCAGGGGCTGTGGTGGTTGCTCAGCTGCTTTGGAGGCAGCCTATCTGGTCGCAGCTTCATGTTGTAGAACATAGATGGTGAGGCAGGATGCCTGCCAACATAGGTAGGTCATGAGTTGGTGTCTATCGTAGGCTGATCACTCGCAGGGCAGAGTTGAGCTGACATCCACTTTTTTGTGGGTGATCCTAGAGTCCCTGTATATAGAGAGTTGTGTCAACTCAAATTTGGACCCCATTTTGTGTCTAAGTGTGTCGGATTAGATATACATGTACATTCGCGATATGGGGTGATATATTCTAAACCTGCTAAAAAAAAATTTGCTACACATATTTAGTCTTATTATTACATACAGGTGATATTTGTTTTGTCAAAAACTCAGCTATTGCCGTGAAAAAGAGCTGTGTGGTGATATTAAAAGTGGTATGGCAATGCATATTACAAGCCAACACTGCATATAAGAGCTAACATTATAAGTAAGACAAACCAATGCTGTCGTTCTCTGAATTTTAATAACTTTTAGAAAGGAGTGTGGGCATATCCAATATTTTTTAAAGGGTGCCGAGAGCAATTCCGGTGTAGGACTTCCAGCCGACATATAGTCTAACACACTTAAAACAAATTCTGTACGTGGTATTGCCATATTTTTGACTTTTTATTATTTTGTTATTTTTTTATTATTTATAATTTTTATTTTATTATTTTTATATATTTTTATATTTATATATTTATATATTTTTTTTATATATATTTATATTTTTTATATATTTTATAAAATTATATAATATTTTATATTTTTTTAATATAATATATTATTATTTTAATATATATAATATATATATAATATATATATATATATATATAATATATAATATATATAATATATATAATATATATATATAATATATATATATAATATATATATATTATAATATATATAATATATATATAATAATATATATAATATATATATATTATATATATTATAATAATATATATAATATATATAATATAAATATAATATATTTTATAATATATTATTTTATATAATATATATTTATATATATATTTATATATTTATATATATATATATATTTCTGACTTTATTATTTTTATTATTATTCTGACATATTTCTTTTCCATATTTCTGACTTTATCACTTGGAAATCTATACATCTTATATTTCCCAGATTGGTTTGAACAACCAAAAGCAGAACCAGTCATTTTGTTTGGCAATAAACAACATTCCCGTACCAAGCTGACGTTCACGCACGGTGAAGTTAGACACAAAATGGCGCCACGAAATCACGTGACCAGAAATCTCGGGTCAGCGCATGGCGCAACTCTCTTTATACAGGGACTCTAGGTGATCCTAGCCTAGCTCAAGCAGATATGCAGTACTCTGCAGCGGCATACACTCGTGCCAGTGTGGAAGAGCACAGGTTTGTTTTGCAATAGATTGACCCGAGCTGCTATTGTTCTGCCAGCACACAGAAAATGTAGCCGGTTTTACCTCCTGATCAGTCGGTGAACTGGAAAAGGGGCTGGGAATTCTATCAAGTTTGACTTCTCCTCATCTGCCTGTTTCTCTGTTGTGCAGGTGGAAAGCCGAATAGATGGTCTTCTGTATGTTGAGATTGAGTCGTCGGCGATGGTAGTAGGTGTGCATGGTTTTGATATCTTGTGCAAGAGTCTTCTGTTCCTCTTCAAATGTTCTGCTGATAGTGAGGATTGCCAGATCATCAGCATGTGTGATCTTGTTGCCCAAAGTCTGTGGCAAGTCACCCGTATACAAGTTGATGAGTGTTGGGGACAAGGCAGATCCTTGTGGGGTGCCATTTTAAGGTTTCTGGTCTTGCTGCATTGTCAATATGGCATGACCCGAAAGCAGCGAATTGTGGTGATTTCGCTAATCACGTGCACCATTTGGCGATCTTGGAGAGAACATTGTGCAGCTTGAGTAGAATCCCCAGATGCTCGACAGTGGTATAAGCTGAGGAGAGGTCGATGAACAGAGAGCAGCATATTTCCGATTGGCTTCAAAAGCAGCCTCAATGTAGTCTGTGGCTACCAGAACTTAGTCTTCGGTGTTCTGGATCTTTCTAAAACCAGCCTGTTTTTTTGCAGAACATTCTCCAATGGCGGCTCAATCCTATTCAGTATCGGCTGTCCCAGTAGTTCAAATGTAATCGATAAGAGAGAGTTAGGTCGGTATCTCTTTGGGTCATTGTTTAGCTTGTGTGGCTTCACGATAGCGACAACATTGGCTCCCTTCCATAGTTGAGGGACCTTTGCTATTGCCAAGCATTGTGACATGAAACGTCTAAACCATTCAAGAAATAGAGGACAGGCATGGGTCAGCTGCTTGGCATGTACTATGTTATCTTTCCATGTTTGTGTGCCAAGTACCGCTTTAAACTCAAAAGAGGAGAAATGGCAGGTGAGGCCCCCGTCATCAGATTGTGAGTATCTTGTCTCCTTCAGTTTGGCATTGAACTCATCAGAGAAAGCTTTGTCGGGGTGTAAATATTTGCCATTGTTGTCGAGGATGCATGTAATTGAGTCAGGCGTGACGGGGCAAGGTTGTCTTCTTGCAGATCTCCATGTGAGTGTCTCTTTCTGAACATTTCCTTTGTGTAGTTTTGACAAAGGAATTCATGGTTTTGTGGTCTGAAACACTACTTGTATGAAAAGACCGGATGTTCCACATTCAAGAGGCAGAAAACTTTTAATTATACTACAAGTTCGCCAAGCTCATTCTTTCCTCGTACAGTAGTGTAAATGGTATGGCACGATCAAATGACCTAACATTCAATAAGATGTACTCAAACTTGGTACACAGGCTTTACCATGCGATAAGAAACTGGATAAAAAATATTTGGGTGCAGGTCGGTATGAATTTGTGTGCACATGTGTGAACGGATTTTTTTTTCTATCCTCTTCCCCCACCCCTGGTTGTCTTGGAGCGGTGGGGGGAGGGGTGTGGTAGGTTGCTTAGCTTTGTTTGGCCTTTGCTGTGGTGCAAGTGCTTTGGCCTGTGCTCAAGTGGGTAATGCTTTAGCCTGTGTTGGGTGTTGACTGTTTTTGGCTGTGCTCAGGTGTGGAATGCTTTTGGCTGTGCTCAGGTGTGGAATGCTTTTGGCTGTGCTCAGGTGTGGATTGCTTTTGCCTGTGATGGGGTCTGAGTGCTTTGGCCTGTGTTGAGTGTGGAATGCTTTTGCCTGTGATGGGGTCTGAGTGCTTTGGCCTGTGTTGAGTGTGGAATGCTTTTGCCTGTGATGGGGTCTGAGTGCTTTGGCCTGTGTTGAGTGCGGAATGCTTTTGCCTGTGATGGGGTCTGAGTGCTTTGGCCTGTGTTGAGTGCGGAATGCTTTTGCCTGTGATGGGGTCAGTGCTTTGGCCTGTGTTGAGTGTGGAATGCTTTTGCCTGTGATGGGGTCTGAGTGCTTTGGCCTGTGTTGAGTGTGGAATGCTTTTGCCTGTGATGGGGTCTGAGTGCTTTGGCCTGTGTTGAGTGTGGAATGCTTTTGCCTGTGATGGGGTCGGAGTGCTTTGGTCTGTATTAAGTGTGGAATGCTTTGGCCTGTGTTGGGTGTGGAATGCTTTTGGCTGTGATGGGGTCGGAGTGCTTTGGTCTGTGTTAAGTGTGGAATGCTTTGGCCTGTGTTGGGTGTGGAATGCTTTTGGCTGTGTTGAGTGTGGAATGCTTTTGCCTGTGATGGGGTCGGAGTGCTTTGGTCTGTGTTAAGTGTGGAATGCTTTGGCCTGTGTTGGGTGTGGAATGCTTTTGCCTGTGATGGGGTCTGAGTGCTTTGGTCTGTGTTAAGTGTGGAATGCTTTGGCCTGTGATGGGGTCTGAGTGCTTTGGCCTGTGTTGAGTGCGGAATGCTTTTGCCTGTGATGGGGTCTGAGTGCTTTGGCCTGTGTTGAGTGTGGAATGCTTTTGCCTGTGATGGGGTCTGAGTGCTTTGGCCTGTGTTGAGTGCGGAATGCTTTTGCCTGTGATGGGGTCTGAGTGCTTTGGCCTTTGTTAAGTGTGGAATGCTTTCGCCTGTGATGGGGTCTGAGTGCTTTGGCCTGTGTTGAGTGTGGAATGCTTTTGCCTGTGATGGGGTCTGAGTGCTTTGGCCTGTGTTGAGTGCGGAATGCTTTTGCCTGTGATGGGGTCTGAGTGCTTTGGCCTTTGTTAAGTGTGGAATGCTTTCGCCTGTGATGGGGTCTGAGTGCTTTGGCCTGTGTTGGGTGTGGAATGCTTTTGGCTGTGTTGAGTGTGGAATGCTTTTGCCTGTGATGGGGTCTGAGTGCTTTGGCCTGTGTTGAGTGTGGAATGCTTTTGCCTGTGATGGGGTCTGAGTGCTTTAGCCTGTGTTGAGTGTGGAATGCTTTTGCCTGTGATGGGGTCTGAGTGCTTTGGCCTGTGTTGAGTGCGGAATGCTTTTGCCTGTGATGGGGTCTGAGTGCTTTGGCCTGTGTTGAGTGCGGAATGCTTTTGCCTGTGATGGGGTCAGTGCTTTGGCCTGTGTTGAGTGTGGAATGCTTTTGCCTGTGATGGGGTCTGAGTGCTTTGGCCTGTGTTGAGTGTGGAATGCTTTTGCCTGTGATGGGGTCTGAGTGCTTTGGCCTGTGTTGAGTGCGGAATGCTTTTGCCTGTGATGGGGTCTGAGTGCTTTGGCCTGTGTTGAGTGCGGAATGCTTTTGCCTGTGATGGGGTCAGTGCTTTGGCCTGTGTTGAGTGTGGAATGCTTTTGCCTGTGATGGGGTCTGAGTGCTTTGGCCTGTGTTGAGTGTGGAATGCTTTTGCCTGTGATGGGGTCTGAGTGCTTTGGCCTGTGTTGAGTGTGGAATGCTTTTGCCTGTGATGGGGTCGGAGTGCTTTGGTCTGTATTAAGTGTGGAATGCTTTGGCCTGTGTTGGGTGTGGAATGCTTTTGGCTGTGATGGGGTCGGAGTGCTTTGGTCTGTGTTAAGTGTGGAATGCTTTGGCCTGTGTTGGGTGTGGAATGCTTTTGGCTGTGTTGAGTGTGGAATGCTTTTGCCTGTGATGGGGTCGGAGTGCTTTGGTCTGTGTTAAGTGTGGAATGCTTTGGCCTGTGTTGGGTGTGGAATGCTTTTGCCTGTGATGGGGTCGGAGTGCTTTGGTCTGTGTTAAGTGTGGAATGCTTTGGCCTGTGTTGGGTGTGGAATGCTTTTGGCTGTGATGGGATGCATGTGCTTTGCCCTGTACTGTGATCCTTAAGGAATGGCGGAGTTGGAGAAGATAGCTTGTGTTTGGGTCCTCTTCGATCAATTTCTTTCTGTTTCCCCCTGCCACCCACATCTTGCACAATTTTGTCCAAAATTGCTGACAGATTAGGTAGTTGTTTGTAATTCAGACTTGATCATCCCTTTCAGATTTTTTTTTTTTTTTTTTTTTGTAAGCCACTTTACATCTGCCAAGATCTAAGAGTTTTTTAAATATATATATTTGAACAGTAGCCCTTATATATATATATATTATTTAGCTCACGTGGGCTTTCGTCTGGTGAGCATATGCGATCGAGCAGTGTCTGTAGCTAAGTCAATGACTGAGTCCATACACACTTCAGTCATTATCACTTGAATCAAACACACAATTTCGATGAAATTTGGCCACAAGCTTCATATCTGATTCCTAATGAAGGTGTATTGACCTCATCAAAATCTGCACTCATTAATTAAGGAGGTCAATTGGCGTTTTTTGGTTATCCGTTTGTCCGTCCATGATAGATTTTCGTTACCGCAATAATATGAAAACGGCCGAAGGGATTTTGACCAAACTTGGTAAAATTATACATTATGATGCAAAGATGAACCGATTAGACTTTGGGATCAAGATTGTCAAAGGGTCTGTAATCGGTTTTAGTAACGACGATAATTTAAGAACGTCTGAAGGTAACAAAGTCAAACTTTGTACAAGTATGTATGACTAGCAGAAGTACCCGGCATTGCCGGGCGGGGGAAGGGAGGGAAGGGGGAAGGGGAGGGGAACAGGGGGGAGGGGAGGAGAGAGAGGGAGGGGGAGGGGGAGGGGAGGAGGGGGGAGGGGAGTGGAGGGGAGGAGGGGGGAGGGGGGAAGGAGGAGGGGGGGGAGGGAGGAGTGGGGGGAGCGAGGAGTGGGAGGGAGGAGTGGGAGGGTGGGGGGAGGGAGGAGTGGGAGGGGGAGGGGGAGGTGGAAGGGGTGGGGGAGGTGGAGGGGGAGGGCGAGGGGAGGGGAGGGGGAGAGGGGTGGGGAAGGGGTAGGACAGAAAGGAAGGGGTAGGGGGGAAAGGGAGGAGCATGAGGGAAAGGGAGGGGGATGGGGAAGGGGTAGGGCAATACAAGTATGTATGATGATGCAAAGATGAACTTATTAGATTATGGTGTCAAAAGGTCAGATGTCCTGTTAGATAAAAATTCTGTTACCGAGCTAATTGGGAACCAGTGATAGGATTTTGACCAAACCTGGTATAAGTATAATATATTATGATGAAAAGATGAACTGATTAGATTTCTGGATTCAAAGGTCAGAGGTCATGTCAGGTAAAAATGTGATACTTGAGAACAGCTGAAGGGATTGAAATGAAACATGGTACAAGTATGCATAATGATGTAATAATGTGGGCGGAGGCATACAGGTCGACGTCAAAGAGTGCTGTTCTATTTAGCCTTTCACTTTGTATTGATTGCAGAAATTGACTTGGATTACATAACAACCTGTGAGCATGTGGGAGTATGTTACATGTAAACAAGGTGTAGGAAAGTGCAAATCAACAGCCCCAGTGTTTTGCTTCTACCAGCGGAAGCTGTTATCTGCAGATTTGACAAACCCAGTTGGTAAAACACGTCCTGAGCTCTGCGTCAATCTTGGCATGCCCCTAGTCTATATACAATTATACATGATATTGTTGACTCGAGGTTTCGTGCGATCCTCCCTCGTTTTTATTTAATTGCTTTTTAATCTCGTCATTGTGTATCTTTTTGTTTGTCTAGTATGAGTCTTGTCTATTTGCTTAACAACACGAGAGGGTGAGTAACTAAATATGAGGTTGCTTTCATTCCACTTCAGTGTTTTCTCCAATCTACCAAAAACCCTCAAACAACTTTACTCCATGTACAGTGCATTCAGAAAGTATTCAGACCCCTTCACTTTTTTCACATTTTGTTATGTTGCAGCCTTAAGCTGAAATCGTTTAAATTCATTTTTTCCCTCATCAATCAACACTCGATACCCCATAATGACAAAGAGAAAACAGGATTTTAGAAAGTTTTGCAAATTTATTAAAAATAAAAAACTGAAATATCACTGATAGTGCAGCGGCATAGCAAACCAATTGTGCATTTTGTGATGGAAGCACCAAATTTGGCAGAATGATAGAATATTATATGGAGAACATTTTCAGATATGGAACCACTTTGGAATTCACCCCAATGTGGCCGCCATATTGGATTTCAAAATGGCGGCTTAAAAATCTTTAATTACAAATATTTCTGGTTCTATACCAGCTACAGCCTTGATTTTAGTGTCTGGATGTACAAACTTGAGGTCAAGGAATTGAATGGTTCTACTTAGAAGTTGATTTACTGACGCCATATTGGATTTCAAGATGGCGGAAATTGATTTACTGACGCCATATTGGATTCCAAGATGGCGGCTTCCGAAAATCTGCTGACCGATATCTCTGGTTCTATGCCAGCTAGATACTTGATTCTGGTGTCTAGATGTACATTTCTGAGGTCAATGAATTGAATGGTTGTATTGAAATATGTTTTAATGCACATAAGCAACTGATAATCCCATATTACGTACATTGTATACACACGTTCAGCAAGAGAACTAGCGAGCGTATTGCATCAAGTCATGCCAAGTGTCACAGTTCCAACTCAATGTGAGCAGTCACCATCACAGGCACACAGTGCTGTGCATTTCAGAGCTGCTTTCTTGCACTTGCATCTCCCACTGCAACCGTTTTCGCACCCACAACAGATGAGTTCATAGCAGGATTTGGCAGCTTCTGGTAGTGTTGTCCACAGAGGATCGAACTGTCCGTCATTGTCCACCCACCCCCAGTCGCATGGTGATGGGAGATAGCAGTGTGGGACAAGAGACTGTCCCCAACAATGTCCACCCTGGTAAGTTGCTCTCTTCACGTGTTGTACTAGGGCGGCCTGTGTTGGAGGTATTGCTTCAATGGATCGAGATTTCTTTGCAAAGAGTTTCTTTCTTGCCAGATTCACCTCAGAACATGTGCATGTGCGGTCGTACAGAAGCACTACGTATCTCTCCAGGGTTGCCAGTGTATCCTCAGAGATCTCACTTGGTGCAGATGCCAGGTCCAGGAATGCATTGGTCACTTCTGGAAAAGTTTCCCATACTGCCCATGCTGTTTTCTTGCCACGACCTGCAAAGCTCGAGACGGTATCACACCCTGTGATTGCATGGAAGATTGGCAGTGCCTTGGCTTTGTCTGGTCCCAGGGTAGCAGACAGCTCGTGTGCTGCTATGTAGCAGAAGTTCTTTCCGGTTCCAAACGCTAACCAGAGTTCGTCCACTACCTCATTAAGCTCCTGGGCCATCCACACAGCGAGAACCACCACATCTGTGTCCACGGTGCGGATGAGTACTCTGCGGTGTCCAGATTTCATAGCAGCTGCTGCGTGGAGCATCATGCGCGTGTCTGCTTCCTCGTGATTGCACGGGGCCAAAGCGGCTGTGTCTGCACATGGTGGTACAGCAATGACCTGTTGGTGTAAGCATGAACAATACCGTGATGTAAATTAAATGTGAATTCCTTTGGTGTAGGTGGTCACGAATAAAACCTGACATGAATCTGCATAACATTTATTAATTTATTTCAGTACATTATTTCAAGTACATAAATACAGGGCAATTATTATTATTATTATTATTATTATTATTATTGTTATTTACTTGGCATCAAACACATGAAATCATACAATATGACATTGCACATATAACAGTAGCCTGTTCGTGTACACTCCCCCAAGATGCCAGGAAAGAAAAAAGCAATTCAAGAACACTATGGGCAATAGGCCTTTCTTAACAATTTGAGGGAGTGTACCGTGGACAGCTAAAGATTATATATACAATACAAAATATTCTTCCGAATAGATAATACAAATCGGGATTATATAATCAAAATTAAATTATATGAAAAGAATACACATATGTGGGTAAGAATTTACTCTACAACAGCATAAATCAATAATACATTGTATAATATGTACTGAAACCACAGAAGATTGTACACACACTCTCAAACACACAAGCAGGCACGCACCCACTCTCACCACCCAGACACATACACACACTTTCACTAACACACACTAACATACATCATGCACATTACCTGTTCACCGTCAGTAGCAATCAGCTGTTTGTCTGGCACATCGATGGACTCCGTGACCTGCTTAGACAGAAAGCTGAAGAGTTCCTCCTTGTTCTCGTCGACACGGAGGAAACTGTGCCAGTTGCCTGGTAGGAGGGCAGAGCCAGTGACACGTCTGCGTATTCCCTTGCCTCTGTTGGTCCTTGCAGTTGCCTTCAGGCTGCCTGACTTTGCATAGCGGTCCCACACTAGATCGAGACGAGATCGATGTTGAAGCTGTGACATAATGTATGGAACGAATACTTTTGTGGCATAGTCAAGAAATGTTTTGGTCTGGCCTGGGCTCAGCATTTGAACTATTACAGCTCCATCGAGGATCACAGAAGATACTTGTGGTGGGTCCGACTTTGTTTCGACAAGCTGTTCTAAGGGCTGCAACAAGTCAGCTTTGGAACCAAAGCGGAGCTGTCCATTTTGCGAGAGTGCTGGCGGATGTGCGCTGTTCTCATGTTTGAAGAACTGCTCGAGACCCCCATCTCTGGTTTGGCATGCGATGTATAGTCTGGAGAAGAGCTCTGAATCACTCTTTGCAGAGGCTACTTGTTGTTTGCTCTTCTGGGCAGCTTTGACCTTGATGGATGAAAACAACGGGAGTTTGTTGCGTTTGATGACATCATTGAGTGGCTTGGATCTGTCTGCCAGACGTTCCTTCTCAAATGAATGGAACTGATCTCTCCCAATCTGTAAAGCTGTACGCACAGTATCTACAACAGCTGGGCCCAAGATCTCCAGTGTGCCCAGGACCAGCAAATCTGTGCTTTCTTCTTCAAAGGGGCTGCCCATCTCTTCGATGACTGTTGTCAGTGCACGGACATCTTGGACGAACTTCTTCTGCACACTGTCGGTTTGCTCATGGTGGTGGGTGTGCTCTCCCCTTTGGCGCAGTTGCTGTGAGGTCTCAAATTCTGTGATGACCCGAGCAACTTCGGGGCCAGCCACCATCCACCGTCGAAGGGCACTTGGATTTTCAGTTAGGCCCACTGCCCCGCCATCGCCTTTGACCGTGGCATTGTTTTGTTCATGAGCCTGGTCTAGGGAGATGGCGGAGAAAGCATGCCTAGTCTTCTTGGATGTGAAGTGCCCCGCATGGAACTTGGCAGCAACATCTGGGTGTTTCTCTGCAATGCCAACCATGTCCCTGATGTGGACTGGTAACCAGCGAGCATAGTGGATATGGCCCAATGCAGCGAACCATGCAGCTAGCTCTGGTAGGGTGTCCATGTACAGCGTGAAGTTGGACTCTCTCAGTGAACGTATGTAGAGGAGTATACAGAGCTCCAGGTTAAGTACAGTGGCCCAGTACTGAAACTGTGGACATGCCGCTGCTCTCTGGTCACACCATGCCTCGAACTCCAATGGTTCCTCATCTCTTGCAGTTGCTCTTTCGTTGTATATGTCATATGCACGATGCTGCAGTATGTGTAGGGCAGCAACAGTTACTTGGTGGGCGCGTCTTGTACGGCTGACGTGAGCTGCACGCAAGAAGGAGTCTGCTGTGCCAGCTGTTGCTATCTCTGCCTGAACCAATGCCTGTGTCCAACCGCTGTCTTGCAGCCAGTCTCCTGCTGTCTTCAAAGCTGCCATCTCTGTGTGTAGACCACCCAGCATGACCACAAAGAGATCTTCACCATGTGTGTCTGGCCAGTTCCATTGCACCTGCTTGGCGATCGCATAAAGTGGTTGGTCCAGTGTGACGACGGGTATCTGTCCAGGGTTTAGCTCATTGATCGCTGCTTTCACGACATCCATGGCATGGCGGATCATTGCCACTGAGTGGGCTTGGTCATGGAAGAGGGGAAGCAAGGCAGTGGGTGTGACTGTGATACTAGTATCCTTGGCTGATTGGTTCTCTGCGTGATGTGCAGCCCAAGAAATGTTTCCTGGATTCTGTGTGTCACCACTGTCACATGCATCCTTCACAGTCTGGAGCCACCTCTTCTCTTTATCCAGTTCAGCTTGTGCAGGATCTCTCTGCAGCGACGCCTGGGTTCCAGCTGGTACAGGGTGGCTTTTGGCAAGTGAACTAACTGGTTGTACATCTGTGTAATACCGTGCAAGGTCCTCCACAGTCTTGACATTTGAGACACCCCCGATGATGACAATACCTCGGTCTGTGCCTTGATTGTCATAGTCTGGATGTTGTATCAATGAAATACCAGTTCCGTGGAAGGAGTCGTGTGCTGTCGTGGAACTGGGATTGTGGTCTATATTATCCACAGCTGATGTGGTGAACACTCCACCGCGGAGCTTTGGGGGACAGACCACCTTCTCCGCCCGAAAGCGCTGACAGACCCCGTTCCCCAGCTCTGCAGAGATCCGTAGCACTCTATCATAGGCAATGCTGATCCCTAGTCCAGATAATGTGTCAACCAGTTCCCTCTTTCTCATATGGGCATGAAGCATCAAGCCAAGATATATTGGCAAAGGAGTCTCTTGACTAATGCTGTGTCGTACGTCTGTGCCTGCACCTCTCCTCTCATGCTTCACACTGTTGTATTTGAGAAGTTGAGCTATTGTCACAGACGCCGATGCCGATGACTGACATGCCTGATCTTTGATGCCTGCGCCCTCTAAAATCATGGAGACCATTGTCAGCAGCAGTTGTGGCACAGACTCTTCTTGACATTTGTTTGAGAAGGACCCATTGAAAGGCTGAGATGACTGGAACATATCCTTCCTTATAATCCCTGCAGCTCGTGCCAGGTGCACAACATCACTGTCAATATCATGTTGACATGCCTTGGCTAATGCACTGCCAATGTCTTCCTGAAACACCAGCAGGACATCTCTTCCCTGCCTGTGCTCCTGCAGATCAGGGAAGTGTGCCAGGATACGCTCCTTGAGTCTGGTTGTATGGACTCGTGTTTCCAGCACAACTCCGAACTGTTCCATTCTCATTGTGTAGAGCTTGGTGAGGTCTGCCATCTTGAATACAGGAGCAGTGTCTTCTTCTTTAGCAGTTTCCTCTATGTACGTTACCAGTTCAGCAAGGACTATTGCTGAAATGACATCTACCGTGCTCTGGCTTTGCTCAGCAAGCTTTTTTGCTGCCCTCACGCGGTTGTATAGGGATGTCAAACATTTCTTATGGTACTTGGCCTCTCTTGCGACCATGTCCCCAGCACTCAGTTGGGCTAACAAAGTGGTATCCTGAAGAAACTCTGCAGCCTTGCGAACGTGTTTATCTAGTTCCAATGTCGCTGCTTGATGAAACTCCAAACCAAGCTCTTGCTGGCAGAAGAAGCACAAATTGTCGCATATGCTATCAACACAAGCTGCCTGAGACCTAGTAAGCTTGTACGTATCTGTGATTGTACTGGGGATAGGGCTTCCCTCTGAATGACTTCTCTTCTGTACCCGCTGTAGCTTGGTAGTGTTATATTTCACCCTGCATGACTTGTGCCACTTGGCTTGGTGGGCAGCTAGAGTGGCAGCTATCCCTTGGCCTTCATCCAGTCATTGCAAGTCCACGTCTTGTGGCAGCTTGCCTAGTTTATTGAATGCTGATAGATTGTCTTCAAGTGTCTTGTATCCAGCACCTGCATCAGTTCTTTTCGTGACAGCAGGACACTGTAGGGACTCTCCTATATCAACTTGACACAGAACACAGAGTTCCCAGTCCAGTGGCGTCTTTGGCGTTGAAGTTACATGCTTGGTAACATGAACTAACTTGAACTGCTTCGACATGATTGAAACCTGGATGGAGCAAACAAACAAAAAAGTCGTTTAATTAGGGGTTAATCAACGGACCAGCATGTTTTATCTACAGGACAATACATGACCCCCCCTGAAATTTGACACCAAATGACCTCTTTTAGGGGTATTTTTGGCCGAAATTTTCAAATTTTTCACTCCCCAGACCCCTAGATGTTCCCTTGAGCTCAGAATCGCCGCTGTAATGTGTCTACTGATGTTAGAAAAGATATAGGGTGAATGGGGCAATAATTGTGCCTGTAGGATTTGTTTCCGCCACCCCCCCTAAGGGTTACAGATTTTAAAAGCCGCCATTTTGAAATCCAATATGGCGGCGACCTTGGGTGAATTTCAAAGTGGTTCCATATCTGAAAATGTTCTAAATATAACATTCTATCATTGTGCCAAATTTGGTGCTTCCATCACAAAATGCACAATTCTTCTTAAATTTTTGCTATGCCGCTGCACTATGACAAGTATTCATTCCCTTTGCTGTGACACTTGAAATTTAGCTCAGGTGCCTCCCATTTCTCTTCATCATCTTTGAGGTGTTCTACACCTTGATTGGAGTCCACCTGCGGTAAATTCAATTGATTGGACATGATTTGGAAAGGCACATACCTGTCTATATAAGGTCTCACAGCTGACGATGCATATCAGAGCAAAAACCAAGCCATGAGGTCGAAGGAACTGCCTGCAGAGCTCAGAGACAGGATTGTGTTGAGGCACAGATCTGGGGAAGCCTGCAAAAAAAATTCTGCTGCATTGAAGGTTCCCAAGAGCACAGTGGCCTCCACAATTCTTAAATGGAAGAAATTTGGAACAACCAGGACTCTTCCTAGAGCTGGCCGCCCGGCCAAACTGAGCAATCGGGGGAGAAGGGCCTTGGTAAGAGAGGTGACCAAGAACCCGACGGTCACTCTGGCTGAGCTACAGAGATCCTGTGTGGAGATGGGAGAAACTTCCAGAAGGACAACCATCACTGCAACACTCCACCGATCTGGGCTTTATGGCAGAGTGGCCAGATGGAAGCCTCTCCTCAGTGAAAGACACATGAAAGCCCGCTTGGAGTTTGCAAAAAAGCACCTAAAGGACTCTCAGACTGTGCGAAACAAGATTCTGTGGGCTTTCATGTGTCCCACCTGGTTTTGACTTGGCTTTTGAATAGTATATGCTTTCAAAAAATCGCTCTTCAGCCCAGCACAAGCCTCCTCACGGTGTCATACATCACCACAGAAACACAAACCTTCCTCTCAGCCTCTTTCCGCCTTTCCCCACCCACGCCATCGGGCCGTGTCACTTGGGGGGAGAGTGGGGGAGGGAGGGAGGTGTGGTTTGCTGGTCCCGCCTTCTGCCCATCAAACCATTGTAACTCCGCCTCTCCAAGGCGTGTCTTTGCTCTATCAAATCTATCTATCGTGTCTTTTGCTGTCCCATGGATCATGAATATTGGCCAGCCGATGTTACACTTGGCGCATAGTCGTTAGGAATGGCCTAACGTCATAATCGTTAGGAATGGCCATAGGAGTTATTACGAATGGGAAATTAACCTTAAGCCCTAATACTAATTAACATGGCACAACCCTCCGTATGGTACACATTTAAGCACAACCATAAGCTACATTTTCCCTACTTATTACATCGAAATGCAACTACATGTCACAGGGTCCATACTATTCCTATGCAATCCTACCTTTCCTACAGTATTCTCTCACCTCCCCCCATAAACGTATTATATTTTAGCTTGATGGTGCATTTCCACATTGAGGGCTGCAAAGTGGGGGGAAAAAAACTTTTTATATTGAGTGAGTAATCCTATGTGTCCAATTTCATAAAAGTTCCCCTTTAAATTCAGAGTTGAGGCTCACAAAAGAGCAGACCAACTCTACAATTGAGCACCATCTGGCAGGTGTGCTCTTTTGAACATGCGCATCATATTTGCATAAACTAAATATTCCAATTAGCATGTATTACTCCTTACCTCTTCCCTATTTTGAAAAAGTCTCTAAAGGTATTGTTTTAAGGACAGTTTTTCTTTTGTCCTTGGCTCTTGCTTGTACTGTTTTCAATACATCACTAGTTTTGACCATTTTGTAGCACTTGTTGCAAATGTGTTTTTGAAACTGGTAAAGGAATAGTCATCTGTGAAGGGTGCTATCATGTCGTACTTTCATGTTGGAGCACACTTTCTATATTCTTTTGGTCATTCCTAGATATCACTGATTTTTATTTTTTTTGGGAAAGTGATGAATGGCATGGATGCTTATTTGAGGTCTGGCTAACATAATCCATAATCCATATGCCTTGCACCTTCGTTCTTGGCTGTCGGAAGTCACTTTGTAATCCAAGAACTCACAGCCAGTGAGTGACCTCATACCTCAGAGGTTACACTGCTGTACAAATTGTGTTGCTTTTACGTAAAGTGTGTGCAACCTAATTACCCTCACCTGAGAAGAGGGTATTGCATTTGAGTCCATTTGTTTGTCTGTCTGTCTGTTTGTCCGCACAGAATAAATATGATTTTCTCTGCAACCGGTCCGATTGACAGGAAATTTTCACCCTAGGTGCAACTCCACCTGTATAATTTTTTTAAATAATTATGACGTCATATGTCACGTGGTTCGGCCGCCATCTTGGAAAAACTGAAAAACTTTGCACCGCCTCTATATCTCCAACAGTGCTGAATAGAAAAAATTGAGACATGGCTCATTGTAAAGAACTCTCCATGTGGTATAACATCTGTGAATGATGATGTCATAGGTGCCTCCATTATGACGTCATCCGATCAAGATGAAATTCCTTGAGCATAATCTCGGAATAAATTGGTGGAGATAAAATAATAATGATGAAGTCATCGGTCACGTGGTTTGGCCGCCATATTTGTTTTAACACAAAAGCCTTAAAAACCACTGCAAATACATCCTGGCAAGGGTTTGCAATCTCTGATTGCTCTTTTTCTTGTTTCTGTTTGCAGTAGCTAGCAAACAACCCGATGACTTCACACAACTTTGTTCAATCAGCCTGCCATTCTCCCATCATTCCCATGGTGGTATTCTATTCCACTGTTGTGCTAACCTTAGCTCATTGATTAATTATTGTTACGATGAATTATACATCTTGCAACTACTGTAGTTCAAAGAGACTTGAATGTATGATTTGTGCATTCCATTACAATTTTGAAAAAACTTTTTGAATGTTTCTTCAACAAGCTACCAGTGCTTTCTCCAACGTGCTTATATATTTATTCTTTCCTGACCATGGAAGGATGCAACAAACTTGACAATACAAATGTATAAACCTGTCTGTATTGGAGGAATCAGGCAATTTTCAATTCTCGTTGGCCTCACCAGTTCTATGCCTGGAGAGGCTTTTGCAATCTGTGTCTATATGGGTCGACATGAGTTCCCACTTTCACATATCTACTGTAATATAATACCCCGGCGAGGCTTTGCATTGTTAGCATAGTCTTGTTGGAAAGTTTTCTGTTGTAGGCAAACTTTTCTGTTGTTGAATTTTGGATTCTCAATTGTTTCCTTGTGTCAACAAATATATATATAATTATATAGTAACTACTTTGTTCTCTTCTCACCCTTCTTTTCTCACTCTTTAGAGCGACACAGTGACGGTGGTCGTCTTTCACGGCCTTCCAGCCCCAGACTGAGTCGTGGTTCACTGAGTGCTGGAGACGGCAGAAGTTTGGGCAAAGCCTCAGGGAACATGGGTACCAAAGAGGAACTAACTGTTGTGGTCGCGGAAGGTGCACGAGGCATGAGAGGGCAGGAGCGTGTTTCGCTAATTGTAGACGACACGCGTTTCATTGTGGATCCCAGTGTTTTTACAGCCCACCCGAACACTATGCTTGGCCGGTGAGTAGCCTTCATAAATTTGCCTTTTTGCCTTATTTGAAAAAAAGTAGAGTTGCCTGCTTGATTTGCACGTGAGAAAGCTGAACCATTATTACAATTGTCCAAAGCAAGTTGAAGTTTTTACAATGTTTGCAATTTTTTGATGGAACGTTTTTCAGTTTGGTTCCCAGATGTTCCTTTTTGCTTGTGGGTGTTTGTCTGTTTGTTTGTTCATCTTTTGAATATTAATTTTTGGTTTCTGAGTAACAAAAAAACAAAAAAAACAACCAATGCCGGCTTCTGTTCACAATGTATTTTCAGCGCTGACAAATGTTCCTTATTCAGCTTGGTGTCATGAAAGTGCTATTTGGTAAAATACAAAATTATGCTGAGGTTCAATACGTGTGGCTCCTTTAAAATAGATTAAAGGATTGATTATAAAATAATTTTTTGGGGTATTTGAAAATAAACTATAGTATCATTCAGCATTGGAATTCCAAAATAAACTAGAAAGCATCTGAAAATGCAAAGCCCGTCCGTGTCAGTTTGTATTCAGATGTTGTTGGCTTCTTCTGCTTCCTCTTCTTCTTCTTCTTTTTCTTCTTCTTCTTCCATATGCTCAAACAAACGAAAACAGTTTCTTTTTTTAAAGAAATACAAAATTAAAATTGATGATTTATTCAGCCTTGATCTTTTGAGCTTTAGATATAAAAAAAACCAAAAAACAGTCGGTTTCTCGCTTTTGATTGGCGAACCAATTCTGTGACCCAATATGCAAATTCTTTGAATATCAGATCAATTGGGTGAAAATTGGTGATTTTATGCATCCTTGACCTTTGACCTTTTGATCTGAAAAAAACAATCAGCTTCTAGCTTTTGATTGGTGAACCAATTCAGTAGCTGAATATGCAAATTCTTAAAATTTGAGGTCAATTGAATGAAAATTGACAATTTTATGTAATGCTAACCTTTGACCTTTTGCCCTTTTTACAAAATTATTAATGTTCCCTCTTCATATTGTCATTACTAGGGCATGCCCGTACTATATATATATCTAAAATTATATCCCCCCCCTCTATTTACATGAAATGGTTTGGTCCATGAAATGTTTTGGTCCATTCGCAACGCCAAAGCGAACGGCGAACGCTTTACATGAAATGGTTTGGTCCATGAAATGTTTTGGTTCATTCGCAACGCCAAAGCGAACGGCGAACGGCTTGCGAGTACAGTGACAATCCCCCCCCCTCTATTTACATGAAATGGTTTTAATTAGTTTTAAAACATAGTTTAACGCCAACATAGCGGCAACATAGTTTGCCAACGTGAAATAAATGAATACGCTCTCAAATGTGCCGTCCGAGGCAGAGTGTGTTCGCCACGTTCGGCACACGCGATAGCTCGCTGCTCTCTGATTGGTCGAATCGTTTTTTGGACATAGCTCGGTAAGTAATTGTCCGATTAATATGAAACCTTGAAAAGGCACATCCTCGGGTCCCCAGCAATATACCTGGCAAGTTTCAAGTATATCGGACCGGTAGTTGTCGAGAAACAGCGGTCGCATACACACACACAGACAGAGATTAGTGGAATTATAGATAGATAAAGCTTTGTTGAACATTTGATGACCAAACTCAAATGGTAAATTTAAATTTCCGGTCAATTGGATGAAAATTTATGATTTTATGTGACGCTGACCTTTGACCTTTAGACAAAAAATTTCATTTGACAATAGCTCAAATGGTGTTCAAAAAAAAAAAAGTACAGCCCGGACAGACAGACACGCACACACACACACACACACACACACACACACACACACACACACACACACACACACAACTGATTACAATTCCCCATCTCCAGCTTTGCAGGGGACAGGCTCACTATAATGGCACTTGGTAGAGTGCATACCTTCACCAGGCTAAACAGTTTGTTTTGTATCCCACTGATGGGCTGGATCTGTATGTGGACCTTAACCCAAATCTCATTGGCTTGTTCTTCTCACCTACCCAACTCATCCACCAAGTTTTGTCATAATCCGGTCACAACGTTTTGAAATATTATTATATACTGCATATCATTTTGGCCCAATCTCTCAATTGTGAAGAATCACTTTACAAATTCTAGTGTCGGGATCAGTTTGACTCACCAAAATCTAATCAATTTGTCCTTGTCATGCACCCAACCTGTCCACCAAGTTTCGTCTGAATCCATACATTATTTTTTGAGAAATCTTGCTATATCGTTTTTAGCCCCATCTCTGAGATGAACAGTCACTTGAAAACTTATTTCTCGTATCTGTATCTGTATTTGGATCTTCAGCAAAATCGAATTAACTCTTCCTTGTTGCAAACCCAACCTGTCCACCAACTTTCATCCGTATCCATCCATAACTCTTTGAGATATCATGCTATGTATTGTTTTTGGCCAGATCTCTCAACGGCGAAGAATCACTTTTAAAATTTCCATCCGGATTTGGATCCTGACCAAAAAATGTGTTGTTGCTGTTCTTGGGTGGTTGCTTGAAAACTGTAACAAAAAAAACTTGCAACAAACAGCTGCTACAGACCAACATACTTGGCAAAATTATTTTAGCCAAGTAACTAGAAATCACTCAAGCCAAGTAACTGTGAACTGTTTACATTTTGTATCCCACTGATGGGCCGGATCTGAATCCGGACCTCAACCAAATTCGAATCTGCTTGTTTTTGTCACTTAACCAACTCTTCTGCCTAGTTTTGTTGTCACTCGTCCACAACTTTTTGAAATCTCATGCTAAATATCATATGGATTAGTTTACAGCCTGTTGGGTTTGCAAGCAACTACGGATGCCGATTGATACCGTCAAACCTGGCAGTGTCTTCACTATTTTGCAAATGCGTTACCTCTCCATTGGGTTGGCGTTGCCATTTGGGGCACATACCTTCAGTTCACATTCATCTATTTAACATGAATTCGGAGTGGCAGAACTTCCCGCCTATCTCATCTTGCACACTAAATTGACCCAATGGGTAGGAGGAGACGAAATGGGCAGAATGGAAACAAACCGTTTACCAAATAAAGTGAGCACGTATTTACAAAGCACAATAAGGTGTGTGTGTGTGTGTGTGTGTGTGTGTGTGTGTGTGTGTGTGTGTGTGTGTGTGTGTGTGTGTGTGTGTGTGTGTGTGTGTGTGTGTGTGTGTGTGTGTGTTGAATCGGATGAAGATTGACGATTTATGTGACCTTGATATTTTTATATATTGACCTTAAAACCAATAGACTTCTCGCTTATGACTACCTCTACCAGGTGGTTGTCTCGTGAAGATTGGAGTAAAATTTCGACCTGTAGGTGATATACAGACAGACAATACCATACCAGACAAACCAATATACTTGTGAATCTTCCTTATTCACAAGTAATAAACAAACTTGTGAATACATAACTTCCGTCCACCTTTGGCGGCGGAGGCAACTAATTGTATGTGCTCACTGTTCAGCCTGCTCTCTCAAGTCACAGCTAGAATATAGATTAACGAATGCTTAGTTTACACCTGGATGCACACGATAGACATTTTGTTGTGCATGCAACAAAAGATGACAGTTGTACAGGAAAAGTTGGCCAACAGGTAAACCAAAGGTTTAATTTTGGGGATTTAATAACAGGCAGATGTGATTGTGTCCAGCAAGTCTATATTTGTGAAGGTTGATTTTGGAAAAACTTTATATCCATTATTTTTCGGTTGTTACCTAAAATTGACAGCCTGGTGTTGGCTTAGCGGTTAGGGTGCCGGTTTGGGATCCTAGGATCCTGGGTTCGAATCCTGGTCAACAACAACAACAACATGCATTTTAAGGCCATGTTCCCTGCTAGAGCGGGGGTTAGCCTTGCGGTCCCCATGACAATCTTCTCCATTTTGCCCTATTTTCTGCATCTCTCCTTGTTAACCCCCTTGCCCGCATTTCTTCTTCCACCATCTTTAGCCAAGTCTTTCTCGGTCTTCCCCGTCCTCTACTTCCTTCTACATTAACTTCCATCACTCTTCTCAACCAGTCACTTTCATCCTTCCTCAATACATGACCAAACCATCTCAACCTGTTCCTCTTCACAGCATCAATCACAGGCAATATTCCCATCATCTTTCGCAATTCATCATTTGTCTTCCTCTCTCTCAACGATACTCCGCACATCCATCGAACCATTCGCATTTCCACCCTTTCCAGCCTTCGTTGCTGCTCTACGTTCATTACCCATGTCTCGCTCCCATAAATCATAACACTTCTCACACATGCAGCATACACCTTTCCCTTCAGCTTCAGCGACACTCTCCTCCTCATCAGCACGCCACTCAGTTCCCGAAACTTCTTCCATGCACATCTCACTCGAGCAACCGTTGCCGAGTCTGATCCACCTTCTCCATTCAGCATGTCTCCGAGGTAGCAAAATGTTTTCACACCTTCCAGCTTCACGCCGTCTCCAAGATCCAACTCAACATTTCCTCCATCTGCAGCTCCCTCTGTGCACACCTTACATTTGAATGTAGCTGCCACACTGGTTAATGACCCTCTCAGACCACTACATTTTTGATGAACCCACTCAGCGCACATTGTACACTGAATGGAGTTCACTCCGACACCCTTCCTACACACAGCACAGGGCCACTTCCCAGTTCTTTCCACCTCACCACATGCTTTACCACTTGCCATCACCTTTGTCTTTCCGATATTCACCTTCAGACCTTTTGTCTCCATACATTCCTTCCACTTGTTCATCTTTTCCTTCAGTCCATCCATACTTTCCGCAATCAACACCAGATCATCTGCATACAACAACTCCCACGGTAAACCCTCCTTTACGGTCTGAGCCAGCACCTCCATCACAGCTACAAATAGTAGTGGACTTAGTACCGACCCCTGATGCACTCCCACCTTCACCTCAAACTCACCACTGTTCCCGTCCTTCGTCCTTACAGCTGTGCGTGCTCTTTTGTACATTGCCATCACTACTCTGATCAACCATTCCTCCACTCCTAACTTCCTCAATGCCCATGTCAATACTTTGCGTGGAACCCTATCGAATGCTTTCTCCAGATCAACAAACCCAAAAAACAACTTCTACCTCTTATCCATGTACTTCTCCTGCAACTGCCTCACAATGAAAAGCGCATCTGTCGTTCCTCTTCCTGGCATAAATCCAAACTGCATTTCGTCGATCTTCACTTTCTTCCTTATCCTCCTCTCCAACACCCTTTCCAATACCTTCATTCCATGCTCCAATAACTTTATCGCTCGGTACGAGCCACACTCCAGAGGGTCACCTTTCCCCTTGTATAGAGGGACGAGGGTACTCAGTTCCCAATCCACTGGAATGCGGCCTTCTTTCACCACCAAATTACAGATCTCTGTCATTCTCTTCACACCCCAACTTCCTGCTGCCTTCAACATATCTCCCACAACTCCCGTCGGCCCTCCCGCTTTTCCACTCTTCATTGCTTTTATCGCTTCCTCAACTTCCTTCTCAGTTATCTTCTCTGCCGGTCCTAAAACTGGGTTACTCTCTATGTTGCCATCCCATTCATTCTCTGTATTCAACAGCATTTCCATATATCTTTTCCATCTTCCTTTAATTCCATCTGGGTCGACAACGATTTGTCCCACTTCATCCTTCAAGCAACTCACCCCCATCACATCACACCTCTCTTTCGCTATCTGCTTTGCAATCCTGAATACTGCTTTCTGACCCTCTTCCGAATCCAAGCGTTCTCCGAACATTTTCCTACATGCCTCCTGCGCCTTTGCTACCTCTTTCTTTGCAGCCTTCCTGGCTGCCTTATAACTTTCATGCTCTGCTGTTTCTGCTCCCGTACCCTTCGCCTTCTGCCACTCTTTGAACTTCTTCCTCTTCTCGTCAATCCTCTTTCCAACCTCAACATCCCACCACCATGTTTCCGAGTGCCTCGATGGTCCTTTTGTCCATCCACATACCTCACCAACGGCTCCCAACAGACTAGCTTTCATTGACATCCAACCACTTTCAAGCTCAACCACATCATCCTCTACCCTACTCAGCCTCTCTTTTAATGCCTCCCTTACTGTCACCTCTTTCAACCTCCACACCTTCATTCTCGGTTGGTACTTCACCCGCCGAGCTCTCCTCGCACCTTTCACCCTTATGTCGCAGACAACCAAGTGGTGCTGTGAAACAGCCTCCTCCCCCGGGATCACCTTTGTGTCCCGGAGGTGCCCCCTATCTCGCCGACACACCATCAGGTAGTCAACGGTTGTCGTCGACCCACCTGACGTGTATGTAACAAGCTTATTGTCCTCTTTCTGGAACTGAGTATTACAAATCAACAAATCAGCTCCATCAGCAAACTCCAAAATCCTTTCACCTTCTCCATTTCTCACACCATATCCATAACCCCCATGAACTCCCTCAAAACCATCCATACTCCTTCCCACATGTCCATTCAGGTCTCCTCCCACCACAACAACTTCCTCATCTTTCACGTTTTCCATCAGCTTCTCTATCGCACACCAGAACTTGTCCTTCTCTTCATCGCTTCGACCAACCTGCGGAGCATATCCCGAGATGACGTTCACCAAGAGCTTTCCAATCATCATTTTCACCATCATCAACCTATCACTCACTCTAGTCACACTCACCACACTGTCTACAAACTCCTCAGAAAACAGGACACCAACACCATTCATGCCCTCCGGGCACCCTTGCCACACAAACTTGTATTTCTGTCCCTGCCTACCCTTCACCATTCTCACACCACTTCCCTTCCATCTCGTCTCTTGCACACAACATATGTCCACTCTTCTTCTGACCAATACTTCCACCACTTCTCCTGATCTCCCTGTCATTGTCCCCACATTCCATGTCCCAAACCTCAGAAACCGATCTCCACTTCGGGGTGCACCCTGCCCATATGTACTTGTGATCGTCATGGTCGATCACTGACCCTGGTCGATCGCTGAATTAACACCAGGGGGGTTGACTCAGCCTGTCATCCTCCCGAGTTTGGCAAATTGAGTACCAGCTTGCTGGGATGAATTATCCCGGTGTGTACCCCGATTTAGAATAGGTACACCGTATCCCTGCGCATCGTAAGAGCGTGACCAAGGGTTGGCGTCAGGAAGGGCATCCGGCCATAAAAACATTGCCTCAAACAGGGAACCATGATTGTCATGGGGCCCGCAAGGCTAACCCCCGCTCTAGCGGGGAAAATGGCCTTAAAACAATCATTCATATTCATTTATTGTTACCTAAAATTGACAGTTCATGATTGGTGATCTTCTAGTTTAATCGTTTGGTTGGGTTGACAAAGCATGATCTCTTATGTCTTGTTCACACCACTTTTCTAACCATTCTCACTTTGCCACCTTTGCCCCTAATGCCCACCTCCTTACCCTAAACCACACCTTCAACGTGGAGGTGGAGAATCGTTAAATGTCACTATCACGTCATGCAAAATGATCGTCCATCCATTCTTTATAGAGCCGTATGGCATCGTGTTTCCAGCTATGTCAGCGGACGTCATGACTTCATACTCATCCATTCTTCCTGGTTTGTCATTTTACCCTTTTACTTTATCATCTAGCCTCAAACTTTATGAAATCCAAAAGAATAGACGTTCGTTTAATATCAAAGCATAGATATACCTGATTAAAACTGTGCCAAAAGTATCAATATACTGCTTAACCCGATAATTTGTAACGAAATTTTGACAGCTATCTTCTTTATTGATCGTATTTACCACTAGTGCTTTGTTGTGTAGAAATTGCATATTGTGTTTTTTTTTTTATTGCTATCTGATTCGGATCCAGGAGAAATTGAGCACAAGTCAAATACTTTGGCATCTTCGTCTTTGTCTTCCACTTCGTCTTTGTCTTCCACTTCGTCTTTGTCTTCCACTTCGTCTTTGTCTTCCACTTCGTCTTTGTCTTCCACTTCGTCTTTGTCTTCCACTTCGTCTTTGTCTTCCACTTCGTCTATGTCTTCCACTTAGTTTTTGTCTTCCACTTAGTTTTTGTCTTCCACTTAGTTTTTGTCTTCCACTTAGTTTTTGTCTTCCACGTACTTTTTGTCCTCCACTTAGTTTTTGTCTTCCACTTAGTTTTTGTCTTCCACTTAGTTTTTGTCTTCCACTTAGCTTTTGTCTTCCACTTAGTTTTTGTCTTCCACTTAGTTTTTGTCTTCCACTTAGTTTTTGTCTTCCACTTCGTCTTGCTCTTTCACTTCATATTGCTCTTCCACTTCATCTTGCTCTTCCTCTTCCACTTCCTCTTTCACTTAATCTTGCACTTTGTCTTCCTCTTGCACTTTGTCTTCCACTTGCACTTTGTCTTCCTCTTGCACTTCATCTTCCACTTCCTCTTCGAATTCCTCTTCTACTTTGTCTTGCACTTCCTCTTCCACTTTCTCTTCCTCTTGCACTTTGTCTTCCTCTTCCTCTAACTCTTCCACTTCCTCTAATTCCCTCAACTCCCTCAATTTCCTCAACTCTCCTTCAATTCCAGTTCTTCCACTTCCACTTCGTCATGGCACTCCTTCACAGTGTGAATGAGGTATTACTCACTCAATGATTTATATATATATATATATTTAGTTTTTAAATAATTTAAAACTTGCAATAATTTTGAAGCAATATTCTACAACCTTTTCAGTCTTTTCATTCCCTTTATTTAACCCTTTGAGTACGGATGACGTCCAGTGCCGCAACCCGCGAAAAAGTTTTGTGTACGGATGACGTTACTACACGTCATCGACTATACCTATAAATAGATCGTCAGTACTTGGTTGCATTCCGGTACCAAAATGCCAAATTAATCCCGTACCGGGGGTATTTTTATCCAAAGAAAAATCCCGTACTCAAACCGGGGGTATTTTTATCCAAAGAAAAATCCCGTACTCAAAGGATTGAGAAGGTTTTACATCTTGACTTGTTTTCCACATTCCCTCATTATTTATACACATTTTGATCTGTCGTCTCAATTTATTTTCTCTGGAAAATTATAACTGTTTAGTAATTGTACAACTGTTATTGGGTATGTGATATCAACCATTATTATAGTTTCAATATAACGACAATTACTTGCCGACCCATGAATGCCCCTCAATGCCCAAACTGAGCATTGGATGACAGGGAGAGCATATAATCTACCTTGCTAATGGGGAGAGCATGTATTGAACAGAATGTAAGCATATTTTGCTTGCCTATGCATCATTGCCAAACTTTTAAGCTGATCTGATCTGATTATATAATTGCAGCATTTTGAAAACCATCCAGGGCTTATTCATAAAGCAAACTTTTATTTTGACAACCCCTTGCTTCTCGCTGATTACATTTATTGCTCATAAGCACAAAGGCAAAAAACATTCCACTTGAATGGAGCATCTTAATCCCCAATACTTGGTTATAGTTTATTGTATACCCTCATTATTGGCCTCGCCATTTGCAATTATTTTATGAGATCTGACATTTTTGCAATTCTCAGTGCTACTAGTTTATCCCTATTATACATACTGTTTGCTTTTGTTTGAGGTAAATGTCACCTCTGCCTGGTCGTTTGGTATTGTAACAGGTAATTGCTGCATGCATGACGCACTTTGTAATCCCAGGCAATGACTGGGGCTCATGAAGGTGCTCATATATTTGTGCTGCATCAGGGACTGGGAAATTATGACAAACCACACAAATGAAATGTGGCATTTGGGATTTTAAAGTTTGCCTTTCTTTCATGTTGTGTGACAACACACACATACTAAAGGTGACTACTATTCATTCAATATGCAAACTATCAAAGATATACTCAGCCTTCTGATTTTGTAATATTGAGATACCACTTGTAACTTGGTTAATAAATGTGGCAGAGCCAAATGCCTGAGTTTCTGTCTCTGTCTCACTCTGTCTCTGTCTATGTCTGTCTGTCTCTTTCTCTCCCTCCCTCTCTCTCTCTCCCCCTCTCTCTGTCTGTCGCTCTCTTTCTCTGTCTGTCGCTCTCTTTCTCTGTCTGTCGCTCTCTTTCTCTGTCTGTCGCTCTCTTTCTCTGTCTGTCGCTCTCTTTCTCTGTCTGTCGCTCTCTTTCTCTGTCTGTCGCTCTCTTTCTCTGTCTGTCGCTCTCTTTCTCTGTCTGTCGCTCTCTTTCTCTGTCTGTCGCTCTCTTTCTCTGTCTGTCGCTCTCTTTCTATGCCTGTCGCTCTCTTTCTATGCCTGTCGCTCTCTTTCTCTGTCTGTCGCTCTCTTTCTCTGTCTGTCGCTCTCTTTCTCTGTCTGTCGCTCTCTTTCTCTGTCTGTCGCTCTCTTTCTCTGTCTGTCGCTCTCTTTCTCTGTCTGTCGCTCTCTTTCTCTGTCTGTCGCTCTCTTTCTCTGTCTGTCGCTCTCTTTCTCTGTCTGTCGCTCTCTTTCTCTGTCTGTCGCTCTCTTTCTCTGTCTGTCGCTCTCTTTCTCTGTCTGTCGCTCTCTTTCTCTGTCTGTCGCTCTCTTTCTCTGTCTGTCGCTCTCTTTCTCTGTCTGTCGCTCTCTTTCTCTGTCTGTCGCTCTCTTTCTCTGTCTGTCGCTCTCTTTCTCTGTCTGTCGCTCTCTTTCTCTGTCTGTCGCTCTCTTTCTCTGTCTGTCTCTCTCTTTCTCTGTCTGTCGCTCTCTTTCTCTGTCTGTCGCTCTCTTTCTCTGTCTGTCGCTCTCTTTCTCTGTCTGTCGCTCTCTTTCTCTGTCTGTCGCTCTCTTTCTCTGTCTGTCGCTCTCTTTCTCTGTCTGTCGCTCTCTTTCTCTGTCTGTCGCTCTCTTTCTCTGTCTGTCGCTCTCTTTCTCTGTCTGTCGCTCTCTTTCTCTGTCTGTCGCTCTCTTTCTCTGTCTGTCGCTCTCTTTCTCTGTCTGTCGCTCTCTTTCTCTGTCTGTCGCTCTCTTTCTCTGTCTGTCGCTCTCTTTCTCTGTCTGTCGCTCTCTTTCTCTGTCTGTCGCTCTCTTTCTCTGTCTGTCGCTCTCTTTCTCTGTATGTCGCTCTCTTTCTCTGTCTGTCGCTCTCTTTCTGTCTGTCGCTCTCTTTCTCTGTCTGTCGCTCTCTTTCTCTGTCTGTCGCTCTCTTTCTCTGTCTGTCGCTCTCTTTCTCTGTCTGTCGCTCTCTTTCTCTGTCTGTCGCTCTCTTTCTCTGTCTCTGTCGCTCTCTTTCTCTGTCTCTGTCGCTCTCTTTCTCTGTCTCTGTCGCTCTCTTTCTCTGTCTCTGTCGCTCTCTTTCTCTGTCTCTGTCGCTCTCTTTCTCTGTCTCTGTCGCTCTCTTTCTCTGTCTCTGTCGCTCTCTTTCTCTGTCTCTGTCGCTCTCTTTCTCTGTCTCTGTCGCTCTCTTTCTCTGTCTCTGTCGCTCTCTTTCTCTGTCTCTGTCACTCTCTTTCTCTGTCTGTCGCTCTCTTTCTCTGTCTGTCTCTCTCTTTCTCTGTCTGTCTCTCTCATTCTCTGTCTGTCGCTCTCTTTCTCTGTCTGTCGCTCTCTTTCTCTGTCTGTCGCTCTCTTTCTCTGTCTGTCGCTCTCTTTCTCTATCTGTCGCTCTCTTTCTCTGTCTGTCGCTCTCTTTCTCTGTCTGTCGCTCTCTTTCCCTGTCTGTCGCTCTCTTTCTGTCTGTCGCTCTCTTTCTGTCTGTCGCTCTCTTTCTGTCTGTCGCTCTCTTTCTGTCTGTCGCTCTCTTTCTGTCTGTCGCTCTCTTTCTGTCTGTCGCTCTCTTTCTCTGTATGTCGCTCTCTTTCTCTGTATGTCGCTCTCTTTCTCTGTATGTCGCTCTCTTTCTCTGTATGTCGCTCTCTTTCTCTGTCTGTCGCTCTCTTTCTGTCTGTCGCTCTCTTTCTCTGTCTGTCGCTCTCTTTCTCTGTCTGTCGCTCTCTTTCTCTGTCTCTGTCGCTCTCTTTTTCTGTCTCTGTCGCTCTCTTTCTCTGTCTCTGTCGCTCTCTTTCTCTGTCTCTGTCGCTCTCTTTCTCTGTCTCTGTCGCTCTCTTTCTCTGTCTCTGTCGCTCTCTTTCTCTGTCTCTGTCGCTCTCTTTCTCTGTCTCTGTCGCTCTCTTTCTCCGTCTGTCGCTCTCTTTCTCCGTCTGTCGCTCTCTTTCTCCGTCTGTCGCTCTCTTTCTCCGTCTGTCGCTCTCTTTCTCTGTCTCTGTCGCTCTCTTTCTCTGTCTGTCGCTCTCTTTCTCTGTATGTCGCTCTCTTTCTCTGTCTGTCGCTCTCTTTCTCTGTCTGTCGCTCTCTTTCTCTGTCTGTCGCTCTCTTTCTCTGTATGTCGCTCTCTTTCTCTGTCTGTCGCTCTCTTTATCTGTCTGTCGCTCTCTTTCTCTGTCTGTCGCTCTCTTTCTCTGTCTGTCGCTCTCTTTCTCTGTCTGTCGCTCTCTTTCTCTGTCTGTCGCTCTCTTTCTCTGTCTGTCGCTCTCTTTCTCTGTCTGTCGCTCTCTTTCTCTGTCTGTCGCTCTCTTTCTCTGTCTGTCGCTCTCTTTCTCTGTCTGTCGCTCTCTTTCTCTGTCTGTCGCTCTCTTTCTCTGTCTGTCGCTCTCTTTCTCTGTCTGTCGCTCTCTTTCTCTGTCTGTCGCTCTCTTTCTCTGTCTGTCGCTCTATTTCTCTGTCTGTCGCTCTCTTTCTCTGTCTGTCGCTCTCTTTCTCTGTCTGTCGCTCTCTTTCTCTGTCTGTCGCTCTCTTTCTCTGTCTGTCGCTCTCTTTCTCTGTCTGTCGCTCTCTTTCTCTGTCTGTCGCTCTCTTTCTCTGTCTGTCGCTCTCTTTCTCTGTCTGTCGCTCTCTTTCTCTGTCTGTCGCTCTCTTTCTCTGTCTGTCGCTCTCTTTCTCTGTCTGTCGCTCTCTTTCTCTGTCTGTCGCTCTCTTTCTCTGTCTGTCGCTCTCTTTCTCTGTCTGTCGCTCTCTTTCTCTGTCTGTCGCTCTCTTTCTCTGTCTGTCGCTCTCTTTCTCTGTCTGTCGCTCTCTTTCTCTGTCTGTCGCTCTCTTTCTCTGTCTGTCGCTCTCTTTCTCTGTCTGTCGCTCTCTTTCTCTGTCTGTCGCTCTCTTTCTCTGTCTGTCGCTCTCTTTCTCTGTCTGTCGCTCTCTTTCTCTGTCTGTCGCTCTCTTTCTCTGCCTGTCGCTCTCTTTCTCTGCCTGTCGCTCTCTTTCTCTGCCTGTCGCTCTCTTTCTCTGCCTGTCGCTCTCTTTCTCTGCCTGTCGCTCTCTTTCTCTGCCTGTCGCTCTCTTTCTCTGCCTGTCGCTCTCTTTCTCTGCCTGTCGCTCTCTTTCTCTGCCTGTCGCTCTCTTTCTCTGCCTGTCGCTCTCTTTCTCTGCCTGTCGCTCTCTTTCTCTGTCTGTCGCTCTCTTTCTCTGTCGCTCTCTTTCTCTGTCTGTCGCTCTCTTTCTCTGTCTGTCGCTCTCTTTCTCTGTCTGTCGCTCTCTTTCTCTGTCTGTCGCTCTCTTTCTCTGTCTGTCGCTCTCTTTCTCTGTCTGTCGCTCTCTTTCTCTGTCTGTCGCTCTCTTTCTCTGTCTGTCGCTCTCTTTCTCTGTCTGTCGCTCTCTTTCTCTGTCTGTCGCTCTCTTTCTCTGTCTGTCGCTCTCTTTCTCTGTCTGTCGCTCTCTTTCTCTGTCTGTCGCTCTCTTTCTCTGTCTGTCGCTCTCTTTCTCTGTCTGTCGCTCTCTTTCTCTGTCTGTCGCTCTCTTTCTCTGTCTGTCGCTCTCTTTCTCTGTCTGTCGCTCTCTTTCTCTGTCTGTCGCTCTCTTTCTCTGTCTGTCGCTCTCTTTCTCTGTCTGTCGCTCTCTTTCTCTGTCTGTCTCTCTCTTTCTCTGTCTCTGTCGCTCTCTTTCTCTGTTTCTGTCGCTCTCTTTCTCTGTCTCTGTCGCTCTCTTTCTCTGTCTCTGTCGCTCTCTTTCTCTGTCTCTGTCGCTCTCTTTCTCTGTCTCTGTCGCTCTCTTTCTCTGTCTCTGTCGCTCCCTTTCTCTGTCTCTGTCGCTCTCTTTCTCTGTCTCTGTCTCTGTCGCTCTCTTTCTCTGTCTCTGTCGCTCTCTTTCTCTGTCTCTGTCGCTCTCTTTCTCTGTCTCTGTCACTCTCTTTCTCTGTCGCTCTCTTTCTCTGTCTCTGTCGCTCTCTTTCTCTGTCTCTGTCGCTCTCTTTCTCTGTCTCTGTCGCTCTCTTTCTCTGTCTCTGTCGCTCTCTTTCTCTGTCTCTGTCGCTCTCTTTCTCTGTCTCTGTCGCTCTCTTTCTCTGTCTCTGTCGCTCTCTTTCTCTGTCTCTGTCGCTCTCTTTCTCTGTCTCTGTCGCTCTCTTTCTCTGTCTCTGTCGCTCTCTTTCTCTGTCTCTGTCGCTCTCTTTTTCTGTCTCTGTCGCTCTCTTTTTCTGTCTCTGTCGCTCTCTTTCTCTGTCTCTGTCGCTCTCTTTCTCTGTCTCTGTCGCTCTCTTTCTCTGTCTCTGTCGCTCTCTTTCTCTGTCTCTGTCGCTCTCTTTCTCTGTCTCTGTCGCTCTCTTTCTCTGTCTCTGTCGCTCTCTTTCTCTGTCTCTGTCGCTCTCTTTTTCTGTCTCTGTCGCTCTCTTTCTCTGTCTCTGTCGCTCTCTTTCTCTGTCTCTGTCGCTCTCTTTCTCCGTCTGTCGCTCTCTTTCTCTGTCTCTGTCGCTCTCTTTCTCTGTCTCTGTCGCTCTCTTTCTCTGTCTCTGTCGCTCTCTTTCTCCGTCTGTCGCTCTCTTTCTCTGTCTCTGTCTCTGTCGCTCTCTTTCTCTGTCTCTGTCGCTCTCTTTCTCTGTCTCTGTCGCTCTCTTTCTCTGTCTCTGTCGCTCTCTTTCTCTGTCTCTGTCACTCTCTTTCTCTGTCGCTCTCTTTCTCTGTCTCTGTCGCTCTCTTTCTCTGTCTCTGTCGCTCTCTTTCTCCGTCTGTCGCTCTCTTTCTCTGTCTCTGTCGCTCTCTTTCTCTGTCTCTGTCGCTCTCTTTCTCCGTCTGTCGCTCTCTTTCTCTGTCTCTGTCTCTGTCGCTCTCTTTCTCTGTCTCTGTCGCTCTCTTTCTCTGTCTCTGTCGCTCTCTTTCTCTGTCTCTGTCGCTCTCTTTCTCTGTCTCTGTCGCTCTCTTTCTCTGTCTCTGTCGCTCTCTTTCTCTGTCTCTGTCGCTCTCTTTCTCCGTCTGTCGCTCTCTTTCTCTGTCTCTGTCGCTCTCTTTCTCTGTCTCTGTCGCTCTCTTTCTCCGTCTGTCGCTCTCTTTCTCTGTCTCTGTCTCTGTCGCTCTCTTTCTCTGTCTCTGTCGCTCTCTTTCTCTGTCTCTGTCGCTCTCTTTCTCTGTCTCTGTCACTCTCTTTCTCTGTCGCTCTCTTTCTCTGTCTCTGTCGCTCTCTTTCTCTGTCTCTGTCGCTCTCTTTCTCTGTCTCTGTCGCTCTCTTTCTCTGTCTCTGTCGCTCTCTTTCTCTGTCTCTGTCGCTCTCTTTCTCTGTCTCTGTCGCTCTCTTTCTCTGTCTCTGTCGCTCTCTTTCTCTGTCTCTGTCGCTCTCTTTCTCTGTCTCTGTCGCTCTCTTTTTCTGTCTCTGTCGCTCTCTTTTTCTGTCTCTGTCGCTCTCTTTCTCTGTCTCTGTCGCTCTCTTTCTCTGTCTCTGTCGCTCTCTTTCTCTGTCTCTGTCGCTCTCTTTCTCTGTCTCTGTCGCTCTCTTTCTCTGTCTCTGTCGCTCTCTTTCTCTGTCTCTGTCGCTCTCTTTCTCTGTCTCTGTCGCTCTCTTTCTCTGTCTCTGTCGCTCTCTTTCTCTGTCTCTGTCGCTCTCTTTCTCCGTCTGTCGCTCTCTTTCTCTGTCTCTGTCGCTCTCTTTCTCTGTCTCTGTCGCTCTCTTTCTCCGTCTGTTGCTCTCTTTCTCTGTCTCTGTCGCTCTCTTTCTCTGTCTCTGTCGCTCTCTTTCTCTGTCTCTGTCGCTCTCTTTCTCTTGTTATCCTCAAATGCAAATTGTCTTCAGGATGGAAACCTCCAAGTCTGACTTTCTTTGCCCGGCATCGTATGCCAGGTTGCCTCTTAACAGTGAGCCATTTTATCATTTCTTTGAAAATCCGTTCAGCAAGATAGACGAGACGGATTTCTGAGAAATGCGAATGTTAGGTGCATTTTTGGGTAAAAGTTGGGAACCTCACTTTTTAACATAATTAGGGTATGCTGAATTTGATTAACCTGGTTCCCAAGTCGAATTTTGAGTTTTTTACCTTCTAATTCTCATAAATAAAATGGCCACCAAATTGCCATTTTTGGACAATTTCTTTGAACAAGCATTTGTATATCATGTATATACATGTAGCTCGTTTACTTTAACTTCACAACTTTTACCCCAAAATGCACCCAGAAGCTTATACATGGCCTTTTTTTTTCTTCATAAATCCGTCTAGTCTATATTATGGTTGGCGACATATTGAAAGAGACATTCAAACTGATATTGAATTTGGACACTATAAAATGGGAAATGGTTTTAATAAGACAATGTTTTATACAACCATTTATTCTAAAATTAAGTATACATGGCCATGAAGCACAAACATTCAGGAATGTCACACATGTTGTTTTGCCAAACTACATCAAATTCATACAAGGGGTCTGATCATCACTCTGTTGCTGACAGGCACACATTGATGTGCACCTCAACTCTGAATAGCGACATTTGCAGCGTCGAGTCTTGCATTGCTTCTGGCATGCACTACAAATCATCTCGAGGCAACTTTCTGGGATTGGACTTAGTGACATCAGAATAGGCTCCAGTCCTGAATCACCATGTTTCTATCCCATTTCCACAAGTACAGAAAAGTCAGGTATGGCACAATGAGCATTTCTCCATACCATGGCTTGATAGTGTACTCGCATCAAATGGAAATGAAGAGTATCACTTGTCGGTGACATTGCTTCTGGTTTACCAGTCTTGGAGAACAACATATGTCGTGCTGAATCAACAAAGGTTGTTCTGTGCACCTTATATATTCTGCAGACGAACGCTTCTGCAGATTTGATTGTCGTCTCTGTGAGTTCACCAATGCTCAAGTTCTTCAGTAGTTTATTCAAAACTCAAAATTCGGCTTGGGAACCAGGTTAATCGAATTCAGCATACCCTAATTTTGTTAAAAAGTGAGGTTCCCAACTTTTACCCAAAAATGCACCAAGAAGCTTATACATGGCCTTTTTCCATAAATCCATCGGGTCTGAGACCTATGTTAACCTTGTGTGGCGAATTTTAGCAGAAGCAACAGAAGTGAATCTGAAATATATGCAACACTTGTCAAACACAATTTGTACTGACCCACCACCTGTCTTTGGAATAGGATACCACCAAGGGTAGAAAAACCTGAGGGTTTATCTTTGTAATGGTATAGTTGGAGTTGAGGTTGGAACACTTGCCTCATGACTGATGCTGGGTATTTGTGCGAGCTTTTTCTTGAGGTATGATGGGCGTTTAAAGTTTCTAGCCTGACGTGGAAAACAGCATCATTTGCTTTCAATTGTTTTTGTTTTTCATCATCGTATAACTTCAATTTGATACAATTTGTCCAGCGTTGCTGCAGCTTCTCTGTGCTCATCTTGCAGAAGTTCTTGCACTGCTTTTCCAGAAACACTTCCACTGCTTTGATCACAATAATATCAATCAACTTGAGTTTCTGAATACACTGTAGTCTGAATCTGCATCCGGACCTTAACTAAAATTTAATTGGTATGTTCTTGTCACCTACCCAACTCATACACCAAGTTTTGTAATAACCCATTCAAAACTTTTTGAGATATCATGCGATACAGTCATGTGAAAAAGTAAGTACACCCCATGTAAAGTTTTGACTTTTTCAACATATTTCAACACACTGCTATTTGATCTTCATTTCAACACACTGCTATTTGATCTTCATTTCAACAATATTGATAGATAAAGGTGATATAATATAACAAATATCATGCAATATTTACATTTTGTAGTCCATTGGAAATTTAAATTACATAAATGCAAATTTCGCAAGTGGAAAAAGTAAGTACACCCCTACATTTATCACTACTTCAAATACCTAAAATTAGAATCAGGTACACCAGCTCAGGTGCAAATGATTAGAACATCATTAGAGAGGATATTGGAGGAACCTGTCTTATTTAAACCTCAGACATTTAGTTTGGTTTGCTCTTTGTTGTTGAAGTGTGCGGCGTCACCATGCCTAGATCAAAAGAGCTCTTTGAGGCCTTCAGAAAGAAGGTTATAGATGCCTACGAGTCTGGGAAGGGATTTAAAAAGATCTCCAAACAATTTGAAATCAATCATTCAACTGTCCGGAAGATCATCTACAAGTGCAGAAGATTCCGAACAACTGCCAAGTTGTTCAGGCCAGGCCGCCCCAGCAAGTTCAGCCCGAGAGCAGACCGCAATATGCTGAAAGAAGTCTCTACGAACCCCAGCATGTCATCACGGGACCTCCAGGTAGCTCTTGCCACTGTTGATGTCAAAGTGCACGAGTCTACCATTAGAAAGAGGCTGCACAAATTTGATCTACATGGGAGGTGTGCCAAGAGGAAACCTTTGCTGTCCAGAAAGAACATCAGGGCAAGACTAAAGTTTGCCAATGACCACCCAGGCAAAGACCAGCACTTCTGCAACAATGTGCTCTGGACAGATGAGTCAAAGGTAGAGCTATTTGGCCACAGTACCAGAAGACATGTTACGCGAAAACCAAAGACAGCATTTGACCACATTGATCACACCACATTGATCACATTTGACCACACCACCAGCATTTGATCCGGGCTTGCTACACGTCATCGACTATACCTATAAATAGATCGTCAGTACGTGGTTGCATTCCCGTAATGCCAATTTAATCCCGTATTTAATCCCGGGGGTATTTTTATCAAAAAAAAAATCCCGTACTCAAAGGGTTAAGAATCACTTTTAAAATGATAGTATCTGGATCCTTACTAAAATCGAACATCCTCTAAAATTTTTCCTCATCACATGTGCATCCTTTCCACCAAGTTTAATCAGAAATTTGTCCACAACGTTTGAAATATGCTATATATCATTTTTGGCCCTATCTTTCAATGATGAAGGATCACTTGGAAAAAGAAAAATTTATTGTATTCTGATTCAGATCCGATTCTTGTCACACACCCAACTTGTTCACCAAGTTTCATCCGAAGCCTTCATAACTTTTTGACATATGCTGCTCATAAACAAACAGGGGTGAAAACCTAACCTCTGTTCACCTTTAATGGTGGAGGTAAACAGAGGCAGGGGCTTTAGACTTAAAAGTTCTGTTGAATTGAGAGATTGATGAAATGTGCCAAGAAAGATGGTTATCGCCCTACGCACGCGTATTGAAAAGCGGGGTTCGGCAATTGATTAATGTCTGTCCTTCCGTCTGTCTGTAAACGTCAGTTTAGGATTGAGGAACAACTTATTTAAATGGAATGTTATATTTTGATCACTAATCAGGAAACTGACTTGCCGTTTTACAGGAGTTTTCTTCTCTGAATTTCTCCCAATTGCACATGCGCAGAGAGGAGTGAGATATTATTTTACTCTGGCTGCCTGGCAGTCAAACAAGATTGAAAAACATTCCAAACAGAAAACTTGTTATTTTATGGATGTTATAGAGGCCCCAACAGGCACGACAAACTGTGATATGTTAAATAAGGATGGTGTAATAGACACTGCGTCAACGGCGGTAAAGTGGTAGTATATTCTGGAATTTATTTTAAACGATTTGTCCAACATTTGTATTTGAATTGAATTATATACTTTGACAAATTCATACAATTATATACTTTTTTGCGAATTATATACAAACACTGTAGAACACACATCTCCTTTGCACTTCCAAGAACCTCCAATTTAGCAGTTCTTGGACATGTTAAATAAGGTGGTGTATAATGGTCATGTATCCTGGGTGGTGTATAATGGTCATGTATCCTAGGATCCTGGGTTCGAATCCCGGTCGATCGCTGAATTAACAACGGGGGGTTGACTCAGCCTGTCATCCTTCCGAGGTCGGCAAATTGAGTACCAGCTTGCTGGGATGAATGATCCCGGTGTGTACCCCGGTTTAGAATAGGTACACCGTATCCCTGCACATCGTAAGAGCGTGACCAAGGGTTGGCGTTAGGAAGGGCATCTGGCCATAAAAACATTGCCTCAAACAGGGAGCCATGATTGTCATGGGGCCCGCAAGGCTAACCCCCGCTCTAGCGGGGAAAATGGCCTTAAAACGATCATTCATTCATTCATTCATTCATTTTTATAATGGTCATGTATAAGACTGCTTCAATAGCGCTTAAACTTCCAGAATTTTTTTCAACAATCTTTTAAAATCATTTAATCAAAATTGACGTATATATTTGAACACTGCGTGGGGTATCGTGTTCTATGAACTCTCTAGTAAAAATGAAAATGCATAGCAAGCATCCAGATTATCGGATGCATGACCAGAGTAAGGAAGTATTGGAGAAGCACCACAAATGTTCTGCTGAAAAAAAATTAAAAAGTGCATGTCCACTATAGCATGATGGGGTCAGAACCTTTGACAATTGACCCAAGCTTTTGCTATTTGCAACAAAGTCTTTGTGTGCCGTTTCCCCTGCAGGATGTTTGGCTCTGGGCGTGAATACAACTTCACTCGGCCCAATGAAAAGGGGGAGTTTGAGGTCGCCGAAGGCATCACTTCGACTGTTTTCCGTGCAATTCTAGTAAGTTTACATTCGCTATGCTGTAATTATTCGAGTGCTATTATTTTCTCTGTAAAAAAAACCATCTTTAGAGGCCATTTTTTTCCCCGCAAGCGGGGGTTGGCCTTTTTCGGGCACCGTGGTTGTTGTTGTTTTTTGGTCCCCTTTTTGAAGCAATGTTTTACGGCCGGATGCCCTTCCTGACGCCAACCCTTTTTGCCGCCTTTAACGACAAACAGGGAATTACCAGTGAACTGGAACTCTCTGTCTTGTCTGTAAAATTAAAATCACATCTGGAACCACGGGCTTTTATGTGTGCAATGTTTTAAACATGCAGCTAGCACTGATTGAACATAATTTGGCTCTTCTTCTGAATTGTTTTGTTTGCAATTATTGGTATTGATCTCAATAAGTGTTTACTTTGAGTTGCTAAAATAATATCTGCAAAGAAAAGGGGAAATTTATCTTTGAGTTGTTTAGGGAAGAAATGATTTGTACAAAATGACGAATACTAAATTATCACACTTACCACTTCAGTCACAAAGATTTTTGAATATTTGCTGTACAGTGGGGAGAAATTGCCATTATTTGCTTTTAACGCTGAGAACACAATGGGTCTTGGGTTGTAGAGCATTAACCTGAAGCAAATATGTGACGAAAGTGATTGTGAGAATTTGATGAGATCCCTATTGCCTGAGACACTTACAGGAGTTATTGTGATAACGTCACAAAAAAAAGTATACTGTTTGCCAGTGTATTTGGATTGTGAACGGAGCAGGCGCAAACAAATGTGAGTGAATGCAGTATTAAAAAGAGTGAGAATTGCTTTGCTACATGTCCCCTACCGATGTGATATTTTCCAAAAAGGCATAACTGTTGAAAAATGGACAAAACGTCCTGAAACTCAAATTTGTTCTGTAACTTATCATAATAAAGCGATGTACCAAGTTTCAGTTGAATATGTTAAAGGGTATGGGAAAAAAGTCTGAAAAACCACAGGTGGGATGGAGAGCAGACCTATGAAACGGTAAGGGACGAATAACAACAAGATAGTCGTGTGGAGACGGGCCATGTAGTCGAGCAGCAAAAAAAAACAAGACCGATAGTCCAACAACGGGGTAGCCGGGCTTGTTTGATACTTTAGTTGAAGAGGATAGTATGACCACGGTGGGGATACCAGTTAACAGTTACCAAATAATTTAAGTTACTCTGGACATGCTGCTTCTGCTTTCTCAACAATGGATGGAGGTCCTCAACGCCAAACAGGAAATTAGAGCCGTCTCCCTTGACATTTCACGTGCCTTCGATACGGTCTGGCACCCTGCTCTGCTCACCAAACTCTCCTCCTTTGGTATCCATGGAAATCTCCACGCATGGCTGGCGGACTTCCTCTCTGGTCGTAGTCAACGTGTGGCCCTGAATGGGTTTCTCTCATCTCCTCTACCTGTTCAGGCTGGAGTTCCCCAAGGTAGTGTTCTGGGCCCTGTGCTTTTTCTGGTCTTCATCAATGATCTCTCTGACTCTCTTGAAAATCCTCTCTATCTCTTTGCTGACAACTCTACTCTCTGTCGCTCCATTCCTCATCCCTCAGATCGGCAGTCTGCAGCCTCCTCACTCTCTGCAGACCTGGACAAAATCACAGACTGGGCAAACAAATGGAACATGTCTTTCAATCCTGATAAATCTCACACTCTTACGATGTCTCTCAGAAAAGACCGACTGGAAAACCCTCCCATCCACTTTCTGAATAATCCTCTCCAAGAAGTTCTGTCACTCAAGCTTTTGGGTCTCACTATTTGCCATGATCTTTCCTGGGAAAACCACATTTCAAATCTGGCCTCCAAAGCCAGTCGCCGACTGGGCATCCTCCGTCGTGCGAAGTCCTTCCTTGGCACACCTGAGCTCCTCACCACATACAAGGCTTTGATCCGCAGCTCAATGGAATACTGCTCTCCGCTCTGGGCTGGTGCTCCTGCCTCACACCTAGCTCGTCTTCACGCTGTTGAAACCAAAGCGTTCAGAATCATTGGAATCTTCCGCGATGAAGCTAACTCCGAGGGCCTTTCACTCACTCACCGCAGGCAGGTTGGTGGTCTTTCCGTCTTCTACCGACTCCTCTCTGGCCTTACCCCCCCAGCCCTCTCTGGGCTCTGTCCCCCAAATATTCCTACAGGTCGCACAAGATCTGCCTGCAACCCTCTTATGGTTAAACTGCCAAAATCAAGACTTTCTGCTCACCTTCACTCCTTCATTCCTCTTTTCTCCCGCCTCTGGAACAAACTCCCTCACTCTCTTCAATCCCACTCCACCCTCCAGGTCTTTAAAACAGCTGTTCACCACCATCTCTTATCCTCCCCCATCCAAAACCTTGATCTTTTCTACCCCTGCTAATTTCGGTCCCCTTGTGTTTTATACTTCTCCCACCCCCCCCCCCCCTTCCCACGCCTCCTGCCCCCAAGCCCTCTCCCTCCCACACTTCTCCCTGCTCTCAAATGTTGTGGTTGTGTGCTTCCCCTTCTCTCCCCATCTTGTCTTCCGCTCCCTCTTTTTGTATATTTTGTTTGTCTGGTTGATTTGTTTGTGAAATAAATGTTAGCTCTTTCACGAGCCTCGATTCAGTATACAAAAAAAAAAAAAAAAGTATTAATTTTTTTTTTTGCTTCAGGCATGGACAGCCGCTTTGTGAATGACTTGGTTAAAAAACGGTGAATGGCAAACGATGAACCAATAAATTCCACATTCCTGTGCCACCTTCAGTCGAGCATCAGGCATTGACAGCACATTCTCTATATTTTCATTCCAAACAGCATCATTCATCATTCAAATCACAAATTAATACGATAGTATTAATATATCAAGATATAATGTTAAATCACGAATGTATTGATATATTATCAAACCAGCGAACAATCGTCATCTGTTCACTTCTGGATTCGGGATCAAGGTCCTTGCCCAGGGCCGCTGAGAGCCAGAATGGGCCCTGGGAAAATACCAAGTGTCGGGCCCCCTTCAAAAAAATTTCCCTTTCAATCATCCTTTTGCTGAGGAGGTTTTCGTATTTTTGTCAGACCAAACACATGCCTTGGTTAAGGGAAATCAATTTGTTTTGTTTTTATCTATTTTTTTTGTAAGCGCCTAAAACACTACCCACCGACACCCAATGAGGAAAATTTATATTTAATATTTTACACACACACACACACACACACACACACACACACACACACACACACACACACACACACACACACACACGACTCTCTTATGGTATAGATGAACGGATTCGTTTATTTATTCTTTTCATCCAGATGGGGTTTGGCTAACATTCCTGTGTTCATTTACGTCATTACATCATCACCGCAATTATCATAATGTAAGTTGTTCCCACAGTAGTTTATTTCATGAGGGAGGATGTTACTGCCCATGGCAATAGTATGTCGGGGAATCGCCCTGAGTGACTTTGAGGGAGACACAAAATAAAGCTGTACACATGTTTCATCGTCACAAAAAGAATGATATGAAACCAAAAAAAATTGAAGGAATAATTACGGGTCCCATTAGGTCCTGGCCACAGGGTGGTCACACCCCTCCCGTCCCCCCCCACCCCCACCCCTCTCCCGCCTCTCAGCAACCCTGTCCATGTCAATCGCATTTCAAAATCATAATTGTATTGAGGAATTTCTGAAACCTCCTACTGACCTTACGACACCTGCTGGGACCCCAAAACGTTCCACAGAAGGTTATTATATTTCCTTTTAGTAAAATACACAACTGTATAAACATGTCCCCCTGTCATGTGACTAGATCCTCAGCTCTGATTGGTGTACATTTGTGGGGGCATACGGACAGACAAACTTTGTTCCTGATGGCATTTCACTATGGGCTACGCTGTAAAAATTGCCAGCTATGCCGTAAAAATTGAGGTGCCACATGCTGAAGTTGCAATTATTCTTAAATTTTTTTTTTCACCCTTTTTCTATGGCTCGTGCTGGAGTTTGTGTTTGCACACAAATTTCATGCATGGCAAAGATGTTATGATGGCAGTGTAGGTTTTCTATGAATTCATAAGGATGAGTCGCGAATGGACAAATCAACACGGTACTGTTGTACCGCGACATTCACGGGGGATACATTCCTGAAAAATGCTGCGAATGTCGAATCCGAGAATGTTGGGGCAATGTTTCAATGCGAAAAAAGGGGATCGGTTCCCAGCGGTTCGTGGTTCATAAGGGAAGTTTTTTTTAAATTTTCCGAACACTAATGCACATCATTACGGTTTCATTAAAATGCTTACACATAAAAATACTGTAAACCTTTTCAAAATGTTAGCTCACTCTTGCCACGAGTGTCATGTTACTTTGTCGAAAACGAACTGTTTGTTTTGCTTCGATCGCGCGTGATTCCTAAAGCGCGTCTTGATCCCGGAAATAGTTGCCATTTCAACAGTTCGGAGTTCAAGCTTGAAGGAAAATACGGTATTCTGTATTATCTTACCAAGATAGACGTTTTTTTAAATTGCATCATTTTAAACGTACTGGCATATCACAATATCACATCCTTGTGTTAGATAGAATTACATTTTATTTTATATCGAAAATAAGAGTTCAATTTCTATTTGCCATGAACCAGCCTCACTGATCGATGCAAGATTTACACCATGTATATCCTGTCGGTTTCCAGATGCATTATTTACACGATTTATCCCCAAACTGACCAGTTTTGAAAATGACGAGCGATTTAGGGATTTTAAACTGGATTACACACTCATTATGTGTAATCTGTGGATTACGTGGGTTTTTTGGGGGGGAAACTGGGGGTTTGGATTTGCTTTGTATCTTGCCATTTATGGGTAAACTCTCATTTGGAGATTTAGCTCACATTAATTGTAGCTTGCATTCAAATCATGAACCAGGCCCTCAATTATGTCTTCTTGAAGTTCCAGGGGTCCTTGTACCAAGATTGAGCATGCAAAATTAAACAAGGAGATCGAAGAAACAAATGCATTTGGTACAAGTGCAGTAATGAACCTGACAACTCGTCTGCTGAAAGCCTTTTAATAACAAAATTTATGATGGATAGAGTTGGCATTATAAGAAATGTGGGGAGCACAAATAAACAGATAAATAAAACAAGCTTGGAAGCAAGTATATGTCAGCACTAAAGCAGGATCTGGCATCATTAGCATATAAATGCACTGAAGGAATCGATGAACATTGCATTATTATCACAGTATATTGCTTCATGCAGCAAAGGGTACAAGGCCTTTTGAAATGAAACCGTTCCAGCATTACATCCTGCTTTAAAGTTGCATTGTTTTTTCGAGGCATGAATCCATTTGTGGTTCATTTTGTGCTTTTACAATGAACCGTGTATCTAAAATAGTGGGAGTAAAGCTTTTGTCACCATGTGAATGAGGGAGAAGGTGTTGTCACTGCTCTCCCACAGAGCATGGCGTGCGTTCAGGCACGTATTGCCTTTGAGGCACACACTGACTAACCTGGATCACTTTTGAATTATTCAGCCACAGGCAGGCACTTTTTGCTGTTTTCATTTGGTGAGCTTTGTTGTTGTTTCATGTAGATAATAACCATTTCCAGTAAGGGCAATATTTTAAGTTGGAAGTGGAAAGGAGGGGGAGGGGAGGGCAAAGGGCCAACGCATTCAATTTTTAGTTTTCGTCTTGATTAAAATTAAGAATGCATCACTGTGTTTAAGGTGGTATGTGTTTTCTCGCTGCTTTTTCACAAAATTTAAGTAATCAGCTGGAATGGCAGGATTGAGTGTAAGTGCTTTTATGTTACAGGATTACTACAAAAGTGGTGTGATTCGGTGTCCCGACGGAATTTCCATCCCCGAGTTGCGAGAGGCTTGCGACTACCTGTGCATCCCGTTTGATTACAGCACAATCAAATGCCATGACCTTAGTAAGTGTCTTTAACAAGAGGCGTTGTGCTGCTCGTGCAGATTTATAGCTCAAACATTTTATGATCATTTGACAATGCTTCGAATACCTTGTGTTGACTTGAGAATCTAAATCTTTGGGTAATTATTTATACATGTATGTGCATTGCACTGATGTTATTTGTTTGACTGTACTTGATGGAATTTGTCATGAAAAATCTTTGCTGAAAAATGTTCCTCATCTGCTGAAGGTGGACAGAGGTTATGCATTCACCCCTGTTTGTCTGTTTGTCTGTCTGTCTGTTTGTCTGTGAGCAGGATGTCTCAGAGTTATGGATGGATTTGGACGGAACTTGGTGGACAGGTTGGGTGTGTGACAAGGACGAATTGATTAGATTTTGGTGAAGATCCTGATACGGATACAATCTTTTTTTAAAAGTGGTTCTTCACCATTGAGATGGGGCCAAAAACGATTTATAGTATGATATTTAAAAAAAGTTGTAAATGGATTATGACAAAACTTGGTGAATAAGTTGGGTAGCTGACAAGAACAAGCTGATTAGATTTTGGTTTGAGGTCCGGATGCAGATCCAGCCGAACCATGGCATACGAAGCGTAACCCGTTCAGCCTTGTGGAGCTAAGCACTCGACTGAGTGCCACTCTAGTTTATTTCGTGATTCGTGCTCGTAACTGTCTGGGAGATAACAAAAAAGGTCACTTGGCTTATCGGACTTTATACAGTCACGTGAAAAAGTAAGTACACCCCATGTAAAGTTTTGACTTTTTCAACATATTTCAACATACAGCTATTTGATCTTCATTTCAACAATATTGATAGAAAAAGGTGATTTTTTTTATTTTCTATTTTTTTTATTATTATTTTTTGTATACAGAATCGAGGCTCGTGAAAGAGCTAACATTTATCACACAAAAAAATCAAACAGACAAACAAAATATATGAAAAGAGGGAGCGGTAGACAAGATGGGGAGAGACGGGAAAGCACACAAACACAACATTTGAGAGCAGGGACATCGGGAGATGTGTGGGAGCAAGAGGGCTTGGGAGGAGGAGGCGTGGGAAGGCGGGGGGGTGGGGGGGGGGTGGGAGAAGTATAAAACACACGGACACCAAGGATTTCCAGGAAAGAAGTTGATATTTCAAAAAAGTGGATTTGGGATGAAATTACCGGGGGTAGAAAAGATCAAGGTTTTGAATGGGGGAAGATAAGAGATGGTGGTGAACACCTGTTTTAAAGACCTGGAGGGAGGAGTGGGATTGAAGAGAGTGAGGGAGTTTGTTCCAGAGGCGGGAGATTGTGAAAGTAGTGAAAGTGAGCAGAGAGTCTTGATTTTGGCAGTTTAACCATAAGAGGGTTGCAGGCAGATCTTGTGCGACCTGTAGGAATATTTGGGAGACATAGCCCAGAGAGAGCTGGGGGGGCAAGGCCGGAGTGGAGCCGGTGGAAGACAGAAAGACCACCAACCTGCCTGCGGTGAGAGTGAAAGGCCCTCGGAGTTAGCTTCATCGCGGAAGATTCCAATGATTCTGAACGCTTTGGTTTCAACAGCGTGAAGACGAGCTAGGTGTGAGGCAGGAGCACCAGCCCAGAGCGGAGAGCAGTATTCCATTGAGCTGCGGATCAAAGCCTTGTATGTGGTGAGGAGCTCAGGTGTGCCAAGGAAGGACTTCGCACGACGGAGGATGCCCAGTCGGCGACTGGCTTTGGAGGCCAGATTTGAAATGTGGTTTTCCCAGGAATGATCATGGCACATAGTGAGACCCAAAAGCTTGAGTGACAGAACTTCTTGGAGAGGATTATTCAGAAAGTGGATGGGAAGGTTGTCCAGTCGGTCTTTTCGGAGAGACATCGTAAGAGTGTGAGATTTGTCAGGATTGAAAGACATGTTCCACTTGTTTGCCCAGTCTGTGATTTTGTCCAGGTCTGCAGAGAGTGAGGAGGCTTCAGACTGCCGATCTGAGGGATGAGGAATGGAGCGACAGAGAGTAGAGTCATCAGCAAAGAGATAGAGAGGATTTGCAAGAGAGTCAGAGAGATCATTGATGAAGACCAGAAAAAGCACAGGGCCCAGAACAATGCCTTGGGGAACTCCAGCCTGAACAGGAAGAGGAGATGAGAGAAACCCATTCAGGGCCACACGTTGACTCCGACTAGAGAGGAAGTCCGCCAGCCATGCGTGGAGATTTCCATGGATACCAACGGAGGAGAGTTTGGTGAGGAGAGCGGGGTGCCAGACTGTATCGAAGGCATGTGATATGTCAAGGGAGACAGCTCTAATTTCCTGTTTGCATTGAGGACCTCCATCCATTGTTGAGAAAGCAGAAGCAGCATGTCCAGAGTAGAGTGACCTGGTCTGAAACCAAATTGATGATCAGAGATCAAGCCATTGGAGAAGAGGAAAGATTTCATATCCGAAGCAATGATGGAATCCATGACATTGCTGATAATTCGGAGAAGGCTGATTGGTCTGTAGTTGCTAGGATCTGTTTTTGCACCTTTTTGTGCAAAGCGGTGATGTTGGCTGATTTCCAAGCAGATGGCAGATGATCTTGAGCAAAAGAGAGGGTGAAGAGAACAGAGAGAGGGGGTGAAAGAGCGGAAGAACAGGATTTTAGGACCCGTGGGCTGATGCCGTCAGGTCCAGTTGCAGAATCAGAGTCGAGGGTTGACAGAAACTTTTCCACCTTGTCAGGAGGAAAGGACACAGAGTCCAGGTGCAGCTGGGTATGACTGGGTATGGTGGGTACAGAGAGGGATGGGTTTGGGACACAAGATTTAGAGGCAAACACAGAGTTGAGGCATTCAGCTTTTTCACGTGCGGAGTCAGCTGTGTAGCCGTTTGAGGTGAGGGAGGGGATGGCGGAGGAACAAACACCAGAAACAGATTTGACCAGACGCCACCAGGATTTGGAAGAGGGGGACAGATAAGAGAGTTCGGTCTTGAGAATGGAGAGATATTGTTTCCTGATTCTCCTGAGGGTGGACACACACTTGTTTCGGGCTTTGTGAAAGGAAATGAGATTTCCTTCCGTTGGATTTGCTTTCCAGGAGACGAAGGCAAGTTGTTTCTGGACAACAGCCTCACCACAAGATTCCGTGTACCATGGACGGGAGGAAGGGTATGACAAATGAAGACGAGATGGGATAAATCTGTGCATGAGAGAGAGCAATTTACTTTGTAAGAATTCCCAGGATGAGTTGATGTCAGAGGCGGTAGAGATGGGAGACCAGTCCAGATGATTGATGGCTGCTTGAAGACCGTGCCAGTTGGCTTGAGTGAAATGCCAGATTCGTCGACGCTGAGGAGGCTCTCTGAGAATGGTCAGAGAGATGTCCACTTTAACAAGCACATGATCAGATGAGCCGATTGGAGCAGAAGAAGAGCAGCAGACCTTTGCAGGGAATTTAGTCATAACGAAGTCCAGAAGAGAAGATGCACCGTTGCCTGAGATCCGGGTCGGGAAATTGACAGATTGTGTCAGTCCCAGTGAGTCGCAGAAGTCCTTTGCTGATGAGCCATGGCTGGTGAGAGAGGTATCAACACCCAGCCAAATGGCATGGTGACAATTGAAATCACCACATATGAGGAAGAGAGAGTTGGGATGGGTAGATAGAAGTTGGTCCATATTATCAGACAGCGAGATGTAGATGGAGTCTTCACTGTTTAGTGGATGGTACAACACACATATGAACAAGAGGTGGGAGCGAAGGGGAAGCCGTAGCCAGAGGTATTCTTGGAGGTGAGGTGGAGAGAGGGCAGTGCAGGGCGAGTGAGGAAGAGTTTTTTTATAAAGATAGCAGCCCCACCTCCAGGACGAGGCTCAGGTCTATCATACCGGAGGAGGGAGTAACCTGGGAGAGATACCAAGGAATCTGAGACATCATGAAGGAGGAAAATTTCTGTTAAGCAGATCACGTCTGGTTTGTCAGAACCAACCTGTATGGAGAGATCAGTCAAGTTTGAGCAAAGGCTCCGGATGTTTGAGGTCCATACCGTTAATGAAGAGGAAGGGGAAGCATCGGATACAGAACAGGGGGGGGGGGGGGGAGGGTAAGATGTGGAAGAGGAGGAAGAGGTAGGGAGAGCTGTTGAAGGTGTGTCAGAGATTTCAGAATAGCTTGGAGAAAGGGGATAATAAATCAATTTGTTGATTTGTAATACTCAGTTCCAGAAAGAGGATAATAAGCTTGTTACATACACGTCAGGTGGGTCGACGACAACCGTTGACTACCTGATGGTGCGTAGGCGAGATAGGGGGCACCTCCGGGACACAAAGGTGATCCCGGGGGAGGAGGCTGTTTCACAGCACCACTTGGTTGTCTGCGACGTAAGGGTGAAAGGTGCGAGGAGAGCTCGGCGGGTGAAGTACCAACCGAGAATGAAGGTGTGGAGGTTGAAAGAGGTGACAGCAAGGGAAACATTAAAAGAGAGGCTGAGTAGGGTCGAGGATGATGTGGTTGAGCTTGAAAGTGGTTGGATGTCAATGAAAGCTAGTCTGTTGGGGGCCGTTGGTGAGGTATGTGGATGGACAAAAGGACCACCGAGGCACTCGGAAACATGGTGGTGGGATGATGAAGTTGGAAAGAGGATTGACGAGAAGAAGAAGAAGTTCAAGGAGTGGCAGAAGGCGAAGGGTACGGGAGCAGAAACTGCAGAGCATGAAAGTTATAAGGCAGCCAGGAAGGCTGCAAAGAAAGAGGTAGCAAAGGCGCAGGAGGCATGTAGGAAAATGTTCGGAGAACGCTTGGATTCGGAAGAGGGTCAGAAAGCAGTATTCAGGATTGCAAAGCAGATAGCGAAAGAGAGGTGTGATGTGATGGGGGTGAGTTGCTTGAAGGATGAAGTGGGACAAATCGTTGTCGACCCAGATGGAATTAAAGGAAGATGGAAAAGATATATGGAAATGCTGTTGAATACAGAGAATGAATGGGATGGCAACATCGAGAGTAACCCTGTTTTAGGACCGGCAGAGAAGATAACTGAGAAGGAAGTTGAGGAAGCGATTAAAGCAATGAAGGGTAGAAAAGCGGGAGGGCCGACGGGAGTTGTGGGAGATATGTTGAAGGCAGCAGGAAGTTGGGGTGTGAAGAGAATGACAGAGATCTGTAATCTGGTGGTGAAAGACGGCCGCATTCCAGTGGATTGGGAACTGAGTACCCTCGTCCCTCCATACAAGGGGAAAGGTGACCCTCTGGAGTGTGGCTCGTACCGAGCGATAAAGTTATTGGAGCATGGAATGAAGGTATTGGAAAGGGTGTTGGAGAGGAGGATAAGGAAGAAAGTGAAGATCGACGAAATGCAGTTTGGATTCATGCCAGGAAGAGGAACGACAGACGCGCTTTTCATTGTGAGGCAGTTGCAGGAGAAGTACATGGAGAAGAGGAAGAAGTTGTTTCTTGGGTTTGTTGATCTGGAGAAAGCATTCGATAGGGTACCACGCAAAGTATTGACATGGGCATTGAGGAAGTTAGGAGTGGAGGAATGGTTGATCAGAGTAGTGATGGCAATGTACAAAAGAGCGCGCACAGCTGTAAGGACGAAGGACGGGAACAGTGGTGAGTTTGAGGTGAAGGTGGGAGTGCATCAGGGGTCGGTACTAAGTCCACTACTATTTGTAGCTGTGATGGAGGTGCTGGCTCAGAACGTAAAGGAGGGTTTACCGTGGGAGTTGTTGTATGCAGATGATCTGGTGTTGATTGCGGAAAGTATGGATGGACTGAAGGAAAAGATGAACACGTGGAAGGAATGTATGGAGACAAAAGGTCTGAAGGTGAATATCGGAAAGACGAAGGTGATGGCAAGTGGTAAAGCATGTGGTGAGGTGGAAAGAACTGGGAAGTGGCCCTGTGCTGTGTGTAGGAAGGGTGTCGGAGTGAACTCCATTCAATGTACAATGTGCGCTGAGTGGGTTCATCAAAAATGTAGTGGTCTGAGAGGGTCATTAACCAGTGTGGCAGCTACATTCAAATGTAAGGTGTGCACAGAGGGAGCTGCAGATGGAGGAAATGTTGAGTTGGATCTTGGAGACGGCGTGAAGCTGGAAGGTGTGAAAACATTTTGCTACCTCGGAGACATGCTGAATGGAGAAGGTGGATCAGACTCGGCAACGGTTGCTCGAGTGAGATGTGCATGGAAGAAGTTTCGGGAACTGAGTGGCGTGCTGATGATGAGGGGAGTGTCATTGAAGCTGAAGGGAAAGGTGTATGCTGCATGTGTGAGAAGTGTTATGATTTATGGGAGCGAGACATGGGTAATGAACGTAGAGCAGCAACGAAGGTTGGAAAGGGTGGAAATGCGAATGGTTCGGTGGATGTGTGGAGTATCGTTGAGAGAGAGGAAGACAAATGATGAATTGCGAAAGATGATGGGAATAGAGCCTGTGATTGATGCTGTGAAGAGGAACAGGTCGAGATGGTTTGGTCAAGTGTTGAGGAAGGATGAAAGTGACTGGTTGAGAAGAGTGATGGAAATGAATGTAGAAGGAAGCAGAGGACGGGGAAGACCGAGAAAGACTTGGCTAAAGATGGTGGAAGAAGAAATGCGGGCAAGGGGGTTAACAAGGAGAGATGCAGAAAATAGGGCAAAATGGAGAAGATTGTCATGGGGACCGCAAGGCTAACCCCTGCTCTAGCAGGGAAAATGGCCTTTAAAATGCATGTTGTTGTTGTTGTGTTGTTGGAGAAAGGGAAGGATGGGGCTGACAAAAGGTTTGATGGTGATTGGGTGAGGCACAGTGAGGTGTTATTTGGTGGAGGGGGAAGAGTGAGGCAGAAGGTTGGGGGAGATGAATGTGAAAGTTGGAAGGGGGAAGAAGTGGGGAGGACGCTTTGAGGAGGAGGGGTGAGAGGGGAGTCTTGGAAGGGAGGGGCGAGGGAGAGTCTCGGAGGGGAGGGGTGTGGGGGGAGATTTGAAAGGGATGGGTGATGGGAAGGATTTGGAGGGGAGGGGCAAGTGGGCGGATTTGGAGGGGAGGGGTGATGGGGAAGTTTTAGAGGGGAGGGGTGATGGGGAAGATTTGGAGGGGAGGGGTGAGATTGGATTTTAGAAAGTGTACGATTAATGGAAAACGAACATTTATTGCAAAATAAGTTTCTTGTGACCTTCGAGTCAAAAATACGTTTGAGGAGGCTGGAGGAGGGTTGGAGTCTAGGAGAATTTCGGGAATGTCGAAAAGAGGAACTGTAAGAGATGGAATTTTTTTTTGGAATGAATAGATTTAGTGAGCAAGTCGAAAGCATCTTTTTATAGAAGAAGAATAAGAAGAAAAAGGTGTTATAATATATGACAGAATACAGTACTTCAGGTGAAAGTTTAAACATTTTTAAATTGAGCAGTAAAAACTATCTGGGGAAATGGAAATGGGGGTGAAACACGTGATCGAAGAACGAACGAACAAATAAGAACAACGAATAAACGAATAAGAACAACGAATAAGAACAGAAAAGGGAATTATTTATTATTATTATTATTATTTTTTGAGTTGAGATCTTAAACAAGGAAGTATGGGGTGAAAGACTGGGACAAAAACAGAGAACGAAAGTAATTGCAGCACAATCGACGGACCGCTGAGAGAAAAACAAAGCCTCAAGGTCGGACACGGTAGCCCACTAGGCCTCAAAATACGCGACACAAATTAACCGACGATTTTCTATACAGGTATGAAAGATTTACACCGATAATTTACCTAGGGACCCACTGTAGGTACACACACCATAAAATAAATACAGTTTTGACGAAAATACAAATGGGAACAATTACTTAACTTCGATAGCGTGGAGAGCGTGGACAGCTGCGAAAAAACGTAACCTCGCCGGCAAGACCGGAAGCGGAAGCGATGGTTCATTGGATGGTTCATTGCACACAGTTACGAACTGAGAATACCAAAGAACAGAGTAGCGGAGGAAGATGACTAATATCGGTCGCAACTCCTCAACTGTCACATGCATAAAGCCGGCTCGATTGCATGAGACACTGCAAGACACTGAATCGACGTGCATGTACACGTTAGCAAATGACAAGGGCGCGGGCTGCAGAAACAGCAGCGGCTACCTCTGCAAGGAGAGATGCTAATCGCCAGTGGATGGCAAGGGTGACAATTTCTTACTGTTCACCACGTTTTGACTTAGCTGCTCTATTCAACAAATGGTTACCCATGTGTGAGTGTGTATGTATGTGTGTCCTCATACACCGGCCACACCATGACCCACAAGGCTCTAAAATTGGCATCACGTGTGTCCATTCCTCCAGGATGGTTTTGCATTTTGATCTTCCCCCACCCCAACACCTCCAAGGACGGACTGTATAATAATTATACAGTCCGTCCTTTACGACTCCTTCCCATCCCAACCCCCAAACTCAGGTTCACCTGGGCAACCAGGTATCTCCCCCACTCCACTTTCTACCCCCCCCATCTTCTTCCCCTCATCAAACCCTTCTACATTTCCATGATCCCACACCCACTCTCCCCCCCCTCCCCCGACATACACAGATTTCCCTGGGTGTGGAGCTAATACACATATATATATATATATATATATATATATATATATATATATATATATATATATATATTGTCCTGTCAGTAGCTAGTTAAGACAGCCTTGGACGAATAGCCGGGATGGTCTTTACTTCTGAGGCAAGCAGCTGAAAAAGGCGGTTAGTTTGTCGCGTGCGGATTGAAGGAGATGAAGCATTTACCTGACGAAAGCACACGGGTTTATACAGAAACCACAATGAAAACAACACGGCAGCAAATTCAACAAATAATTTAATGAAAATAAATTAAAGACGAAAATGTCAAAATTAATGTTGAGGTAAAAATTAAAATTCTGACTGAGGTACCTCACACGCAGACTCAAAAAACAGACAAGGGGAAAGATAAAAATAAAAAAATGTTCCTTTTTATAGTGCACTTATCTGGTCTCAATGAGCACTTTGGTGAGGTCGGCAGTGCAAGGTGACAACGGCAGACGAAAGGCCAGCGCGTCAAAGCACCCCAAAATGGCACCGGTCAATGACGGGAACGCACCGAGCCATGAAGCGGGCAGCCAAAATGTCCTCCTCTCGATTCTTGGCCAGAAAGCACAACTGCTGCCCCCAGGTCCCACAAAGAGCACCACAGCCGCCAACACCTCCTTCTCCGACTTTGCAAAACTGCCCCAAAAGCTCTCCTCATAAGCGCACACACTAAAAAGGCGAGCGCCTTTCTCCTCAAGTTCCCTCTCGAAGCTTCTCGTTCTCTGCCGTGATACCCCCGGCCCTCGTTACTATGGGGGCGTGGCCTGTCGGTGCTGCTTTTCCACACCCTTCGTTCCCTCTGGGGGTTGGCCTTTTGCCGTACGTGTTCATGTTGGCGGACTTACTTGCAGATAGTGTTCATAGGGCCAACGCTGGTTGTAAATGTTCTTTAATGGGGATTTTTATGGCCGGCCTTGTCAGCAAAACGTAAAGGGAAAATCACAAAGGGAATATCACACGTACTGAGGAAAATTAACCTCAATCCCTAATTATCACTGCTTCACCCCTCGTGTGAAGACACATAAACAATGTTAAGCTACAGTCTCCCTACTTAAGTATATCGAGATTTCTCCTACCCGTCCACCGCACATGCTATAATAATTATACAGTCCGTCCTTTACGATGGGATTCCTTCACCTACCTCATAAACGTAATACACACACACACACACACACACACACACACACACACACACACACACACACACACACACATATATATATATACACAGACTTGGCATTTAATATGGAATATATATTTTTTCTTGACTTGGGTTTACTTTCTGAACTCAGTATATCAATCTGGTGAGTTTCTTTTACCCTTCGGTGATGTCTTTGTTGAAAGAACCATGTCACTGATTGTCTTTCGCAGCAAGAAGTCAATAACAGGATATATCACAGGTGGCATGACAAAATGTAAGGACAGGTACATTTGACGATTGGCTTCACAATCGGGTATATAAGGGTTGTTGCGTTCTGTATTAGTGGAAAACAACTGCTGCACGTCTACAAAAGTTATTGCCGCTTCCTCTGGAGATGGTCCGTCAACTTGACAATGCTGTTTGCCATGGAGTGGTGGCTTTACGAAATTCTGGCATGAAACAGCGTGCTATTGCTCGGCAGTATGGCATCACTCAAGGTCAGGTGTCAAAGATCCTGAAACGAAATGCTCAGAGGGGTGTCCCGACTCCAATACCGAGGCCAGGACGTCCACGCAGAACCACAAGGAGGGATGATCGCCAGCTGCACCGGTTAGTCTGCAATGGCCGTACCAAGTCAGCTAATCGGCTTAGGGCTGATTGGCAGCAACTGACCAATGTGCCTGTATCCAGAAGGCTAGTCAACCAACGACTGGTTCAAGCAGGCTATCGTGCCAGGCATACCCTGAGAAAGCCACACATGACCAGACAACACAGCCAGCGCCGATTGCAGTGGGCCAGAGAGCACCGTCAATGGCAGCCAGGACACTGGAATCACGTGACCTTCAGTGACGAGTCTAGATTTCTGGTCTATCGTCAAGATGGCCACGTCCGAGTGCGCAGACAAGTGCATGAAGCCCACAACGAAGATAGTATAGTGCCAAGAGTCCAAGCTGGAGGTGGTGGGGTGACCGTTTGGGCTGCTTTTCATGCAGTGGGCAAAACTGACCTGGTTGTTCTGAATGGAAACCTGAACCAGTTCAAGTGCAGGGCCATTCTGGAAGAAACATTGCTTCCATTTGCTCGTGCAGCCTTTCGAAGAAACTTTGTCTTCCAAGATGACAATGCACGGCCTCATCGTGCTCGCATGATCCAACACTTTCTTGCTGACCGTGGTGTAAAGCATATGGAGTGGCCTGCCATGTCCCCGGATATGAATCCGACAGAGAACTTGTGGGCAGAATTAACGTGTCAAATCAACAACTTGGACCAGCAGCCTACCTCTGTGCGTGAATTGCAGCAGGCTATTGTCACTGCATGGCAAACGATTCCTGTCCAAACCTTGGCAAATCCCGTGAACAGCATGCCTCGACGTGTACGTGCTCTCCTGAATGCTCGTGGGGGTTACACGAAGTACTGAACTGTAATTTTACTGTCCGTAATCCCAGTCATAATTTAGCTTTTGTTTTTGTTGAATTTTTTTTTGGCTAATGTGCAAAATAAAGAGATACTTCTGGAAAACGTAGAGAAGTTTAACACAGTACTGTCCGTGAATTGACTTCGATATCAGTTCACATCACTTTCAAGGATCAATTTATTTGCTTCGAAATGTCAAATGTGGTTTTTGTTTCTTTTAAAAGTCACATTAACAAAATCTAGAATAATTTCAACATAATTCCAATGAACTTTTGGTTCTAAGTCATCTTGAAAAGTAAGTTCACCCCCACAAAAAAAATTTCCATATTAAATGCCAAGTCTGTGTATGCAGTCACGTGAAAAAGTAAGTACACCCCATGTAAAGTTTGGACTTTTTCAACATATTTCAACATACAGCTATTTGATCTTCATTTCAACAATATTGATAGATAAAGGTGATATAATATAACAAATATCATGAAACATTTACATTTTGTAGTCCATTGTATAATTTAAATAAACATAAATGCAAATTTCACATGTGGAAAATGTAAGTACACCCTTGGCTCTAATAGGTGGTATTGCCCCCTTTGGCAAAAACAACCTCAGGTAGGCGTTTCATATAACTGTCTCCCAGTCTCTGACATCGACTGGGAGAAATTTTTGCCCACTCCTCCATGCAGAATTCTTTCAGCTGTGCGATGTTTGAGGGGTTTCTTGCATGCACAGCTTGTTTCAAATCCCCCCCACAACATCTCGATAGGATTTAGATCCGGGCTTTAACTTGGCCATTCCAGAACCCTCCATTTCTTTCTTTTCAGCCATTCCTTCATGGATTTACTGGTATGTTTAGGGTCATTGTCATATTGCAAGGTCCACCTTCGGTTGAGCTTCAACTTTCCGACAGATCGCCTCACATTATCCTCAAGCACCCTCTGGTACAATGAAGAATTCATATTGGATTATATGATGGTGAGCTGCCCAGGCCCTGATGCAGCAAAGCTGCCCCAAACCATAATATTTCCACCACCATGCTTTACAGTTGGTATCAGGTTCTTGTGGTCAAATGCTGTCTTTGGTTTTCACCAAACATGTCTTCTGGTACTGTGGCCAAATAGCTCTAGCTTTGACTCATCTGTCCAGAGCACATTGTTCCAGAAGTGCTGGTTTTTGCCTTGGTGTTCATTGGCAAACTTTAGTCTTGCCCTGATGTTCTTTCTGGACAGCAAAGGTTTCCTCCTGGCACATTTCCCATGTAGATCAAATTTGTGCAGCCTCTTTCTAATGGTAGACTCGTGCACTTTGACATCAACAGTGGCAGTGGCAAGAGCTACCTGTAGGTCACGTGATGACATTCTGCGGTTCTTTGAGACTTCTTTCAGCATCTTGCGGTCTGCTCTCGGGCTGAACTTGCTGGGGCGGCCTGGCCCGAACAAGTTGGCAGTTGTTTGGAATCTTCTCCACTTGTGGAATACACTCTCTACCACCTTGCTCACCTGGAGGTCATGGCATTCCAGGCACTTGGACTCCATGGTATCTCTTGGCAAAAGGCCGAGGCATGGGGCCCACTTTTCCTTTTTCTACTGCCGTCAGGTTGATGGCTCCGCCAGCTTCTAATGACTTTATTTTTGTACGTTGTTGCTTTTACTTATTTTTCCCTGTGTCCCTCTCTAGCACCATCTAGTTGCATTTATTTATCTACCAACTTATTTCTCATTCCCCTTCCAGGTCATCTTTTCTTTTCATTGCCTCTAATCATTTGTACCCTTTTGATTTTGCCTGTGGAATTATTTATCCAATTCTCCAATCATGCTCTTCCCTCCAATCCTTCAAGTGAATTGCTCATCACCATCTCCCGTTCTCCCATAACTGCCAAGGAGCTTTTCTATCCTTTGTTACCCAAATAAGATGTTTATATCCATGCAATGAAGCTCATGATTATTGCGTTGCCTATCTCCCGTTCTCTTCCATCCTGTTGACCTTTCCTCTCAATTTACACCTTTAACGACAACAGTCTGATCGGGCTCGATTGCAGGAGACACTGCAACTTTTATTTTAAGATTTAGTGGAAACCTTGACATTCACATTGAGAAATCCTTGCTCATGCTGCATCAGTTGGGGGTTAAACCTAGAACTGGACAGCTGAGGTGAGCTTGATATAGCAACTGAGATTTCCCACTTCCCTCAAACCTCATTCATCTCGTAAAAATTTGATGCATTATGCAAGTATTAGATCAATACCTGGCATCCTTTCTTGTTCTTTTTTTTAAACCTTGATCTAAGGCATGTGGTAAATCTTGGACATAAATCAGAGGCAGAATGCATTAATTGAAGTGGAATATTTTTTTGCAAAGTCCGTCACATTAAGTTCTTGTTGGGTAAAATTGTTGGCTGAAATTGGCCTGCACACTGCGGTCTTGTTTCTATGCACATCGACGTGCCATTTCCCCTCGCTGCAGGCGCACTCATGCATGAGCTGTCCAATGATGGTGCGCGTCGACATTTTGAGTCTAACCTTGAGGACATGATCATGCCGCTTATGGTGGCCAGTGCGCAAAGTGGTGACCGTGAGTGCCACATTGTGGTGCTGACAGATGAAGATGTGGTTGACTGGGACGAAGAGTACCCTCCGCAGATGGGTGAAGAATATTCACAGAGTGAGTGACATTGGGGAAAAAAACCTGAAATGTGCCTTTATTCACTTCGTGTTGTTGTTCAAATTACCTACCTTCCAGTTCCTCTCCTCCTCTCTAATTTGCTTTGTTTGTTGTTATGCATCGAGTTGTTCCTTTTATCTCTTTATTTAAATTATGCCTTTGTAGTTAAGTTTAGCGCGAGTGACCACAAGGTTCTTTTTATTTATTTATTTCTCCCCTTTGCTTAGAGGAAGAATCATAATTTTAATGGGCAAAAAATATCGATCAAGTGAAGATCGCAGTGGTGCTTGTGTTCATTTTTCAAGTGTTGCTCTCATCTCTTTTCTCTTCTCCAGTAATTTATAGTACCAAACTCTATCGATTCTTCAAGTACATAGAGAACCGCGATGTTGCAAAGGCTGTTCTGAAAGAGCGAGGATTGAAGAAGATCAGACTCGGTATTGAAGGTAATACTTTTTCTTCCCCATTTCATTTGAGGTTGTATTGGTATTTTTATTTCAAAACATTCTGTGCTAAGGGGACAAGGTGCATCTTACCGTGGGCAACTAGATGGACATGCATTGTCATGAGGCATTAGGTGGACATGCACTGTGTCATGAGGCACTATATTGACATGTACTGTGTCATGAGGCACTAGATGGACATGTACTTTGTCGTGAGGCACGAGATGGACATCCACTGTGACTTGAGGCACTAGATGGACATCCACTGTGACATGAGGCACTAGATGGACATGCACTGTGACATGAGGCACTAGATGGACATGCACTGTGACATGAGGCACTAGATGGACATGCACTGTGACATGAGGCACTAGATGGACATGCACTGTGACATGAGGCACTAGATGGACATGCACTGTGACATGAGGCACTAGATGGACATGCACTGTGACATGAGGCACTAGATGGACATGCACTGTGACATGAGGCACTAGATGGACATGCACTGTGACATGAGGCACTAGATGGACATGCACTGTGACATGAGGCACTAGATGGACATGCACTGTGACATGAGGCACTAGATGGACATGCACTGTGACATGAGGCACTAGATGGACATGCACTGTGACGAGGCACTAGATGGACATGCACTGTGACCTGAGGCACTAGATGGACATGCACTGTGACCTGAGGCACTAGATGGACATGCACTGTGACATGAGGCACTAGATGGACATGCACTGTGACATGAGGCACTAAATGGACATGCACTGTGGCATTGACTTCCTGAAATGTGATGAGGGCGATATTCCTATTTAGAAGGTTCATCTGTTTTTTATTTTCATTACATGCAAACCTTGACTGCATAATTTTAATGGAATGGAAGGATGATGTCTGGCATTTTACTGTACCCACAAACTCTGATTGTCATCATCAGGGTATCCAACCTACAAAGAGAAGGTAAAAAGGAGACCGGGTGGCCGTCCAGAAGTTATCTACAACTACGTACAGCGTCCATTCATCAGAATGTCTTGGGAGAAGGAGGAGGGGAAAAGCCGTCACGTCGACTTCCAGTGCGTCAAGAGCAAGTCTATCACCAACCTCGTTGCAGCAGCTACAGTTACAGATGTTCCTCCACCTGAACCTCTGGGAGCCACAGTTGTCCTGCCACCGTTGCATCCACCACCTCCACAAGTGGACGAGCTCGACACTCTTCCCCTTGGACAAGCTCACTCTCAAAGCCAAGAGCCATTTCCTGATGGGCTGTTGCCACCTGATTAACATCTCTTCACACCTCCGTCTGATCCTCCGTTTCTCTTTCCAGTTTTCCAAAAAGCGATGTGGATTTGTAATGTTATGGACAAGCTAATTTTTACTTCTTTTGACTTCTGCAAGCACGAGTCTATTTCCACACCATTTTGGAATTTATCACAATTATTTATAATTGATGCTTGGAAATGGCAATGGTGAGAGAAATAATTTGGCAGTTGTTGAGATGGAGAGGTCGGCACTGGGGACATATGGAAGGGGTAGAGGTGTTTCCAGTTTATAGCATGAAAAAGCTTTGTTTTGGCCTCAAATGGCACTTGGCTTCTCATTATTGGATATTTGGAATTTGCCATTTTAATATCAGTGTGAAACAAACGGGCATGTCCCTGCATGGATCCATCTTTAATGCGTAATTCGTAATACAGTTTAGCATTCTCCCTTATTCTAATGTGCATGGTTTTTGCATGCATTGTTGAAGAATTGTTTTGCAAGTTGAATTGGCGTTGAAAAAAAGGTAGATGATTTCCATTTTAATGAGATGATTAAAGGTTGCGATGAAAATTTTCCTGGGACCATAGTTTCTTGACTTTTTTTTCCCCCCCAAATGATTATTGTTTGTCTGCTCAGAGGTTGGAGGATAAGGGGTGGTTCGAGGAAGTTGTGGGAAATTTTGCACATTTACCAAAATACAATTTTTTAATAATAGGATTTGTGGGAAAGAATGAAATAGCCACTGAATAGAATGCATGACAATGGTCGGCATTACAGTCAGACCTGATACTTTTTCTTGAACCAAAAACCTTTCCACTGGCATCACCACTCGATCTCCGTAAGTGTTCTGTGAATCGCTATGACAACTAGGTGTTGCATGCTTTGAATCTAGGTCACACTTTGAATGTCGATCTGCTGTTTGAATGTTGGGCTTTACCTGCTTTCTTTGCCGTTGACGTTGCTGTTGCTGCTGCAGGTATTCTCTTGCTCTGATATATATTTCTTTTTGCGAATTGAACTTGTGTAAATTTAACATGTTGTCTTTGTTTACATAAATACAGAATGCAAGACGTTCCATGTGTGGAATGCAAACTATCAAGCATTGTGTTTGCCTGCACATCTTTACCTGTGCCTCTGAAGGTTGACGGAGGTTCTGTTTTCACCCCTGTTTGTCTGTGAGCAGGATGTCTCAGAGTTATGGATGGATTTGGACGAAACTTGGTGGAGAGGTTGGGTGTGAGTCGAGGACAAATTGATTCGATTTTGGTGAAGATGTGGATGCGGATACTAGAATTTAAAAAAAGTGATTCTTCACTATTGAGAGATCGAGCCAAAAACAATATATAGCACGATATCTCAAAGTTGCGGATGGATTCGGGCGAAACCTGGTGGATGAGTTGGGTCTGTGACAAGAACAAGCTGTTAATTTTGGTTAACGTCCAGATGCAGATCCGGCCTATCAGTGGGTATGAAAGCTAAACTGTTCAACCTGGAGGAGGTATGCACTCTACCAAGTGATGTTGTAGTTTGTTATTTGTTTAGGGGGAGGGGGGGTCTTCTTTTTACTGATCAAACAAAATCGCTAGACTTGGTATTGCTACGCTTGAGGAAGTTTATGGAGAGCAATACCTCAGTAGTGGGGTTTGTTTTCCCCAAATTACCCAAATACTGTAGTCGTAGGTTTTTCTATGCTGTTCTCTGAATCAGCACACCAGCGTTATCAGTATTAATTTTAGGAAGCCTAAAATTCCTTTATTATTATTATTATTATTATTCATACCCTAGCTGCTTCTGGCGGCCGTTGGTGATAGAAAGCACATGCATGCAATCTATCTGTAAGCTATAATCTTAGGGGTCACTACTCCACACCAGATGTGAAATTCCCAGCAAGCTGGTACTCATTTGGCCGACCTCAGAAGGATGACAGGCTGAGTGAACCCCACCTAGTGCTAATTCAACGGCCGGCCAGAATTCGAACTCAGGACCCTATAGGATCCCAAGCCAGCACCCTAACCGTTAAGCCAACACCCAGACAAAATTCCTTTATCCGGGCATGAAATGATTAGTTGGCGTGTAGTAGAGGTGCACGTTTTGCGATTTATTTTTTTGCTACATGGCTCTACTCTGCTAAACAACTGCACTAGTCAGTTGCTGTGATGGAAAGTAATGTTGAAAATCCCAGAATCCAAGGACGGGCCGACTGGCCAAGAGCGAATGAGGAGAAAGCAGGATGGAGCAAGTATCTTGCTTGGAGTCGAATGTGCTAGACTGTTTTCTTTTCATTTGATATTCGTCTTAAGCAATCGTTTGACTTGTAAACTTGAACAGCTCATTTTATTTTAATCTCTACCCATAACCCCACTATTGAAATGCCTGAAGCAACTCTGTTTTTCCATGAGTAACCAGGGTTGTTTGGAGTTTGGTTCATGTTAAAAACTGAATATTTTGGGTGTGTACACTTATCATAAGTTTATGCAAACTTGCAGTAAACATTTTATTCTCTGAGCTTTGAAAGGGAAGAGATAGGCACTGCACCAGTTTAAGAGAAAAGGATGGGAAAATGAATTTTGTTTCTTTTTATTGTTGATCTTCATCAATCTTTTTATTTTTCTTTTAAACTATATATACATATATAGTTGTTGCATCTGAACATCATGGTATCATAACAGCTGGAACGAGTCAGTTTTACAGGTGCATTGTGGAACATGGTCATCAATGCACCATGCTCTTTACAACGCGTCCGTGCTGCTGAAGCAGTCTCTTGGCAACGGTTATCCTGGGTGGTGTGCATGTCCTACTCTTCTGTAGGACATAGTCTGTAGGCATTTGGAGGTTTGTTCAGGATGGCAGTGATAGCTCACCTCCTCTTCACGACACACCATGGGGTCTTACATCCAGTGCTGGCAGATTGGTCCACCCATTTTACCATCTTTGTGATAGACGGTGCACGCATTATTGCATCTCCCTTCATGCAAAACACCAGGGTGACAGTTGATCACTGCGTCAACATTCAAACCCAAATTAGACAGATGAGTGTGCATACCTCTTGGCCAGTGATATTCAACCTTATCGAGCCCATGGGCCACAACGTTCAGCAAGGAACACCCTAAAGGTAACATCATACTCCCTGCGGAAAGCAAAATCTAGGGCTGAGGTCTCTAAAAGTTTTATATAGTGTATACAGGGTGTCCAGCATGTCCTCGTACAACTTTAAAGTTTTATTCTGCAACTTGTTTAAATTCTTCTGCAGATTCTGCTGAGTAATGTTATGCATTGCATTTGTGATCGTAGCCCTAAGTGCATCCAAACAATGTGGTTTTGTTGAGTAAGCAGCAGTTTTACATTGCCCCAGAAAATGTAGTTCAACGGGGACGGGTGAGGAGAACGAGTTGGCCCAGCAATTGGTCCACGTCTACCGATCTACTTGTCTGGGAAGACATCATTCAAGAACCGTTGCACGTTCGAAACTTGGTGGCAGAGTCTCATCCTGTTGGTACAAGGTGATATGTGAAAGATTTCAATGTCGTCGTTCGGAAACCAAGAAATTCTACACCATTGCAAAGTTGTTGACAAAAATTCTACACCACCATTGTTGAGGACTTGTTCAACATCCGGTTTTTTTACAACTAAAATTTTACAACTTTGTTTCTATCATGTGCACATCAATAGTTTTGAGAGTTCAAAGTTGCACAAGGACTTTACGGACATCCTGTGTATGTCATCATGCTCTCTCCCATTCCGTCCAATATTTTGTTGCAGAGCCTTCGCAAACTTCACAAAGTCTGGTTGTATGAAACTTAGGGCCAGCGCATTTTATGGGGTTAACCATGTGTGGTAACTTTTGTCGAGTGTTAACGTTTTCAATTTCTTATGGCTGTTTTAAATGTCGGAGGGTCGCTCATGGGCATCATGTTTCCCACGGGCCATAGGTTGGGGTCCATTGCTCTGGGATATCCAGGCAGCTCAATTTGGTACGTGTGTTGGAGGAATCAAATAAATGGAGTTTCTCAGCAGGTAAAAGCAGGGTTTATTTCTTGTGCCATATTTACCCTCGCCAGAGGAGAGGGTATTGCATTTGAGTCCGTCCGTCTGTCTGTCTGTCCGCACAGAATAAATATGATTTTCTCTGCAACCGTTGGTCTGATTGACAGGAAATTTTCACCATAGGTGCAACTCCACCTGTCGAATTTTTTAATGATAATTATGACGTCATAGGTCACGTGGCTCGGCCGCCATCTTGGAAAACCTTTGCACCTCTTATCTCCGAAAGCGCTGAATAGAAAAAATTGAAACATGGCTCATTGTAAAGAACTCTCCATGGGGAATAAAATATGTTAATGATGATGTCATAGGTGCCTCCATTATGACGTCATAATTCGACAAGTACAAAACACGTCCTGGCGAGGGTCTGCAGTCTTTGATTGCTCTTTCTAGTTTAAGTTGAATTGTGTTTATATAAAATTGAAAATGAAAAGACCATAACCATCGGGTCCAGTTCCTATGATGATACCTTGTGCGTGTGTATGTGTATACAATTACAAAGGTAAGAATTGTTTGTATTCTATTTATAATGAGATGCTGTCGTTCCTTCCACCCACCAGCTAATTTTCACCTGCCAGCAATGTGCTGTGTTTATGTATTAAGTGGGAATAACCATTCTCATTCTGATGTACCATACATTGGTAGACAGGACGTCCGGTTTAACGTCCATCCGAGGGACGGCACAAACTGATGAATCACCTTACCTCTAAAACACCGGGATGACAGTTTGTAGGGATTCGAACCCAGATGAGACAGCTTCCAGGTGAGTGTACGTACCGTTAGGCTTGGGCCGCTTGGCCATCTTACCAGTCCGGCAATTAGCATAGCATTATATACATTACATTATATACAAGCTGATACTTTGTAATATTTCCTACTCCATTTACCTGTGGGTTTTAACAGGTGCAGGTAGGCATTTTCATTTGAGCTTCGGGACTCTGCCCGACATCAGTTTGTGTTTCGAAAACATTGTGTCCAGAACTTTAGCTTCATATGTTCCATGGATGTTGCTTCATTATATATTTCCTCGTTCATCCTCTCAAGACCAATTTACCATGGGATTATCGTCTCAATATTCCTTTACACGAAGGATACCTACCATTTATATATCAAACTTATTGCAACATGCACAATATCAGGTAATTGTTTCAGTTTATTATTAACTGGCAAATATCACTGACCCGTCGCTTCGCTGACGGGAATACTAAAAGAGGGGTGGGGAAAGAGAGATGGGTGGGGAAAGAGAGAGAGAGGTAGGGGTGGAGAAAGAGAGATAGAGAGGGATGGGAAAAGAGAGAGGGTGGGGAAGAGAGAGAGAGGGATGGGAAAAGAGAGAGGGTGGGGGGGGGGAGAGAAAGAGAGAGAGGGTGGGGGGGGGGAGAGAAAGAGAGAGAGGGTGGGGGGGGGGGGGGGGAGAGAGAAAGAGATAGAGAGGGGTGGGTAGAGAGATTGAGAGAGAACATTTTCAAATTTGGCCAGGATTCCGGGGATAGCTCCTCTACTCTTTGCGAAGGATACCACGAAGAAATCTTTAATGTCCACCAACTAATTCCTGCAGATGTGACGTGCAGTTAACGTCCATCTGAGGGATGGCACGCATATTGATTAATCTGCCTGTGAAACACCGTGATGACAGATTAGAGTTGGGTTGGGGTTTGGACCCAGGAAAAACAGGTTGGAGGGAGTGTTGGAGATACCTCTCGGTCATCCTTCCGTGTTGTGGGGATGCATGATGTTGATAATTATAGTCAGACAGAGGCTCAGGGATATCTGCCCCTTCCTCCATGTCTGACAACTCCACGAGAGGACATGCTGGCTTCTTCTTTGCTCTTCTTGGTGATAGAGTTGGTGTTCATGTTATAAAATAAGTTCAGGATGTTGATGTTGTGGGTTAATCAGCTCGTGGCCTTTCGACCTTGTGGAAGAAGCTAAAGAGAGTCTTCTGGACTACTTTCTTTATTTCAGCAAGCATAATGCTGTGTGGCCACTGAAAACATCTTCCATTCCCCTCTTGAACTTGTAGTTCACCTGTCCCGTTGCTTTACTCATTCTTATCATGTTAATTGTTCTTTTAATTCGATCTTTAATATAATTTCCTCACGGAGAAGTGACCGAGTCGTGGGAGCCATCGCATCGATTCCACAGCCAAACTTGTCCCATTGCTTATTTATTTTTTGTTGCACTCGATTTATCAATGAAGTTACACTTTGGGCACATTCCTTCATCTTTTCTTCACTCCGTATAATTTTCGAACAGTAGAAAAAGTAAATTTAACACTTTGGCAATTTCACATTTTCTTGCGTAAATATAGTAAGGCTTATTGTGCTTTTGTTTTTCTGAAGAGCCTCACCTAAATTATCTTAAAAAGGGATGTTTAAATTGACCCAAATATCCAGTTTTCATTGATGCGCTCCTTTGGAGTTCCCTAAATATTATGCATGCAAAGTTTCAGGCCACTCGGTTTCATGGTTTTGGAGATATTTGTACACCCACGCTGTACGGGAGCAGAGCGTTTTTGGGGGGAGGAGGGGTGGGGATTTTGGGTAGGAGGGGGTTGAGGATTTGGGGTTGGGACGGAGGTTGAGGACTTGGGATTATGGAGGGAGGTTGAGGACTCGGGATTATGGAGGGAGGTTGAGGACTTGGGGTTGGGAGGAAGGTTGAGGACTTGGACTTGCGATTGGGAGGGAGGTTGAGGGCTTGGACTTGGGGTTGGGAGGAAGGTTGAGGGCTTGGGGTTGGGAGGGAGGATGAGGGCTTGGACTTGGGGTTGGGAGGCAGGTTGAGGGCTTGGGCGTGGGCTTGGACTTGGACTTGAGGTTGGGAGGGAGGATGAGGGCTTGGACTTGGGATTGGGAAGGAGGTTGAGGACTTGGGGTTGGGAGGAAGGGTGAGGACTTGGCCTTGGGGTTGGGAGGAAGGTTGAGGACTTGGGGTTGGGAGGGAGGATGAGGGCCTGGATTTGGGATTGGGAGGGAGGTTGAGGACTTGGGGTTGGGAGGAAGGTTGAGAATTTGGGGTTGCATAGTGGGATTGAGGACTTGGTGCTGGGTGGTGGGGATGAGGACTTGAAGAAGAAAGGGGGAAGGTGGCAGAGCTGGAGCTGGAGTGGGGGAGGGGCAGAGATGAGACAAAGAGTTGGCAGAGGGGTGTTGCGGCTTGCTGGGGCAGGTGTTGAAGATTTGCCGGGTGGTTGAGGACCTGGGGTGGGAGAGATTGAAGAGTGTTTGGGGGTAAGGGAGGGGTTGAGCACTTGTGGTGGGAAGTGCATTTGAATACATGGTGGGGAGGTGTTTGAAGACTTAGGATGTGGAGAGGGGGGAAGGGGCGGAGGGTTGAGGACTTGAGGTTGGGCAGGGGAGGGGGAAGGGGTTGAGGACATGAAGTCAGATTTTACTACAACTCGGAATTTCCACGTGTCCTTGCTGGTGAATCGTAAATAATGTAAACTAGCGTGACTCGGCGTACTCCGCACACTTCACCACACGTCGTTTCAGAGGGATAGGCATCTTTGATCATGTGTGCTTTCTCAGGGAATGAGGGATGGTGGGAATTGTGAGTGGGGGTTAGTGGTGGTGATGGTGGATTGGGGATTGTGGAGGGAAAGGGGCAATGGTGGAGGGAGGATGGGGTGGATGGTGATGGGGGGAGGGGGGGATGGTGGAGGAGAGTGGCCAAAATTGGGTCTTCAGGTACTTTTGGGCCTTTGGGGTATTTGGGGTCTTCGGGGTCTTTTGGTTCCTCTGGGTCTTTAAGGATCTTTGGGGTATTTTGGTTCTTTGGAGTCTTTAAGCATCTTTTGGATTTTGGGTCGTTAAGGGTCTTCAGGGTTTTTTGGGGTCTTCTGCATCTTTAAGGGTCTTTTCAGTATTTGTTGTATTTTGGGGGTCTTTAAGGGTCTTCAGGGTCTTTTCGGTATTTTGGGCCTTTGGGGTATTTTGGGTCTTTAAGTGTCTTTTGGGTCTTCGGGACTATTTGGGTCTTCAGGGTCTTTTGGATCTTCTGAGCCTTTAAGGGTATTATGAGTCGTTGGAGTGTTTTGGGTCTTCGGGGTCTTCAGGGGCTTTTGGGTCTGAAGTCTTTTGGTTCCTCTGGGTCTTTAAGGGTCTTTGGTGTATTTTGTGTCTTCAGAGTGTTTTGGGTCTTTGAGGTGTTTTGGGTCTTTGAGGTGTTTTGGGTCTTCGGTGTCTTTTGGGTCTTTTGAGTCTTCAGGGTCTTTTGGTTCTTCAGGGTCTTTTGATTCTTCAGGGTCTTTTGGTTCTTCATGTTATTTTGGTTCTTCAGGGTCTTTTGGATCATCTGGGCCTTTAAGGGTGTTTTGGGTCTTCGGGGTGTTTTGGGTTGTCACGGTGTTTTGGGTCTTTGGGGCCATTTGGGTTTTCAGGGTATTTTGGGTCTTTGGGGCCATTTGGGTTTTCAGGGTATTTTTGTGTCTTTGGGCTATTTTGTGTGTTTTGGGTCTTTGGGGTAATTTGGGTCTTCAGGGTCTTCGTGGTATTTTGGTCTTTGCAGTCTCTAAGACTATTTTTGGTCTTCAGGGGTCTTCATGATTGTTACGTGGTCCCCTCAGTGCAAAACAGGTCTCGGTGGCCCCCGGACCGTGAGAGGACCTTCGCCAGCAAATAGTCTTATATAGGCGCATTCGCCACGCAATCCATAGGAATTTCACCCAGGAGACAACTGATGTGCAAGTATATATTTCCAATGGTAATGATACCAAACACTTTCAAAGACACAACCACGGAGATTTTCCCCGAGCAATCAACAATACACAACCAGGCACAATCAATATTACAACCATGTGAACGCATCTACACAAACTCTAAGATGGCCATCTTAATCTTATACATTCCTCACGTGAGCCCCACTCCTGACTCCCTCCGTGGTCAATGTCTCTCCTCTCCGCACACGGGCGGTTGGACGAACCCCGGGCGGACGTGCTCCCAACGTGCAGTCTCGTACTGGGGCCGCGGCTGCAGCGCACCTCCTTGCCAAGCCACGGGGCAAACCCAGCGCGGCGTCCAACGTGCGCGAGGCCCCAAGTGCGACCCTTACGCGTCCTTGTAGATGGGCAAAAACCCAGCGCGGCTTCCGACGCGAGCGAGGCCCAACGTGCGGACCCGTACGCGTCTTTGTAGACGGGGCAACCTGTCCCGGACGCTTGGTTTCGTGCACGAACTCACGGTGACTGGACGTGTCAAAAGGTATTTACCTCCCAGGTAACTCCTCTCGCCAGACGTTCGAAACGGCGCGTTTTCCCCGCAGCGCAAGGTCGCTTCCACCTTTTGTCGGAGCGGGGCGAGGAAGAAGAAACCTCCTTCTTTCCCTCGTGTTTTTTTCTCCTCTCTTTCCGGTCACTTCCGTTTCCGGCCACTTCCGTTTCCTGCCACTCTTTCAGAAGGGCTCCTGACCCTCCAACCACAACAACTACCCAACAACTTAATATACTACACCCGGAAGCAAAGACCTGCATGGTAATTCACATTCATTCACATAAATATGTAACACTCCCCCCCTTCAAGAAAGAAAGTTTGAACCCAGCGAAAACTTTCTTTGCCGGCCAATTTGAAGAAACAAACCCAAATAACTCAACCCCCCCACATTATCAGTTCCCCCCGGGCACAGTTATCACTTAAAAATAAAGCCAGTTAAGCCACTCGATAGCACTTTTCCGGGAGGCCAAGCCGAGTATTCACTACATGGATGCCTTTAGGAACGCGGAGTTCACGGTTAGTCCGTGCAGGAAAGTTCTCTACATGGGCGCCTTGAGGAACGTGGAGTTCACGGTTAGTCCGTGCAGGAAAGTTCACTACATGGACGCCTTTAGGAACGGCGTTCACGGTTAATTCGTGTAGGAATCTTGGCTCGGCGGCTCCGCCGCCTTCAGTGCTTCAACTTCTCAGAACGTCCCTAATAATTAGGGTGGGACCACTGGTCCCTGTAGTCCCCTGAATACCGGTCTTCTTCTCGGCCACTACTTTGCCAATTCTTCCTTCGGGAGCGGCCGTAACTCAGGGAGCCTCCATAATAATATTGACTGCGGCCACCACCAAAACTACCGCCCAGTTGTCCTCTCCTGTAGACCTCTCGACGCCTACGAAATGCCTTCCCTACTGTTATGGTCCGACCCTCCAAATCCTTGCCATTCCAATTCTTCTCTGCCTCTCTGGCGTCTTTTGTGCTGGCAAACGTGACAAAGCCGAACCCTCTTGACTGTTGCGTTTCCCAGTCTCTTACCAACCGCACTTCCACCAGCGGCCCATATCTGTTGAAGACAGAGGTCAGAACTTCTTCCTCTGTTTTGAAGTTCAGTCCCCCTACAAATAACTTGGCACTTTTGTCACCATCCCGAGCTGGGGTGGTGTTATTTTCCCTGCTGGGCTCTTTATCAACCCTCAGGTTACCATAAACTTGACCCCCGGCCAAATCATTCCCGAGAACCACAGATACACCCTCTACAGGAAACGTGGCTTGTAAACCGACGGTGACCGGTCCTGACACCAAATCGGACTCCAACTGGATGACCTGAAGGGGAGCACTAACACCGCCCCCGATCCCCTGTAAACGAACACTATCCCCCGTTGCCGTCTCCTCGGACCATGGCAAAATGCCTTCAAGCATTAACGATTGATGGGCCCCTGTGTCTCTCAATATCCTAACCGGTCTCCGGTTAGTCGAGGCTCCATCCAGTGACACAAACCCCTCGGAAATAAATGGTTGGTAACCCTCTTGATGGCGATTTCTTACGCTAGCCATCGCATTCGGAGTTGTAATAGTCGGACTCCGCTCTGGGTTGTCCCTTTTCATGAGGTAACAACTGGACATCAAGTGTCCAGGTTTTTTGCAAAACGCGCAAGTAGGCCCGGAGGAAAAACTCGGGGTCTGCCTCGGGCCCCCCGAACTATAAGTTTGTCTTGGGCCCGCATCCCTCTGATTTCGAACCGGTGGGGTATCATAGTTGTCCCCATAATCATCTCGAGGCCGCCGCCATGTATGGTCGTTCTCCGCACCTGCTGTTCCCCACCTCCCCTGCGGAGATCTAGGCGAGGAGTTAGGTTCGTGGACCCCTATTCGGTGGGTTAAGGCATAATCATCTGCCATGGTGGCTGCGTCCCACAACTTTGGTACCTTCTTTTCCTGCAGGTACACTTTGATGTCCTCGTGGACACACTGCTGGAATTCCTCCACCAGGATCAAGTCCCGCAATGTCTCGAAGTCTTTCCCGACTCCTTTTGACTCACACCACCGATCAAACATGTTTTCTTTCACTCTGGCAAACTCCACATGGGTCTCACTCTCCCTCTTCCTGGCATTCCTGAATTTTTGCCTGTAAGCTTCCGGAACCAACTCATAGGCCTTGAGGATGTGCTTCTTCAGTACCTCATAATCTGCACATTGGTCCATTGGTAGCGCCGAATAAATTTCCTGAGCTTTCCCCACCAGCACACTTTGTACGAGTATGGTCCAGGCCTCCTCCGGCCAGTTTAATTGTCGAGCCACTTTCTCAAAGTGTGGGAAGAATTTCGCGACTTCCTTTTCACTGAACGGTGGAACCAGCCTCACATGTCTGCCCACATCCCAGGTTTTCTGGTTAGGTGTCGACCCCGTCAGCAAGGGTGGTGCCTCTCCCCGTTCTCTCATTAACTCCAGCTCCTTGAACTTGATTTCCCGCTGAAGCTCCATGTCACGTTCCTTTAATTCCCTTTCCGCTTTTCTCTCCTCTGCTTCGAGTTCCCTTGTTTTCATCCTTTCTTCTGCTTGTTTCTCTTCTCTCCTCTCCTCTGCTTTCCTTTCTTCTTCTGCTCTTTCCTTTTCTGCTTTCCTTTCTTCTTCTGCTCTTTCCTTTTCTGCTTTCCTTTCTTCTTCTGCTCTTTCCTTTTCTGCTTTCCTTTCTTCTTCTGCTCTTTCCTTTTCTGCTTTCCTTTCTTCTTCTGCTCTTTCCTTTTCTGCTTTCCTTTCTTCTTCTTTGATCCGTTCCTGGCTCCGTAATTGCAACTCCAGTTTCCGGAGCTCCACGTCTTCTGGTTCTTCGGGTAGCCACTCCCAGGCTAACTCGTCCCATGTTCCTAATCCCACCATAGATTGTATCACCGTGGCCTGCAACTCTGCCTTCCTCAAATTAGTTCGGACCTCCAAGTTAAAATGTTTGGCCAATTTCAAGAGATCCGACTTTAGCAACGCTCGGAACTGTGCCTCACTCGGGGTTACCCCAAAGTTCTGTGCCACAAACGCCATGGTGCCTATCGTTAACACCTGTTAACCTTCACCCCAAGACTTTCCCCAATTTCTCAAAAAAAAAAATATTACCAATTAATAATTAATTAATAAATTTTAATTACCAAAAATATTATTATTTTATTATTTTATACACTTTTAGATCCCGGACGTAGACCCAATTGCGAAACCGCAAATCGTAATTTGGACGAGCCCCCAATTCTGTTACGTGGTCCCCTCAGTGCAAAACAGGTCTCGGTGGCCCCCGGACCGTGAGAGGACCTTCGCCAGCAAATAGTCTTATATAGGCGCATTCGCCACGCAATCCATAGGAATTTCACCCAGGAGACAACTGATGTGCAAGTATATATTTCCAATGGTAATGATACCAAACACTTTCAAAGACACAACCACGGAGATTTTCCCCGAGCAATCAACAATACACAACCAGGCACAATCAATATTACAACCATGTGAACGCATCTACACAAACTCTAAGATGGCCATCTTAATCTTATACATTCCTCACGTGAGCCCCACTCCTGACTCCCTCCGTGGTCAATGTCTCTCCTCTCCGCACACGGGCGGTTGGACGAACCCCGGGCGGACGTGCTCCCAACGTGCAGTCTCGTACTGGGGCCGCGGCTGCAGCGCACCTCCTTGCCAAGCCACGGGGCAAACCCAGCGCGGCGTCCAACGTGCGCGAGGCCCCAAGTGCGACCCTTACGCGTCCTTGTAGATGGGCAAAAACCCAGCGCGGCTTCCGACGCGAGCGAGGCCCAACGTGCGGACCCGTACGCGTCTTTGTAGACGGGGCAACCTGTCCCGGACGCTTGGTTTCGTGCACGAACTCACGGTGACTGGACGTGTCAAAAGGTATTTACCTCCCAGGTAACTCCTCTCGCCAGACGTTCGAAACGGCGCGTTTTCCCCGCAGCGCAAGGTCGCTTCCACCTTTTGTCGGAGCGGGGCGAGGAAGAAGAAACCTCCTTCTTTCCCTCGTGTTTTTTTCTCCTCTCTTTCCGGTCACTTCCGTTTCCGGCCACTTCCGTTTCCTGCCACTCTTTCAGAAGGGCTCCTGACCCTCCAACCACAACAACTACCCAACAACTTAATATACTACACCCGGAAGCAAAGACCTGCATGGTAATTCACATTCATTCACATAAATATGTAACAATGATCTTAAGGGTCTTGTGGGACTTAAAGGGTCATCAAAGGTCTGAGGGGTCTCAGCAGTCTAAAGGGTCAAAATGTATATTCCAACAGTGCGGAATTAAAAGTTCACGGACTGTGTTTTGGGTGTTAATTTTATTTGAAGAAGAAGAAGAATAAGTTTTGGTCACAAATAAACATACAAACAAACATCACCACAGACGTTTGCTCTATTATAATAAGATATAATCCCAAGGAATAGGATTTCATTTTAGGATAGGAATAGGGGCCATAGGAATTCGTTTTCTCCGCACAAACTCTACGTTGAAGTGCGCGGTGCTACGCGCGCGACTTGCTACCAAGGAGGAAGCGGACAATGCGGTAAGATTAATGTTCTTTATTCAAAGAGGTCACTGTAGCACTGGCGCGCTCTGGGCTGCGCGCCAGGTGTATATCCTGAGGCCACGCCTACCCCTCGGCGTGGCCGCCGCCCACTTGGTGCGCGGAATGATGTCACCACGCCAGTGAGCTTCCGTGTCCGCCACACGCGCTCCCCCAGAATTCCCGCGCACCTGGAGGGCCAGTTTACGGGGCAAACGGATGACCCGGCCGAAGCGCCCTCTGGTGACCGGCGGCGTGCAGGGATGCCAGGTGGGATGCCCCCGGCTGTACCCGGGATGGGTGCCGGACCGGGGGGCGGCGTGCCTGCGGTGCCGACGCGGGGGCCGAGCCACCGGCGGTGGGTGGTCCACGTCGAGGTGGGCCGGCTTGAGGCGGTCTATGGAGACCTGGTCAGGAGTGCCGCCGATGTCCAGGGTGAAATGTTTCACCCCGGTCTCCAGCACGTGGAAAGGCCCGTCGTACGGGGGCCGCAGTGGTGTCCGGTGGGCGTCGTGCCGGACGAAGACGTACTCCGCGGTGCGAAGCTCCGGGGCGACGTGTGTAGGAGGGTGCCCGTGGTGCGCCGTCGGCACCGGGGCGAACCTCCGGGCAGTCTCCTGCAGCGCAGAACGCTCCTGCGCCGCGGACCATGGTGCCGTGGGGTCGGGGAGGAACTCGCTCGGCACCCGCAGCGGTTGCCCAAAAACCAACTCCACCGCGGAGGCGCGCAGGTCGTCCTTGGGCGCCGTCCAGAGGCCCAGCAGGACCCAGGGGAGCCTGTCGACCCAGCCACCGTCGCGGAGGGTGGCCCAGAGCGCGGCCTTCAACGAGCGGTCAAACCGCTCGCACAGGCCGTTGGCCTGGGGGTGGTAGGCCATGGTTCGGTGCAGCTGGACCCCGAGCCCCCGCGCGACCACGGCCCAGAGCTCCGAGGTGAACAGGGGGCGCGGTCGGACGAGATGTCTGAGGGGGCGCCGAACCGGGCGACCCAGGTGGCGATGAACGCCTGTGCGACGTCTGCCGCCGTGGTCGCCGCCAAAGGCACGGCCTCCGGCCACCGGGTGGTGCGGTCCACCATGGTAAGTACATGGGTGAAACCCCGCGAGGGGGGCAGAGGTCCCACCAGGTCCACGTGCACGTGGTCGAACCTACGTGCCGGCACCGTAAACGGGGCCAATGGGGCCTGGGTATGCCCGTGCACCTTCGCGCGCTGGCACGCGAGGCACATCCTGGTCCAGCCGTGGACGGCCTTCCGGAGGCCATGCCAGACAAAATTGTCGGCGACCAACCTCTGGGAGGCCTTCGTGCCCGGGTGGGACAGGCCGTGGATGGCGTCAAAAACCTGGCGCTGCCAGCCTGCGGGCACGATGGGGCAAGGCCGCCCGAGGGAGACGTCGCAAACGAGGGCCGTGCCCGCGCCGTCGAAGGGCACCTCGGTGATGCGGAGGCCCGTGACGGCGGTCCGCAAGGCCTGGACCCCGGTGTCGGCGGCCTGGTCCGCCGCCATCCGGGCATAGTCGATGCCAAGGTGGACTGCATGGGCGACGGCCCGGGAAAGGCAATCGGCCACCGGGTTGTCCTTTCCCGCGACATGTCGGATGTCCGTCGTGTACTCGGACATGGCCGCAAGGTGACGCTGTTGCCGGGCCGACCACGGCTCGGCGACCTTGCCCATCGCGAAAACCAGCGGCTTGTGGTCGACGAAGGCCGTGAACGCACGGCCCTCGAGCAGATGGCGGAAGTGCCTGACCGCCAGGTGAAGCCCAAGCAACTCGCGGTCGAAGGTACTGTACCGTCGTTCGGGCGGGCGAAGCTGCCGGCTGAAGAACGCCAGCGGTTGCCAGGCACCACGCACCCATTGCTCGTACACCGCGCCCACCGCGTAGTCCGGGGCGTCGGAGGTGAGGGCGATCGGTGCATCGGGCGCCGGGTGCGCAAGCATGGTGGCGTTGGCCAAGGCGAGCTTCGCGCCCGAGAATGCCGCGTCCATCTGCTCGGTCCAGGTAACGTCACCTTTGCCCGGCTTCCCTCGAAGGGCCTCGTGTAAGGGGCGCAGGAGCTGGGCGATGCGGGGCAGGAACCGATGGTAAAGGTTTACCATGCCCAGGAACTCCTGGAGCCCCTTGATCGTGCGGGGGCGCGGAAACCCCTTCACCGCCTCCACCTCGGCCAGTAGGGGGACGGCCCCGTGCCTGGTGACGCGGTGCCCCAAAAAGTCGATTTCGGCGACACCGAACAGGCACTTGGCGGGGTTCACAATCAGGCCGTGCTGGCCCAGACGTTCGAAGAGCGTGCGGAGGTGATGAAGGTGCTCTTCGCGGGACGCGCTGGTGACGAGGATGTCGTCCAGGTAGACGTACAAAAAATCCAAGCCACGCAAGATGCTGTCCATGAGGCGCTGGAACGCCTGAGCTGCATTTTTCAAACCGAAGGGCATCCGAAGAAATTCGAAAAGCCCGAATGGCGTGATGACAGCAGTCTTCGGGATGTCCTCCGGCCTGACAGGGACCTGATGGTAGCCGCGTACGAGGTCCACCTTTGAAAAGAAGGACATATTCGCCAAGCGGGCGGAAAAGTCCTGAATGTGGGGGACGGGGTAGCGGTCGGGGGTGGTGGCGTCGTTGAGGCGCCGGTAGTCCCCGCACGGTCGCCATCCCCCGCCGGGCTTGGGCACGATGTGGAGCGGGGACGCCCACGTGCTCTCGGAGCGCCGCACGATGCCGAGCCGCTCCAGCGTGGCGAATGCCGCTTTCGCTACCGCGAGCTTCGTCGGCTCGAGGCGGCGTGCCCGGGCGTAGACCGGTGGCCCGGCGGTGGGGATGTGATGTTCCACCCCGTGCTTGACGGTCCCCGCCGAGAAGGTGGGCCGCGTGAGGGCCGGGAAACCCACGAGGAGGCGGGCGAATTTGTCCGCTGCCGGAAGCGTACAGATGAACCTGGCCGGAACGGAACCGCTCAGCAAGCCGCTCGGCGAGCCGCTCGATGAGCCGCTCTGTGAGCTGCTCAACGAGCCGGGCAGCGCGCACGCGAGCGAGCTGAACGTCTCAGCCTGGACAAGCCGCCTGCGCTTTACATCGACCAGTAATCCATTAGCACATAAGAAGTCCGCGCCGAGCAGTGCCATGGGCACGTCGGCCGTAACGAACGACCAACGGAAAACCTGCCCTCCGAACCGCAGGGAGAGACAGCGTTTTCCGTACGTGCGTATAGACGTACCATTGGCCGCAAGCAGCGCGGGACCTTGGCCCGCGGTGTGCTTGTCGGACGTACCGGCAGGAACAACACTCACCTGCGCCCCCGTGTCGCACAGATAACGGCGCCCGGACAAGGTGTCCGTGATGTACAGAAGGCTGTTTGAATTGCCGACGCTCACCGTTGCCACCGAGCGCCGGCTCGCCCGTTTCCCGACCTGCCGAATGAGCACGGCGGGCGACACTGCCGAGCCTCGTGGCCGAACTTGGCATGGAAGAAACACCAGGCGGGCAGCTGCGGCGTCGGAGGCCGCGGTTTTCTTTGCGGCGGTGGTGGTGGGCGGGGCGTGGCGGCGGACACGAGGTGCAGTGCATCGGGGAAAGCCTCGGGAGCCTCGGGAGCGGCGACCGCGCCAAGACTCGCCTGCGTGTCCAAAGCCGCGTAGTATTTGTCGGCCTCGGCAGCAAGCGCACGGGGTTCCGTTAACGCGGAACCAGCCAAAGCGAGGCGGACTCGTGCTGGCAGCTGGCGTCGAAATAACGCCCGGAATAGAGCGTTCGGGGTTTCGTCGCCCATGAGCACCAGCATATGGTCCATACGGACCGACAGTCGCGTGTCCCCGATCTCAGGGAGGTCCAAGAGGCGATCGGCCCATGCGTTCACCATAAGGCCGAACGTGGCGAGGAGGAGACGCTTGACCGCCTCGTACTTGCCGTCGGCAGGTGGATCCCTTAGGACCGATACGACGCGGGTGACCGTGCCGGGCCCAAGGGCGGCGACCACGTGGCAGTACATAGTCTCGTCCACCGTGATGCCTCGAAGTCGGAACTGGGCTTCCGCCTGCAGGAACCAAACTTCGGCTTGTGACTCCCAGAATTCGGGGAGCTTGATGGAGACTGCGTTGGTAGCCATAGTTGCGGCGGTTTCGGGTGGTCAGCGACGGCTGACTCGAATGTCGGAGGTCACCAATGAAGTGCGCGGTGCTACGCACGCGACTTGCTACCAAGGAGGAAGCGGACAACGCGGTAAGTAAAATGTTCTTTATTCAAAGAGGTCACTGTAGCACTGGCGCGCTCCGGGCTGAGCGCCCGGTGTATATCCTGAGGCCATGCCTACCCCTCGGCGTGGCCGCCACCCACATGGTGCGCGGAATGATGTCACCACGCCAGTGAGCTTCCGTGTCCGCCACAACGTATTCATTAATGTGCAATTTGGTACATTCTGAACGAATTTCCACTTTTTAAACCAAGAAATGGCATTTTGTAAATAAATTAAATTAACAATTACTCTTGTCAATTCAAACGTTCATATCTTTGTTACTTTTTGGCCGATTTCAAATCTCATTGTACTATTTACAATGAAGAATGTATGAGAATGTTTCATAATGGTTAGTTTTCATTTTATGAGAAACTTGCGGTGCTATGCGCACGACTTGTCTTGCCAATAAAGGAAGCAACAACATATGTACCGTAATCAAACGCGTCTTTATTCCAAGGATCAAACTATAGCACTGCCGTGCTCGGGGCTGTGAGCCCCGTGTATATCCCGAGGCCACGCCTACCCCTTGGGCGTGGCCGACACCCTCCTGGTGCGCGGAATGATGTCATCGCGCCAGCGAGCCATCGTGTCCACCACACGCGCCCCCCCAGAATTCCCGCGCACCTGAAGGGTCAGGTTGCGGGGCAAACGGATGACCCGGCCGAAGCGCCCTCTGGCGGCTGGCGGCATCTGGGATGCCGGGATGCCACCGGCTGCCCCTGGGATGGGTGCGGGACCGGGGGGGGCGGCGTGCCGGCGGGGTTGGGCAGTGCCGGGGGTCCGCCCGCCGGGGGGCGGCCCCGACGCGGGGGCTGAGCCACTGGCGGGGGGTGGTCCATGTCGAGGTGGGCCGGTTTGAGGCAGTCCACGGACATGCGGTCAGGAGTACCGCCGATGTCCAGGGTGAAGTGCTTCGCCCCGGTCTCCAGCACGTGGAAGGGCCCGTCGTACGGGGGCCGCAGCGGTGTCCGGTGGGCGTCGTGTCGGATGAACACGTACTCCGCCGTGCGGAGCTCCGGGGCGACGTGCGTTGGCGGGCGCCCGTGGTGCGCCGTCGGCACCGGGGCGAACCGCTGGGCGGTCTCCTGCAGCGCGGAGCGCTGCTGCGCCGTGGACCATGGTGCCGTGGAGTCGGGGAGGAACTCGCCCGGCACCCGCAGCGGTTGTCCGAAGACCAACTCCGCCGCGGATGCGCGCAGGTCGTCCTTGGGCGCCGTCCGGAGGCCCAGCAGGACCCAGGGGAGCCTGTCGACCCAGCCGCCGTCGCGGAGGGTGGCCCGGAGCGTGGCCTTTAAGGAGCGGTGGAAACGCTCGCACAGGCCGTTGGCCTGGGGATGATAGGCGGTGGTACGGAGCAGCTGGACACCGAGCCCCCGCGCGACCGCCCCCCAGAGCTCTGAGGTGAACTGGGGGCCGCGGTCGGATGAGATGTCCGAGGGGGCGCCGAACCGGGCAACCCAGGTGGCGATGAACGCCTGCGCGACGTCCGCCGCCATCGTCGCCGCCAAAGGCATGGCCTCCGGCCACCGGGTGGTGCGGTCCACCATGGTGAGGACGTGGGTGAAACCCCACGAGGGGGGCAGAGGTCCCACCAAGTCCACGTGATCGTGGTCGAACCGACGTTCGGGCACCGTAAACGGGGCCTGGGTGTGGCAGTGCACCTTCGCGCGCTGGCACGCGAGGCACGTCCTGGTCCAATCGCGGACGACCTTCCGGAGGCCATGCCAGACGAACTTGTCGGCGACCAGCCTCTGGGAGGCCTTCGTGCCCGGGTGGGACAGGCCGTGGATGGCGTCAAAAACCCGGCGCTGCCAGCCTGTGGGCACGATGGGGCGAGGCCGCCCGAGGGAGACGTCACACAAGAGGGCCGTGCCTGCGCCGTCGAATGGCACCTCGGTGATGCGGAGGCCCGTGACGGCGGTCCGCAAGGCCTGGAAGTCGGGGTCGGTGGTCTGGTCCGCCGCCATCCGTGCATAGTCGATGCCGAGGTGGACCGCGTGGGCGACGGACCGGGAAAGGCAATCCGCCACCGGGTTGTCCTTCCCCGCGACGTGCCAGATGTCCGTTGTGTATTCGGACACGGCCGAGAGGTGACGCTGCTGCCGGGCCGACCACGGCTCGGCGACCTTGGCCATCGCGAAGACCAGGGGCTTGTGGTCGACGAAGGCCGTGTATGCACGGCCCTCGAGCAGATGGCGAAAGTGCCTGACCACCAGGTGAAGCCCGAGCAACTCGCGGTCAAAGGTACTGTACCGGCGTTCGTGCGGGCGAAGCTGCCGGCTGAAAAACGCCAGCGGTTGCCAAGCTCCGCGTACCCATTGCTCGTGCACCGCTCCCACAGCGTAGTCAGACGCGTCGGTGGTGAGGGCGATCGGTGCATCGGGCGCCGGGTGCGCGAGCATGGTGGCGTTACCCAGGGTGAGCTTCGCGGCCGCGAACGCCGCATCCATCTGCTCGGTCCAAACGACGTCACCTTTGCCCGGCTTCCCCCGGAGGGCCTCGTGCAGGGGGCGCAGGAGCTGGACGATGCGGGGCAGGAAACGGTGGTAAAAGTTCACCATGCCCAGGAACTCCTGGAGCCCCCTGATCGTGCGGGGGCGCGGAAACCCCTTGACCGCCTCCACCTTTGCTGGTAAGGGGATGGCCCCATGCCTGGTGACGCGGTGCCCCAAAAAGTCGATCTCGGCAACGCCGAACCGGCACTTGGCAGGGTTCACGATCAGGCCATGCTGGCCCAGGCGTTCAAAGAGCGTGCGGAGATGGCGGAGGTGCTCTTCACGGGACGCGCTTGCGACGAGGATGTCATCCAGGTAGACATAGACGAAATCCAGGTCGCTCAAGACGCTGTCCATCAGACGTTGGAACGCCTGAGCCGCATTCTTCAAACCGAAGGGCATCCGAAGGAACTCAGAGGCCGAATGGCGTAATGACGGCCGTCTTTGGGATGTCCTCTGGCCTGACGGGGACCTGGTGGTAGCCGCGTATGAGGTCCACCTTAGAGAAGCAGGACATGTTCGCCAACCGGGCGGAAAAGTCTTGTATGTGGGGGACCGGGTAACGGTCGGGGGTGGTGGCATCGTTGAGGCGGCGGTAGTCCCCGCATGGCCGCCATCCCCCACCAGGCTTCGGCACGATGTGTAGCGGCGATGCCCAAGCACTCTTGGAGCGCCGCACGATGCCCAGCCGCTCCAGCGTAGCGAACTCTGCTCTCGCCACCGCGAGCTTTGTCGGTTCGAGGCGGCAGGCCCGGGTGTAGACCGGTGGCCCGACGGTGGGTATGTGATGTTCCACACCGTGCTTTACGGCCACCGCCGAGAAGGTGGGCCGCGTGAGGGCCGGGAAACTGGCGAGGAGGCGGGTGAACTCGTCCGCTGACGGAAGCGTACAAACCAACCTCGCCGGGACCGAACCGCTCAGCAAGCCGCTTGGCGAGCCGCTCGGTGAGCTGCTTAGTGAGCCGCTCAACGGGCTGCTCAGCGTGCAAGCAAGCGAGCTGAACGTTTCGGCCTGGACGAGGCGTCTGTTCTTCACGTCTACCAACAACCCGTTTGCACAGAGGAAGTCCACACCGAGCAATGCCAATGCCAACGACCACTTGAAGCGTTGCCCTCCGAACCGCAGGGAGAGGCAGCGCTTCCCGAACGTGCGTATGGGTGTTCTGTTGGCTGCAAGCAACGCTGGGCCCAGGCCCGCATTTCGCTTGTCGGACGTAGAGGCAGGGATAACGCTTACCTCTGCACCTGTGTCGCATAGGAAGCGGAGCCCGGACAAGGTGTCCGTTATAAAAAGAAGGCTGCCGGAATGGCCGACGCTCAGGGCCGCTACCGAGCGCCGGCTTGGCAGTTTCCCAACTTGCCGAACGAGCACGGCGGGCGACAACTCCTCGCCTTGTGGCCAAACCTGGCGTGGAAATGGCACCAGGTTTGTGGCGAAGGCGGAGGCCACGGTTTTCACGGTGGTGGTGGGCGGGGCGTGGCGGCGGCCACGCGGTGTGCATCAGCCTCGGGAACCCCGAGGTGTAGTGCATCAGCGTCAGCCCCGGGATCCGCGACGGCCGCACCGAAGCTCGCCCGCGTGTCACACGCCGTGAAAAACTTGTCGGCCTCGACGGCCAGCGCACGGGTTTCTTTTATCTTGGAACCGGCCAACGCGAGGCGTACCTGGGCCGGTCGGTAGCTGGCGTAAAAAGAGCGCCCAGAATAAAAAAAATCCGGTGCTTTGTCCCCCAGTAGCGACAGCATGTGGTCCATTCGGACCGATCGTCGCGTGTCGCCGAGGTCGGGAAGGTCCAGGAGACGGTCGGCCCGTTCGTCCTCTGTGAGGCCGAACGTGGCGATGAGGCGACGCTTGAGCGCCTCGTACCTGTGGTCGGCCGGTGGGTTCCGCAGGACGGACACGACTCGGGCGGCTGTGCCGGGCCCGAGGGCGGCGATGACGTGGAAATAGCACGTCTCGTCCGCCGTTATGCCACGAAGCTGAAACTGGGCTTCGGCCTGCATGAACCATATCTCCGCCTGAGCTTCCCAAAACTCAGGGAGTTTCACCGCTACCGCGTTGCTGCTTGTCATGGCGCGTTCTGTAGGTCAGCGTCGGCTGAACTAGTCGGAGGTCGCCAATGTAGTGCGGTGCTATGCGCACGACTTGTCTTGCCAATAAAGGAAGCAACAACGTATGTAATCAAAAGCGTCTTTATTCCAAGGATCAAACTATAGCACTGCCGTGCTCGGGGCTGAGCCCCGTGTATATCCCGAGGCCACGCCTACCCCTCGGGCGTGGCCGACACCCACCTGGTGCGCGGAATGATGTCATCGCGCCAGCGAGCCATCGTGTCCGCCACAAACTGACATTAAAAAAAAAAAAATTCTGAAGGTATTTAGAAAAAAAGTCGATATTTTGGTGTTATAATGTAATTTATGATTTGTCAGGTCTTTCTTATCGGATTTTCAACAGCTAAATGTGTGCAATTTGGCTTAAGCAACCCTTGAATCATCATGTTCCATGTATTTTCTATCATAAACCTTATATCTTATGTGTCTGTAAATGCATCATTGATAAAATGTGAAATTTGACTTCATTTTGTCCCTTTGACATTGAAAATGACCTTTATTTAAGGTCAAAATCAGACATGTTTTCCCATGCCCTATCAAACTAGCATGGATGTCCTCAATGAACATGAAAATGGTGTCCTCGCTCTTTCCAGAGCACATTTTCAATGTTAAACTATGAGCAGCACGTTCCATTTTAAAAGTCTGGTGTGACGATCGGGGTTCGAACTCATACTCGGAGCAGACACTCTAATCATTACGTCACGGAGTCTGGTAATTCGATTCGTGCAAAGAAACTTATCGCCTGAATATTGTGGCGGTGTGGTGAGTTCGTCGCGCTGTTTGCTTCACTCACGTAAACACGATATTGCACTTTTATTTATTTATTATTTATGTCTGAGACTGGAAAGGAAATATCTATACGCATATAGATCATTCGGAAGTATAAAAGTTATATATTGGCCTTTAATAAATAACAGAACACACGTTTGACATCTTCCGGCGCTTCTCTTCCGGTCACGCTTCTTCCGTTACGCTTCTTCCGGCACGCTTCTTCCGGCCACGCTCCTTCTGACCACGCCTCTTCCTTTTTCTCTGGAAGTCTGTTCGTTGGGATTATTTGCCAAGCGCTCCCTGCGTTTCGTGTCTGTTAGACTTAAAGTAAGTAGTACCTGCCGTTTGATTGGTGTATATGAGTTATTAAAGGTTCTCACACGGCGCGGTTGTCAATGACGGGTTCGTAATGTTACCTTTATCGTGTTTCTGATTTAATAGAGGCCTTTTCGAGCCCGCGGCCTAGTTTCTTGCTCCGAGTTTAATAGCATGTTGTCCAAAGTTGTTTATTTTATTTTAGTGTTATAGTTATACGTTTACTGGCTCTCTGCACATGCTTCGTGTCAAAGCAAATTACATTTGATCTGTTTTTGAAGAATATTTCCAAACACGTGGTATTGGATTTTTATTTTAATTAATTATTTTTTCGCTTGATTTCCGGTTCTTTCTCGTCTCCGTATTCAACCATTTTTTAGTTCATGGCCATTCTAAACAAGCTGTTTGGCCATTCTAAACAAGCTGTTTGGTTTGTTGACGTTATAGTATTAAAAGTCGGCACACAAGGTAAGACCCTTCTAATTCTATGCTGGCGACCTGCTGGTTGTTGATCGACCTTTTGTGTCCCAGTTTCGGAGCAGACATTTCACTTATCGGTCCCACCTGATGAGGGCGGGGCTTGGTCATCAACTCCTGCTCCATGGACTCGCAGGAAGGCTTAAATGTGGCCACCACTTTTAACAACGTAGGAGTCCAAATGTCAATATTCCTTTTAACCAAAATATTTCAAAAGCATGTCGGATTTGTAATGTAACATGCTTTTATCGATTTGTTTAAAAAAATTGTATACCTAATGATGATCGAAGCTGGTAGAAGAAGCTTGTTCTTGTACACTGAACAGGTCAGGACACGACAGAAGAAAAGGAGCAGTTGAGAGGGGGGACACCAACAGCAGAGTGGAAGGCCAAGGCAGAAGGAGAGTTGGACGTATAATGGGTATGGTGGAGGAATGACGGGCAGGAGAGGATGCAAAGGGTGGACAAGACGGATACAGAAGGAAACTAGAACTGCACTCAGTAGAGAGCATACCTCCACCTGGTTGGCCATATAGCTCAATGGGGAAGAATCACTTAAAAAATTATACTACCCGGATCTGGATCTTCACCGAAATTTCATCGATTCTTCCTTGTCACACACACGACCTGTCCAACAAGTTTCGTCCAAATCCATCCACAACTTTTTGAGATATCCTGCTACGTATCGTTTTTGGCCCTATCTCTCAATGGTGAAGAATCACTTTTAAAATTAAAGTAGCCACAGCCGGATCCGAATCTTCACCAAAATCTAATCATTTCTTTGCTATCACATATGCGACATCTCTGCCAAATGTCGGCCGAATCCATCCACAACTTTTTGAGATATCCTGCTACGTATCGTTTTTGGCCCGATCTCTCAATGGTGAAGAATCACTTTTAAAATTAAAGTAGCCAGAGCCGGATCCGAATCTTCACCAAAATCTAATCATTTCTTTGCTATCACATATGCGACATCTCTGCCAAATGTCGGCCGAATCAATCCACAACTTTTTGAGATATCCTGCTACGTATCGTTTTTGGCCCTATCTCTCAATGGTGAAGAATCACTTTTAACATTCTAGTAGCCAGAGCCGGATCCAAATCCAGATTTTCACCAAAATCTAATCATTTCTTCCTTATCATATCACATATGTGACATCTCTGCCAAATGTCGGCCGAATCCGTCCACAACTTTTTGAGATATTTTGTTCACAAATGGACAGACAAACAGACCGACAGGTGTGAAAACATAACTTCCTAATCATGAGGGGTAACTGTATATTTGAAAGGAAGAGGGATTGAGGTAAGGGTGGGGGTTAACGAAGGTGGAAAAGATCATGGTTGTGGACTGGGGGTGATCTGACATGGTGGTGAACAGCTGTCTTGAAGACCATAGGTGGGAAGAGTGAGATTGAGGAGCATTTGGAATTTGGTTTCACAGGTTTCAGGACAGGTTTCACAGGTGAGACAGGCTTGGGATCCTAGGATCCTGGGTTCGAAACCCGGTCGTTCGCTAATTTAACACCATGGGGGACAGCCTGTCATCCTTCCGAGGTCGGCAAATTGAGTACCAGCTTGCTGCGATGAATGATCCCGGTGTGTACCCCGGTTTAGAATAGGTACACCGTATCCCTGCGCATCGTAAGAGGTGACTGAGGGTTGGTGTCAGGAAGGGCATCCGGTCATAAAAACATTGCCCAAACAGGGAACCATGATTGTCATGGGGCCCGCAAGGCTAACCCCCGCTATAGCGGGGAAAATGGCCTTAAAACGATCATTCATTCATTTTTAGGTGCGAAAGAAGAGGATCAAATGAGTGGAGGTGGGCAGTGATCCTGGATTTGGGTAGTTTTACCAGATGGGGGTTGATGCTGGACTGTGTGTGCCCTGCAGAAACCTGGAAGAGCAGAGGGTGAGGAGGCTGTAGAAGAGACAGACTATCAACACTAATTAACTAAGAGACTAATTAACACTTGTCAGCAATGGCGAAGTGATAAGGCCATAGACTAAACTCCATTGCAAGATATTCCAAGAATCTTGAAGGCCTTGGTGTCCATAGCGTCCAACATTGCCCATCTTTATTTGATTGTCCAAAGATGTAAGAGACCTCTTCACTGATTGGCGAGTAGGATTCCTTTTTCATATCATTATATTAGGGAAAAAAACGATGACGACGACATCTCTGTGTCGTTGTCGTATCAAGTGTGACCCCCTTCGTTGAGTTTGACCATTCCTAATGGTAGATGCTTGTCTTAATTGCTCTGAGTGTCTGCATGCAGATCAATTTTTAGAGATTGTTCATTCTCAGACCAGCTGCAATCTCGTCGACGACTGAGGTGCGCTGACGGAGATTGTTTTTATGTCTGCCCAGGTCTGCCTGTTAGCAGTATATCTCAGCAAGTTGTGGGCAGATTCGGACGAAACTTGGTGGACGTGGGTGTGTGACGGATGGACGAATCGATTTGATTTTGGTGAAGATCTGAATCCAGAGCCTGATATGAGAATTTAAGTGATTTGCATGCCTCCATCAATGAAGTCGCTGGAGGCATTATGTTTTCAGGTTGTCCGGCCGTCCATGATATGTTTTCATTACAGCGATAACTTGAGAACGGCTGAAGGGATCTTAGTCAAACTTGGTGCAGATATGTATAATGACGTGAAGATGAACTGATTAGATTTTGGGGGCAAGAGTTGAAAGGTCAGAGGTCATGTCAGGTAAAAATGTGATATCTTGAGAACAGCTGAATGGATTTAAATCAAACTTGGTACAAGTATTATCATGTTGTAATAATGTGGGCGGAGGCATATTGGTCGACGGCGTGACGTCGAAGAGTGTTGTTCTAGTTCACCATTGATATATAGGGCCAAAAACGATACATCGCACGATGTCTCAAAGTTGTGGTCGAGTTATAACAAAACTTGGTTAGGTGTTAAGAACAAGCCCGTTAGAGTTTGGTTCAGGTCCGAATCCAGATTTGGCCCATCATTGGTATACAAAATGTAAACTGGTCAGCCTGGCCGATGTATGGGGTCTACTGAGTGCCGTTCTAGTTTGATTTGTATTGCAGCGAATTTCTTTTGTCGTTTCATTATTGCTGCATGGTGGCCGGAGCTTTACCATTTTCAAATTGTGAATCCTTTGTTACTTAGTTGGTCCCCTAGACCTGCAATATGGAACAGGGCATGGGTAATGTGTCTGAGATCTGGATATGATATTTTAATTAAACAAGACCAAAAGTCTAACAGCGGCGTAGCCGGGCTTGTAAAATATTATAAACCACAAACACACGTGATTAGCTTTTTAAACAGTCGCTGATGCTGTTTATAACATTAAACAAAGAAATGTGGAGGAATCCTGACAATCCATGAGGTAAGTTTTACTTACAGAACTGAGTGAAGATCGACTGTAATCTATATACCCCACAAGGGTTGGAGGTGTGCTCATTTACCAAGCAGCTAGCTAGGGCTTGCCAAGCCAGCCGTTCCTCAAGGGTTTTGAATGGAGTGCTTGCTCGAATGCTTAAACCACTTGACGATCTCTCCACAATAAACTTGGTAAATGAACAAACACCCAATGTTCTTGAGACCCGACCACAGAGAGACTGTAATCTATATACCCCAAAGATGAATGACCTTTCCTGCCGCTGTCGAAGTGATAATGACATATACGTAATGACGTAGCATGATGGCCGGACACAAAACTGCCGCTACTTTATTATATATATAGGATATATATTTAACCTCCAGTACGTTTGCAGTCACCACAAAGGGATTAGTGTTACGATTAGATTTACTATGATAATGTTACGTTATTATTACGAAAATTATATTATTTTTAAAAAACCGAGGTGTATTCCTTACTACCGTGGTTACACCGCTTCAATCCATCAACTTTCCATTCATGACATTGGGATTAAAGTGTTGTGGTTATATTTACTATAATATTATTATTATTACGAAAACGATACTACTGATAAGATACCACTGTATTAAGAAACCTGGGTTTAATTTGTCCGAAGCAGACGGTGAGTCATAAAGCCTAAGGCCTATACATACCGTATTGTTGGAAGAGCCGTAACGCCGATGCTTTCGATATTTGATGGTCATTTTAACAATCGGTTTGTTTGTGTTTCACACAGAATGAAAAACGTAAAGGTAGAGCATGGCGATTGTGATTATATGACAGTTTCGACGATATGTTCAGCATGAACGGCATATAAATCAAAATGGCGGTGCGTGGAGAGTCAGCCGCAGCACCGCCGTAATGACATCAGACGTAATCACATCACCCTGTCATGTGACCAGATTCTCAGCTGATTGGTATACGTTTGAGGGGACATACATACAGATGGACAAACACTGTTCTAGATGGCTCTGCCCGGTGGGCTTCGCCGTAAAAATGTCACTTGTTGGAATATGTACATGGTGAGCCATAAGTCTCGGGACATGGTTTTAGCTGCTTATACAAGATTTGTTTATGCTATGTATTTGTAGTTTTTTCTCAGATAATAAAAGAATACATTAAACAAAGATGGCAGACACAAGTCCATTTACACTGGAAGAGAGGCTGGTAGCAGTGGTATGGTACCACGAGAGGAGAAACACAAACAAGACGATGAAACCGATGCAAGAAGACTGTTTTGGAAAGCCAGCACCATCAAAATCAAATCTTCATCTTTGGGGGAAAATGCATTTCAGACTGGAGGTGTACTCTACAGCAAGCACAGTGTACGACCAAAAATTCGTGATTTGGAAATTCAAAACATTAATACATCCATTCTCAGATCTCGGAAAATCATTAAGGAAACGTTCTGCAGAGTTGGGTGCTTCGTATTCATTGTTACGTCGCACAATGAAAGAAGACCTCACATGAAACCATATGAACCAACTGTCATTTGTGAATTGTCAGATTGACATCATGAAAACAGGTTGTTGAAAGCTTGTGACAGAATTGTAATAACTGTTGACAGCTGTAATATGTTATTATTACTCCCATGTATTACTGTAATATGTTATTATTACTCCGATGTATTACTGTAATATGTTATATTACTCCTGGGGCTTATGGCTCACCCTGGTCGATGGTATAAACAAATCTTGTATAAGCAGCTAAAACCGTGTCCTGTGACTTATGACTCGCGATGTAGACCAGAGACCGATACCTGACAAAACAACCTGAAAAGGTAAAACCAGTTGTTTGTAGTGTATTTTCAAAGTATAATAATAATAAACAAACATTTTACCAATTACAAGGGACTTTCAATTATACACGTGTATTAGGGTGGGCTTCAAAAAAGCAAAATGCAGATTTTCTCCGAGACATGGTCTATTTTTGTTCCTTTTGGTGTCAAAGGAAACCACACCAAATTTGAATGGAATCCAATAATAGTTAGGGGTGCCACATCAGTGATGAATTTTCCCCCATGCAAAAATAGGAATTCCCATTTTTTGGGCTGTATATACACAAAATAAATACATAATTATATATATACATTAAATATAATATTAAAAATAAATATATAGTAAATATACATTAAATAATAAATATACATAAATACACATTATACATTATATATATACAATATATTATACATACAGTTTTGAGACTTCCTATGATCACTATCTGGGCAATTTTCATGCATGTTTTGTACAGGTTCCCGGGATCAGGGGTACGCTTTTTTAGTGTGTAATATGTAGGCCTAACTTATTGACTGTGGCTCTTTTGTAGAGAGTGACCCTGTGGAGTAAGAATTAACAGGATTTTACCCACATTCTTGCTTATTTTGCAGATATGGCATGTGCTAGTACCAGTGTTTCATTGAAAACTCGGGCTCAGGATAATGTGTATCTCATTGGGTCCACTTCTGGAGATGCCATCAAAGGTGCCAAGCTCCCGACTGTGTATCAATCTCTTGTCCTGTTTTTCCATCACCTGAAGAAGGAGAATCGCACTGTCCGGGAGAGTGCAACCCTCACCATTGAAGAGGTTGTGAAGTTCTGGGAAAAAGCTCACCTACCTACAACGACGAAGCAGCACTGCATCCATCGTTTGGAGAGGCAATATGAAGAATGGAGGAGCCTCCAAAAAGGTGCAAAGCGGGGTGGTGCGACCCAAGAGAAAAAGGAAGCATCCTTCAAGGCCTCCTTGGAGAAGACGTTTGATCTTAGGCATGCAGATTCGGAGGCCATAATCACCAACCCCGAGGACAGGAAGTTTCTTCACGATCAATTCTCAGAGAGGAAGGCTTCAATGGGATCTGTAGACACTGTGTTGGAAGCAAAAACGTTCTTGTGTGTTTGAAAGATCAGCAGCCACGTGAGATGATTATCGTGAACTCCTAGAACTGACTGTCATCTACATGGGAGGAATCCCACCTCGTGGAATCCGGATCATGGCTCCAGGAGCAATGCACAGAGCCAGATGGATGGCAAAAGCACTATATTCACTACAGGTGTTCATGTTTCGGTCAGAGTTCCACTTGACACTTCGCGAGGCGAGAGAACTCCGAGCCTTCAACATTTTTGTCTGCCTTGTGTATGTACAGGCTTGGTTTTGGGCTCCACAAGCTATTGAGGCTCCCCTGAATGACATTAACCTCTTCAAGAAGTTGGAAAAGTTTGAACAAATCAATCAGAAGATGGCTCAGGCAGCCTTGAAGGCACTTGGCCGCCACACGTGGTACATGAGCCCAGTACTAGTGGCATTTGCATTCTTTGACACCAGAATTGACAAAGAAAGCAAGATCAATATGATTGAAGCATTGAAAAATGACGGTGAAAACCCCTCTCCAAAGAGACCAGCTATCAAACGAGGAACCGCCCTGTCAATCGCTGGCCTCATAACAAAACACACCAAGCATTTCTTCAGCATCCTAGGGACCCCAACTGATTGGATGGATAAGGATCCTGGTTCATGGGAGCAAGAAACCAGCTTTCAGGAAGCAAAGAAAGCCGCCAGTGGCTTAGTCGTGGTGAACGACGGGCAGAAAGGGGTGTCGCATTGATATAAGACTACAATAAGCTCCTTACAAAGGATGAAGAGCAAAAGCAAGCTCTGCTCCAAGTTGTTGCTGCTCACAGGAAGATGTACCCCGATGCCAAGAAGGCAACAGTGGTGAAACAGGCCCAGAAATAGGAGTTACATTTCTCATTATATTTGGGTTTTTTAATATTATGTGATATGGTGTCTCTTCATTTTATGAACTGAACATTTGGATTGTTATCATTGAATTTGAGTTTTCATAGCAATATCGTGCTATTTGTGCAGCTATTGTAACTTGTGTTTGCTAGAATACAAAGAAAGTGAGTGGAGGGTGGATTTTCATAAAACAAACTTCTGGTTTTGCTTTCGATCCATACATAGAAATGTTTTGTCGACACCTTTAGTTTGAAGGCTGATGTGGCACCCCTAAATAAAATCAGATTGCTTTCATATTTGGTGTCTTTTCATTTTGGAACAAAAGGAACAACATAAAGCCATGTCCCAGTAAATATTTTAAAACAATTATTTTGAGCACCACCCTAACGTGTATGCCAATGCGCAGATGCTTCTCAAAATCTGGGAATCCATGTTCGCTTGGAAAATACTCATACACTGTCTGTCTTGCATATGATGTGTGTTCAAGTTCCACTGTGAACTTTAGATCCTCCCTTTTCGATGAGAGAGAATCATTTCCTGCATTCCTTTTTAGGCCGACCCCATTCACTGTGACATTGCGGGTTGACATCTGAATTACTCATATCTGGTCGTGGTACTAATTTTTATGGATTGGTTGTGATTTATTTTGCAAGTGCTAAAACAGTCTTATACCCTCTGCACATTTGTGATACCTGCCCATTAGGACCGTTGGGTGTATCGTTAATCCTAGACCTGATCTGTGTTGCAGAATGCGTTACGTAGCCGCTTACCTACTTGCCGCCCTTGGGGGAAACAGCAGCCCGACTGCTGTTGACATAAGGAAAATCCTTGATTCTGTTGGCATCGAGACGGAGGATGACAAACTTACTAAGGTGAGAGGCAGAATTTTCGATTGCAGCGTAGAAGTATTTAAACGTACTTTTGTACTAACGGCCCACTGCATTTGTTTTTTTAGATCATCAAGGAACTCAAGGGTAAAAATGTGAATGACGTGATTTCTGCTGGTAAGTGCTTTCCTCTGCAAGTGCTTTGTACAGAAAATAGTATTAGCGGTTAAACTGAAATCGACCAATAATTTTGCAGCACCCAGACAAGCATTCTCACGTTCACGTGTAAATTAAATGATTTGCTATTTTACTTGCGAGACGAGAACGATTGCAATCGGCTTTGTCACGTCCCTTGTTTTATGTATCCTTCTGCATTTGTTTTGCATCTGATAGTTTGTACAATGATGTAAAGATAAACTGATTAGATTATGGGGTCAAGAGGTCAAAGGTCCTGTTGTGTAAAAATTATTGTTACTTTACTAACTTGTGAACCAGTGATGAGTGTTTTTACCATACTTGGTACAAGTACATATTATGATGCAAAGATGAACTGATTTGATTTCGACATCAATGGTCAAAAAGAGAACCATGACAATTACAACTACATGTGGGCAGGGTGCAGCCCGAAGTGGAGATCCGTTTCTGAGGTTTGGGACATGGAATGTAGGGACAATGACAGGGAGATCAGGAGAAGTGGTGGAAGTATTGGTCAGAAGAAGAGTGGACATATGTTGTGTGCAAGAGACGAGATGGAAGGGAAGTGGTGTGAGAATGGTGAAGGGTAGGCAGGGACAGAAATACAAGTTTGTGTGGCAAGGGTACCTGGAGGGCGTGAATGGTGTTGGTGTCCTGTTTTCTGAGGAGTTTGTAGACAGTGTGGTGAGTGTGACTAGAGTGAGTGATAGGTTGATGATGGTGAAAATGATGATTGGAAAGCTCTTGGTGAACGTCATCTCGGGATATGCTCCGCAGGTTGGTCGAAGCGATGAAGAGAAGGACAAGTTCTGGTGTGCGATAGAGAAGCTGATGGAAAACGTGAAAGATGAGGAAGTTGTTGTGGTAGGAGGAGACCTAAATGGACATGTGGGAAGGAGTATGGATGGTTTTGACGGAGTTCATGGGGGTTACGGATATGGTGTGAGAAATGGAGAAGGTGAAAGGATTTTGGAGTTTGCTGATGGAGCTGGTTTGTTGATTTGTAATACTCAGTTCCAGAAAGAGGATAATAAGCTTGTTACATACACGTCAGGTGGGTCGACGACAACCATTGACTACCTGATGGTGCGTAGGCGAGATAGGGGGCACCTCCGGGACACAAAGGTGATCCCGGGGGAGGAGGCTGTTTCACAGCACCACTTGGTTGTCTGCGACGTAAGGGTGAAAGGTGCGAGGAGAGCTCGGCGGGTGAAGTACCAACCGTGAATGAAGGTGTGGAGGTTGAAAGAGGTGACAGTAAGGGAGGCATTAAAAGAGAGGCTGAGTAGGGTCGAGGATGATGTGGCTGAGCTTGAAAGTGGTTGGATGTCAATGAAAGCTAGTCTGTTGGGAGCCGTTGGTGAGGTATGTGGATGGACAAAAGGACCACCGAGGCACTCGGAAACATGGTGGTGGGATGATGAAGTTGGAAAGAGGATTGACGAGAAGAGGAAGAAGTTCAAGGAGTGGCAGAAGGCGAAGGGTACGGGAGCAGAAACTGCAGAGCATGAAAGTTATAAGGCAGCCAGGAAGGCTGCAAAGAAAGAGGTAGCAAAGGCGCAGGAGGCATGTAGGAAAATGTTCGGAGAACGCTTGGATTCGGAAGAGGGTCAGAAAGCAGTATTCAGGATTGCAAAGCAGATAGCGAAAGAGAGGTGTGATGTGATGGGGGTGAGTTGCTTGAAGGATGAAGTGGGACAAATCGTTGTCGACCCAGATGGAATTAAAGGAAGATGGAAAAGATATATGGAAATGCTGTTGAATACAGAGAATGAATGGAATGGCAACATAGAGAATAACCCAGTTTTAGGACCGGCAGAGAAGATAACTGAGAAGGAAGTTGAGGAAGCGATAAAAGCAATGAAGGGTAGAAAAGCGGGAGAGCCGACGGGAGTTGTGGGAGATATGTTGAAGGCAGCAGGAAGTTGGGGTGTGAAGAGAATGACAGAGATCTGTAATCTGGTGGTGAAAGAAGGCCGCATTCCAGTGGATTGGGAACTGAGTACCCTCGTCCCTCTATACAAGGGGAAAGGTGATCCTCTGGAGTGTGGCTCGTACCGAGCGATAAAGTTATTGGAGCATGGAATGAAGGTATTGGAAAGGGTGTTGGAGAGGAGGATTAGGAAGAAAGTGAAGATCGATGAAATGCAGTTTGGATTCATGCCAGGAAGAGGAACGACAGACGCGCTTTTCATTGTGAGGCAGTTGCAGGAGAAGTACATGGAGAAGAGGAAGAAGTTGTTTCTTGGGTTTGTTGATCTGGAGAAAGCATTCGATCGGGTTCCACACAAAGTATTGACATGGGCATTGAGGAAGTTAGGAGTGGAGGAATGGTTGATCAGAGTAGTGATGGCAATGTACAAAAGAGCGCGCACAGCTGTAAGGACGAAGGATGGGAACAGTGGTGAGTTTGAGGTGAAGGTGGGAGTGCATCAGGGGTCGGTACTAAGTCCACTACTATTTGTAGCTGTGATGGAGGTGCTGGCTCAGAACGTAAAGGAGGGTTTACCGTGGGAGTTGTATGCAGATGATCTGGTGTTGATTGCGGAAAGTATGGATGGACTGAAGGAAAAGATGAACACGTGGAAGGAATGTATGGAGACAAAAGGTCTGAAGGTGAATATCGGAAAGACGAAGGTGATGGCAAGTGGTAAAGCATGTGGTGAGGTGGAAAGAACTGGGAAGTGTCCCTGTACGGTGTGTAGGAAGGGTGTCGGAGTGAACTCCATTCAGTGTACAATGTGCGCTGAGTGGGTTCATCAAAAATGTAGTGGTCTGAGAGAGTCATTAACCAGTGTGGCAGCTACATTCAAATGTAAGGTGTGCACAGAGGGAGCTGCAGATGGAGGAGATGTTGAGTTGGATCTTGGAGACGGCGTGAAGCTGGAAGGTGTGAAAACATTTTGCTACCTCGGAGACATGCTGAATGGAGAAGGTGGATCAGACTCGGCAACGGTTGCTCGAGTGAGATGTGCATGGAAGAAGTTTCGGGAATTGAGTGGCGTGCTGATGATGAGGGGAGTGTCGTTGAAGCTGAAGGGAAAGGTGTATGCTGCATGTGTGAGAAGTGTTATGATTTATGGGAGCGAGACATGGGTAATGAACGTAGAGCAGCAACGAAGGTTGGAAAGGGTGGAAATGCGAATGGTTCGACGGATGTGCGGAGTATCGTTGAGAGAGAGGAAGACAAATGATGAATTGCGAAAGATACAAATGATGAATTGCGAAAGATGATGGGAATAGAGCCTGTGATTGATGCTGTGAAGAGGAACAGGTTGAGATGGTTTGGTCATGTGTTGAGGAAGGATGAAAGTGACTGGTTGAGAAGAGTGATGGAAATGAATGTAGAAGGAAGTAGAGTCCGGGGAAGACCGAGAAAGACTTGGCTAAAGATGGTGGAAGAAGAGATGCGGGCAAGGGGGTTAACAAGGAGAGATGCAGAAAATAGGGCAAAATGGAGAAGATTGTCATGGGGACCGCAAGGCTAACCCCCGCTCTAGCAGGGAAAATGGCCTTTAAAATGCATGTTGTGTTGTTGTTGTATCAATGGTCAGAGGTCATGTCAGGTAAAAATGTGATACTTGAAAACAGCTGTTGGGATCAAGGGAGGTGTAAAGCGCCCGCCCCTCCCTTTATGAGGGATCGTTTCTCTGTATGCAACTTTCACATGGGGACTGAAAATTCATTTCTCGGCTTGTACTGGACTTGATCAGCTGCAAATTTCATAAGTACATGATTTGTACATCGAGGTAAAGAATGGTCTTGCCTTGGTTTGTAAAGGGGTGCCCTACATCTGGCAAATAAAATACATTTACGTCTTCATGCAGAGAGCCTGGTGTTGGCTTAGCCGTTAGGGTGCCGGCTTGGGATCTTAGGATCCTGAGTTCGTATCCCGGTCGATCGCTGAATTAACGCCAGAGGGGTTGACTCAGCCTGTCATCCTTCCGAGGTCGGCAAATTGAGTACCAGCTTGCTGGGATGAATGACCCCAGTGTGTACCCCGCTTTAGAATAGGTACACCGTATCCCTGCGCATTGTAAGAGGCGACTCAGGGTTGGCGCCAGGAAGGGCATCCGGCCATAAAAACATTGCCTCAAACAGGAAACCATGATTGCCATGGGGCCCGCAAGGCTAACCCCCGCTCCAGCGGGAAAAAATGGCCTTAAAACGATCATTCATTCATTCATGCAGCTATATGAATCAAATTGGTTCCCCTTAATATGAACTTTTCTAGGGCATTACTTGGTTCCTTCTAAGAACACAAGGGTAGTTTGGGTAGTTCAGTATGCACACGAGATTTTTTTGAATGTCCCTTCTTTGGTTCTTTGGTTCCCTTCCATAGTTTGCCACATGGCGCATACCCTTATATAAAGCAGCCTTTTGTATGCCGCTGACATTTTTCTCAATAATTAAATCGAACTTTGTACAAATACGTATAATGATGTAATGAAGTGGGCGGAGGCATATTGGGTGTCAGATGGGATAATTAATGGCTCTACTTTTACACCTTTCATTGTGTGCAGGATTTGGCAAGCTCGCGTCGATGCCTGCAGGTGGTGCTGTTGTAGCTCCTTCCAGCACTGGCCAAGCAGCAGTTGTTGCAGAAAAGGCTCCAGCAGGTTTGTGCACTCGGAACTACAACTGATGTTGGATAAATGGCGCAACAAGCTAGTTGTGTGGCCTATAATTATGTTCTCTGCTTTGCCAATTACAAACATGTTTTCAAGTTATTGTTTAGCTGAGGGCACAGGTATTTTATTTTTATTTCATAAATTTGTCAAACAGGGTTTATATTTTCGGCTTGGTAGACGGATGGAGGAACTTGGGAGTATGGTTTAGGACAGAATTGGTGTGGAGTGTAGTTGGAAAAGACTAATTCCTCCAAGTCCTAATATACCTTGTAAAATTTTGTTCCAATAAAAATGTGGGTAATTCAAATTTGATCTTGTTAAAAAAACAAAAATCTGAGTTCTGAACCTATGGTTGATCCATTTCTCATATGTATTGCCGTGTCATTGTCACAGTCAGTCAGTTATAAATATGGTACCATTAGAAAGCTAAGAATCATTCTACTTGGAACAATTTTTTTGTTTGTTCTTTAATCATAAAATGCCTGTTTTAAAAGCCAGTCTTTATGGGATGGAAGAATAAGAAGCAGGACCTGGAGCTATAATGTAGCGGTTCCAACGGAATGACAGCAGGGACCCTTTTAATAATGCGGACACAGAAGGAGTGCACAATTATATTTGATGTACTACTTGAAGCAATATAAAAAATATATATAATGGTGCATGGAAGATTTCTGATGTCCTTCACTCAGACAGTCAACAAGAAGTTATCAATGGAATCTCTCTGTCTCTGTCTCTGTCTCGCATCTTGGGTCCTTTCTTGTCCCTTGCATACATATATGACCTCTCCACTTCTCTGGAAACTTTCCCTAACTTTGTGCAGAGCACTTCACGTTATGCCATGCAGCGCCCGTCCTATCGACAGGCAGACAGCGGTTACGGCACTCGCCGCTGATCTGGAATTGATTATATGCTGCTTCACTGGTAATTCCCTGTGTGTGTCGCAAGTGGCGACTAACAGGGTTGGCGGCAGGAAGGGCATCCGGCCATAAAACATTGCTTTAAAAAGGGGACCACGGTGCCCAAAAAAGGCCAACCCCTGCTCTGCAGGGAAAAATGGCCTCTGAAGGTGGTTCCTTCTGATTAATGAAACGTGTTTTTCAATCCTGGGAAATCTCAGATTCACCCTGTTGCTCCAGCAGGATCCTGTTTCCATGATCCTGTTTCCATGGTCAGGCATGGGGAAAGGGTCAGTTTCTTAAACTTTTAAACCTCACCATTAGCTACTCCTGGACTGACTGTATAACACAGCCACTGCAGACTGGTCATCCTCTGTCATTCCCTGAAAAATTAGTATTTGAATATTTGAAGGCCTTTGTCAATTGCTCAGAGGAGAAATTGTCCTTGTGCTGGTACCCCCATGTCACATCTCTCGCTCTCTCCTGGACTGAATATAATTTAAAGCTCTCAACATTATTAGCATCTCCTGTATTGAGGCAGAAGCACGTGTCATATTTCTCATGGCATGGCATGGCATGGCATATATGAATGGGCAGGTTGGTGTCCTCTGATTTTTACCTCTTTTCTGTTTTGGCTCTTTTTTTTATCCCTATCGTCTTCCCCCGATCCCTCTATGCCACTTCCATTCTTCCAGTGTCACCGAACTGGTTAAAATCCTAGAATCCAGGCTTGCTATATACACCTCTACTCTTTTGTGACGTTTTTCACCTGTCTGTGGAACCACCTTCAGAAGGTGGTTCAACTCTACTCTCTCCTCCAAAGCTTCAAACGGCAGATGTTATCTCACATAAGCCACGATTCTTTATTATTATTTTTTTGTCACCTCACCTGCATAAACCCTACTTAACTCGACCCTCTTGTTGGTTACAGTTTTTCCCTCTCTTCCTCAAGTTCCTCTTTTCCTGTTCTTTTATTTGCCTTATTGTTTCTACCTTTTCCCTTACTGTTGTCACCTTTCCTCTTTGCTTTGTCACATTGCTCTTCAACAAACATAGATTTTGTATACAGGGGGAAAAATACTTTTCCTCACTATGTGTGCCTTTATTAACTCAACTGGACTACCGTCCATTTGAGTTCTCACATACTGAACCCTCTGGCGTTCGTCGTCTGTCGTCCGTTAACTTTTCGACGTTAACACTCCAGCGTCGACAAATATCAACCGATTCTGATCAAACTTGACATGCAGCATCCTTACCCCAAGGACCAGGTTGTTATTACATTTCAGCCCGATCCATTGAAAAATGGCGGACTTAGGCGACCATTTTGTTTTTGGTCATGAAAACGACGTTAACACTCCAGCGTCCACAAATATCAACCGATTCTGATCAATCTTGACATGCAGCATCCTTACCCCAAGGACCAGGTTGTTATTACATTTCAGCCCGATCCGTTGAAAAATGGTGGACTTAGGCGACCATTTTGTTTTTGGTCATGAAAACGACGTTAACACTCTAGCGTCCACAAATATTAACAGATTTTGATCAAACTTGGTGTGTGAGACTCTTACCACACAAGGTAGGTTGCTATCGCATGTCAACCCGATCTGTCACAAAATGGCCGCCTACACAACTATATTTCTGCAACATTGTTGCAAAGTGTAACATTCTATCAATTGTAAAACAAGGACAAGTATAAGGATACAAGGACCTTAAGATTATTACACAAGGTTGTTGGCTTTTCATTTAAGTCAAATCTAGTACAGACAACTGACCTACTTTAAAGTTGTCCAGTCAGTTCAGTTGCGTTCTGCTTCCCTGGAAGCTCTAGTTTATTTATGGTGTTTTCTGCTAGAACTTGATCATTGTTTTTATTTGTATACTTTGGACTTGACCTGTATTTTCTGGATGAATAATTAACTGCTGGGGCTAAAATAGGACCATCAATCTGGACACGTATCTATTTCATGCCCTTTGTATCGGAAAATCTTATTTACTTTTTTGCTGTTTTAAATTGACCCAAATCGGTACCTTGCAATAATTAAATGTATCAATATTTATTGAAAGTTCTGTCATTGGCAGTATAACGGACACCTAACTGCCTGCACAAGGGTGCAGCTTCACATTTGGACTTTAAAGCTGTAGTTTTCATTAGAAACTTTTTGTCGTTTTGCTGACCAAATGTTTCGATAACTTTTAATTTATCCATTTACCATGTATTTATTACCTGTTTTCTACAACCCTTTGTGTCTAATCTGATTTCCTCATGAGTTGTGGGGGAATATGTATATTTTCATGGTTTTCCCTCCTGTCCTCTTTCCCACCCACCTTTTACAGAGGAAAAGGTAGAAAAAGAGGAGTCTGAAGAATCTGATGATGATATGGGCTTTGGCCTGTTTGACTGATTCATCAATGGACTTTTTTTTTCTTATCAGCTGAAAGCCAATAAAACGAAATGCTTCACACATTAATTCTTGCATTCTGCTGATGATTAGTTTAAAAGCCTTGATGTTGAGAATCAAATTATTCCCACAGTGGCCATTTTTTTCCCCCTTGTGCGACTTTAACGTTGTGGTTGGTAAGACACTTCCCAAAAAATATGGTAATGGATAATGGGAGAAAAATAAAACAATATTTGGCATTTACAGTTGGATGGGCACTAAAAAAAAAAAAAAAAAACTGTTGGAATTGCTGTTGGGCACTGTTGGAATTTATTAATCATGTGACAAACCTTCAAGGCTTACAAAGCGGTAGCACAGAGAGTTAAAATAAACCAGAGAACCCTTCACATTTAGCATTTTAAAACTCAATATTGTGTGAATAAGCATTCGTGTCTTAGTTGCAGAGGAAGATTCTACAGGATATTGTACATTGTAACAGTTGCTGGATTTGGGCAAGTCTCCTGATCCCAATCCTGACAAACCAATGTAATGGTAAACTGGTGGGTGGTTATGTGGTCAATTTACCACCCGCATGACCAATTGCTGAAAGAGACCATGCTGGGAAAGATCTTTACTTTGGCTTCCGACACACAGAAACCGAATGAGATATTGCCAATACAATAGGTTCCTCGGTTGAGAAAAACTTGAGGAATACTAACGTGTGTTTTTTGTGACCTAACGCCGTTTGGCAACAATACGTGACTTTCAAAATGGCATTTGCCTGAGAAGGCTCGGCGAGCATGTGTAGAAACCCCTATCAAAAAATTCCACCAGGGCGACTGAACATATATATTGCGTGCCAGATAAGGATTGTTACATTAAGTGCCTTCCAAAGCTTTGAGAAGACGCCGAAAATATTTGGAAATGTACCGTGAGAGGGGCGTGCCCCTGGACAACAAAAGATGTAGAGAACTTTATAGGCGCATTCTGCCCGAATTCCCTGTTGGTGAATGGACTTTGAACCTTGCGGGATTACCTCGTGTGAACATGGCAGGCTTAGTGATTTATTGAACGGCGTCTGCAATCAGACACAAAGCCAATGCCATCATTACCAACATTCAGGTAAACTTTTTGTACAGTGGTTAAGGTATAAAATGTCACTTTTTGATAAAAGCATTAATCTTTTGGTATATATGCTCAGGTACAGGTTTTTTCACCCCTCAGCCCAATGGGCTAAGCGGTATTGTCGTCCGGGCGTCCGTCAACTTTTGGTTTCCATCAATTTCAAGGAGAACGGCTTGTCCGATTAAATCCATTTTTGCAGTGTGTTGGGGTTGAGTAGAGGAAGGTGCCTTTCGAAAATGGGCGCGCTGCGATTTTCAATATGGCCGCCACGGCAGCCAAATTGGTTTCCGTCAATGTCGAGCAGAACGGCTTGTCCAATTAAATCCATGTTTGCAGTGTGTGTTGGGGTTGAGTCGAGGAAGGTTCATGGGCGCGAAATGGGTTAATGGGTTCATGGGCGAAAATTCAATTACTTGCAGTTCCTACTCGGTAGACAACTTCGGTTCAAATAACAAATTATCATCAATGCTTCCTTTCACCATGCATGGGCTGAGGGGTTACGCCCGCTTTGCGGTGCTATTTATTGTATACAGAATTGAGGCTCGTGTAAGAGCTAACAAATTGAACATGAAAACATGCACAGACACAAAACATGCAATGAAGAGTGCGGGGGACAAGAGGGGGAGAGAGAGGGAAGCACACAAGCACAACAACAGTAGAGAACAAGGATTTCAGTAGATCTGTGGAAGTGGGAGGGCATGGGGAGGAGGGAGCGGTACACGGTATAAAGCAAATGAACACTTCTGGGAATTTCAGGAAAGAAGTTGGGGATTGAAAGAGGTGGATTTGGGGTGTTTTAACAGGTGTAGAAAAGATCAAGCTTTTGGATGGGAGAAGATAAGAGAAGGTGGTCAACAGCTGTTTTATAGACCAGGAGGTAGGAGACGGATTGAAGAGAGTGTGGGAGTTTGTTCCAGAGGCAAGAGAAAAGAGTGAAGGTGAGCAGAGAGTCTTGATTTTGGCAGTTTCACCAGAAGAGGGTTGCTGGCAGATCTTGTGTGTCCTGCAGGAATATGTGGGGGACAGAGCACAAACAGAGCAGGGGGAGCAAGGCCGGTGAGGAGTCGATAGAATACAAAGACCACCTACCTGCCTGCGGTCAGAGAAAGGCCCTCAGAATCAGCTTCATCGCAGGAGATTCCAATGATTCTGAATGCTTTGGTTTCAACCATGTGAAGACGAGCTTGGTGTGAGGCAGGAGGGAAGGGGAGATGGGGAGGCATTGAGAGGAAGGGGGTTCATATATATGCAGGTGGGTGAATGTGGTGTTCATCACGTTTCTGAGTTAAGTGTGATGCTGATCAGGAAGAAGAATAATCCATACTACCAACTTCATACACTTCTGGAATTTTGATTTATTTGTATTCAAATGTCTGGTGAAAATATAATAGAAGAATGATCGTTTTAAGGCCATTTTCCCTGCTGGAGCAGGGGTTAGCCTTGCGGGCCCCATGACGATCATGGTTCCCTGTTTGAGACAATGTTTTTATGGCCGGATGCCCTTCCTGACGCCAATCCTTGGTCACGCTCTTACCGCAGGGATGCGGTGTACACACCGTGATCATTCATCCCAGCAAGCTGGTACTCAATTTGCCGACCTCGGAAGGATGACAGGCTGTCAACCCCCCTGGCGTTAATTCAGCGATCGACCGGGATTCGAACCCAGGATCCTCGGATCCCAAGCCAGCATGCTAACTGCTAAGCCAACACCAGGGCTATACACTGGTGATTGTTTTGTATTTATTTTTGCGAAGGTGTACTTGTATATAACTGTCATTAATTTAAAAAGGCCTCGGCACTATTGAGCGGTTTTTATTTTTTTTATTTTTAACTCCAAAAAACGATCTTTTTTTTTTGGCCTAAAACACTCCCAGGCACTCACTGCTGAACTTCTGAAAGTTTGACGAAGATCCATTCAGCCATCTGAGAAAAATGGTGACAGACAGACAAACACGGTTCATGGTCCCAAAACCATGAACTCTCAAACCTGTCTCCTTCCTCCAAATCCTGGTGGCGTCTGGTCAAATCCGTTTCTGGTGTTTGTTCCCCCTCCATCCCCTCCCTTACCTCAAATGGCCACACAGTTGACATCGCACGTGACAAAGCCGAATGCCTCAACTCTGTGTTCGCCTCGAAATCCTTAGTCCCAAACCCATCTCTCTCTGTTCCCACCTTTCCCAGTCGAACCCAAATGCTCCTGGACTCTGTGTCCTTCTCTCCTGACAAGGTGGAGGAGTTTTTGTCAAACCTCGACTCTGATTCTGCAACTGGACCAGACGGCATCAGCCCACGGGTCCTAAAATCCTGCTCTGCCGCTCTATCTCATCCTCTCTCTGTTCTTTTCACCCTATCTTTTGCTCAAGGTCATCTGCCAGCATCCTGGAAATCAGCTAACATTACCGCTTTACACAAAAAAGGTGCAAAAACAGATCCTTGCAACTACAGACCAATCAGCCTGCTCCCAATTATCAGCAAAGTCATGGAATCCATCATTGCTTCGGATATGAAATCTTTCCTCTTCTCCAATGGCTTGATCTCTGATCATCAATTTGGTTTCAGACCAGGTCACTCTACTCTGGACATGCTGCTTCTGCTGTCTCAACAATGGATGGAGGTCCTGAATGCCAAACAGGAAATCAGAGCTGTCTCCCTTGACATATCAAGGGCCTTTGATACGGTCTGGCACCCAGCTCTGCTCACCAAACTCTCCTCCTATGGTATCCATGGAAATCTCCATGCATGGCTTGCGGACTTCCTCTCTGGTCGTAGTCAACGTGTGGCCCTGAATGGATTTCTCTCATCTCCCCTTCCTGTTCAGGCTGGAGTTCCCCAAGGAAGTGTGCTGGGCCCTGTGCTTTTTCTGGTCTTTATCAATGATCTCTCTGACTCTCTGGAAAATCCTCTCTATCTCTTTGCTGATGACTCCACTCTCTGCCGCTCCATTCCTCTTCCCTCAGATAGGCAGTCTGCAGCCTCCTCACTCTCTGAAGACCTGGACAAAATCACAGACTGGTCAAACAAGTGGAACATGTCTTTCAATCCTGCCAAATCTCACTCTCTTACTATGTCTCTCCGAAAAGATCGACTGGACAACCCTCCCATCTACTTTCTCAACAATCCTCTCCAAGAAGTTCTGTCACTCAAGCTTTTGGGTCTCACTATCTGCCATGATCTTTCTTGGGAAAACCACATTTCCAAGCTGGCCTCCAAAGCCAGTCGCCGACTGGGCATCCTCCGTCGTGCGAAGTCCTTCCTCGGCACACCTGAGCTCCTCACCACATGCAAGGCTTTCATCCGCAGCTCAATGGAATACTGTTCTCCCCTATGGGCTGGTGCTCCTGCCTCACACCTGGCTCGGCTTCACGCTGTTGAATCCAAAGCTTTCAAAATCATTGGAATCTCCCGCGATGAAGCTATCTCTGAGGGCCTTTCACTCACTCACCGCAGGCAGGTAGGTGGTCTTTCTGTCTTCTACCGACTCCTCTCCGGCCTTGCTCCCCCAGCTCTCTCCGTGCTCTGTCCCCCAAATATTCCTACAGGTCGCACAAGATCTGCCAGCAACCCTCTGATGGTTAAACTGCCGAAATCTCGGCTCTCTGCTCACCTTCACTCTTTCATTCCTCTTTTCTCCCGCCTGTGGAACAAACTCCCACACTCCCTTCAATCCCTCTCCTCCCTCCAGGTCTTTAAAACAGCTGTTCACCACCATCTCTTATCTTCCCCCATCCATAACCTTGATCTTTTCTACCCCCACTAATTCACCCCAGATCCACCTTATTTGAAATTCCAACTTATTTCCTGGAAATCCTGGCAGTGTCCATATGTTTATACCTCTCCCACCCCCCCCCCCCCCTTCACATGCCTCCCCCCCTTCACATGCCTCCCCCCTTCACATGCCTCCCCCCCAAAGCCCTCTCCCTCCCACAGATCTCTCGATGTCTCCATGTCTCTCGGTCCCTGCTCTCAAATGTTGTGTTTGTGTCCTTCCCCCTCTCTCCCCATCTTGTCTACCGCTCCCGATGTTATTTGTTTTATGTGTCTGTTTGTCTTTCTGTGTGATTAATTTTCGCTCTTTCACGAGCCTCGATCTTGTATACAAAAAAAAAACAAAAAAAAAACAGACCAACATCTCTTATCTTACTATAATTCACCAAATGTCCGTCCATCTGTCTGTCCGTCCGTTCGAAGGTACCGCAAAAACAGCTGAACCGATCCAACGATATTTTGGGTGGGTAATCCTGGGATTCCCTAGAGTAAAATAGGCTATCTTTTTTTTCCAATTTCAGCTTTGGCCTCCAGCATTTTCAGGTTTGGACTCCCGCATAACGATATTTTCCCGGGTGCCGCACAAACGGCTGCACCGATCGGACTCGGTGACCTCGGACAAAGACCTTTCATAAGGACATGGGTTGAATCCCTGCTTGCTAGAATGCCAACCCCCTCCCCGCCATCATGGTCGTCTCTCCAACTCACAATCCCACGAGATATGCAGAAAGGACGAGATATGCGGAAAGGACGTCCCAAAACCAATTATCTTTTTGATTCGTATATAAACATCATTAAAACTAAATAATGCCCCCAGCCATAGTTCAAATGACGTGGGTTTAATCTCTACATGAGAGAATTCCACATAGCTATTTGGGAGGTGTATAAGCTAACAGATCTGTCTCCATCGATCTTGCCAAGGCCATCACACATATCAGCTAAAAATCCTTTTAACTGTTGACTTGGTAGTTTTTACAATGAAGGAAACATTAACAATGTTGTTAAAAGTTTATTTTCTAATTAATTGGAGTTATGTTGTTTGGAATGAAAAAAGAGATATCGAGTGCAAGTGAATGATGACATGCCGTGATGGTTTCTACTTTCTGAATGTGAACTTCGTGGATCGCCATATGCAGATTCGCCATTGACTGGGTATGGAACGTACGTTTGTTTGCCAATGGGTACGTTTTTCATGGAAGTCCTTCAGGAACTTGCTGTCCATGTCCGACGTTTGCGACTGAAGGTGCTACAGGAATGTGGAATTTATTTGGTTTCATGCTTTTGCATTCGCTGTTTCTGCATTGTTTGTTTGCTTATGGCCTCCCACCCGTGTGTAGTACGGGTATCTCACTAGTATAGTAGATGATGTATGCAAATTGACAGACCCAAAACTTGGGGTTACATATTCCATTCATTATATCTGTGTGCCAAATTGAACAAGACTGGCAAATGCATGTCCACGAAATGGTTGAGGGTGTAATCCACATCAGGTTTTTTTGCAACTAAAATGGTCGTTAGTCTACCAGTCGGCCATCTTTGTTCAATCGCAAAATAAAGTGAGGTGCACGGAAATGCCATCATGTATTGTGCTTGTGCCAGGTTTGAACAAAATCGGGCCATGCATGTGCAAGAAATGGTTGGGGACACGTCTATGTAACAAAATGGCTGCCAGTCGGCCATCTTGAATTTGTTTTCAAAGATAAGTGACGTTTATACGTAAGCCATCATTCATTATCTGGGTGCAAAGTTTGAACAAGATTGGTAAATGCATGTCCATGAAATTGTTAAGGATGTGGTCAATATCGGGTTTTATACAACTAAAATGGCTGCCAGTCTACCAGTCGGCCATCTTTTATCAGACCGCAAAATAAAGTGAGGTGCATGTGTATGCCATCATATCCTGTGCTTGTGCCAAGTTTGAACATGGCCTTTTCCATGGACCCATTCATTTCTTCAAGATTAGACAAGTCACACAGTCAACTCTGAGAGCCATCCGAACAGGGTTTTTAAAGAGGAAGCAAGAATGTCCACCATCAATTACTGAGGGAATAATCGTGCTTGAAGTATTCAATTTATTTTAAAAAATCATGATCTGCCTTATTTTTGTCCACCGGCGCACCACGGAGCAAAACGGGGACTATGGTTTTCCCCTCCGTCCGTGTGTCCGTCCGTGTGGGCACGCGTAAGCGAAGGACCGCATTCGAATTTGGTGTGGGTGCAACCCACGTCAAAATCCAAGATGGCCGCCGCCATGTATGTCTGACGCCATGTATGTCTGAACCTTGTGAGCTGAATATCTTGAAAAATAAACGAAGTACCAACTTCTAATCTGGTGGGTGGGTGTATCTCGGCATAAGGAAGAACGCTATTGAAAATTGGGTCGCCACGTCAAAATCCAAGATGGCCGCCGCCATATATGTCTGAACCTTGTGATATGAATATCTTGAAAAATAAGCGAAGTACCAACTTCTAATTTGGTGTGTGGGTGTATCTCGGCATAAGGAAGAACGCTATTGAAAATTGGGTCTCCACGTCAAAATCCAAGATGGCCACCTTGCGTCTTCCACTTTGTCAACTCGCATCACTTCACCGACGGGGGACCTAGGCGTAACTCTTATCGATGTATAATGTCAAAAGGTCTCGTTATGGCGCACACCACCGGGTGTATCCAGTAAAGTCAATGCCGGTACGATACTTCTCCCACCGAATCTGTGAAGGACCGAACATCTTGTTTCTTAACATATGTGCATGACATGCACTTGGGGCAATTTTTTGGCACTTTTTCTGAAGGCACCATTCCGATACGTGCCTTTCTCGGAGGTGGCCATCACTGAATAAATATAGCGCTTGTCACAATACTGAATGATTGACTGCATTTGGTATCATATGCTCCCCGATCACAAATTCTTGGGCACCGACTACAGGGCGTTCAAATGTTCAGGACGTTCATAAAAATTGTTGAATTGATCCGGCAGTCATATCACCATAGAGTATAGACAAAGCTTTGGTCCTTGGTTTGAACCTCATAATCACATTAATATCCTGCCAAAGTCGTTTTGGATTGGAAGAAGAAATATTCATTTCTAGTTTCTCCCGGTAATCATCCTTTGCAGCTCTGCCTTCTGTTTCTCATATTTAGCACTTTTGTACCCTGTTTAGCCTGGCTGGTTGGATGCATTTTTAAACTAAGGCTTTGCATTGCCATAAATGGTCACCAATTTCCGAGGTGTACATTGCCATCCCTCGGATGGACGTTTAAACTGGGCGTCCCATCAGCCAGCCTGTTGTGGACGTTAAAGATCCCACGGTGTCCTTCGTGAAGCCCAGGTGAGCTACCGCCGTCACCATGAACAAATTCCTGATCCAACCTCCAGGGGATACTGCATCATTGAAAATATAAATAACCACCTTTAGAGGCCATTTTCCCCCGCAAGCGGGGGTTGGCCTTTTTCGGGGACCATGGTTGTTGTTTTTTTGGTCCCCTTTTTGAAGCAATGTTTTACGGCCGGATGCCCTTCCTGCCGCCAACCCTTTTTGTCGCCTTTTTACGACAAACAGGGAATTACCAGTGAACTGGTACTCAATTTGCCGACCTCGGAAGGATGACAGGCTGAGTCAACCCCCCTGGCGTTAATTCAGCGATCGACCGGGATTCGAACCCAGGATCCTAGGATCCTAAACTGGCACCCTAGCCGCTTGCCCAACACCAGGGCTCTGCATCATTGCATACTGCATCATTGGCACAGCCAAATCCCCCAAAGCATATGATGCTTACTCTCAGCCGTGTGCTACATCTGAAAAAAGAGAGCGAGGTTCGGAGTAGATAGAAACAAAAGAATGTGGTTTGAGAGGTTCAAAACTTCACATCTGTGTGCCCAATAAAGAAATTTCAAGTTGGGGTTCAAACTGGCCAAACAGATAAAAATCACTCAGAGGCTGCAGGATTGAATGTTTCTTCTTTATATAAAGTCACTGCTTTGATTCTTCCTGTCCAACAAACAAACTTATTCTGGATTTTAATCTTGTTCGTCCCTTCCAATGGCAGTCTAACTGACCAAAGCACTAGAGCAAGCACCAATAAACATCTCTATTTACTCCATTGAACACAAAAGTGGCAACTCTGCTGCTTGTAAAGAGCTTTACATATCAGAACATTTGTCCAAAAAGCTTCACATTTAACTGTTAACCAGGCTCCTTTGCAAGGAACAACCATTTCTATCCATTGATGTGCAAATGATATCTACAAAGCAAAGCCCTCGCACAGAATCCAGCTGATATATAGCCAGGTGTCGCATCGAAATACAATTAGTCATAAAACAATGCATTCGCATCAGGTATACCAAATGGAAAATTAAACTTCAATTGCACATTATTTTCAAAATGGCTTGGCTTCTCAATGATGGCCAAAAAGATAGCTATTGGTCTGAAGGATACTTCGGCCTTTGTGTGAGGTTCATATCTTTTCAAGATCGGCCCATCACAGAAGTGCAAAAAGGAGTTACGAAAAAAAAAAATAGTCACCGACATAAAACGATGCAAATTTACATGTACAATATAAATAAACGTTGCTGCTTTTAAAAGGCACACTGAAGAAATGCCCTCGACAATTTTGGTAGGAATACAAAAAGGACCACGTGCCGGACATCAACACCAAGAGCAAGACAATGCGCAAGTATGGCGATGGAAAGTACGCACGAGATGAAACTGTTGATCAGACGGATCAAGATTCATGCAGTGCTTCAATTCCGGTCAATTTGGATACCAAATATGAAGTATGCAGATCGTGCCGAGTAATTGCGCATATGACCTGCAAAGAGTCCGGAAGAGATTGCTCCTGAAGAACCACCCAGTATTTATTGCGATTAAATTATCTGGAACTGTGCATTGTAGTTAGACCATGTCGATGTAGCAATCATTAAGCAATGCTTTGCTCGGATGTCGTGCTTTCTGTATCAAATGACGTACAAAACCAAGCTGCGTCTCCGCCCCATTGCCTGTCCTCTGCTGCGCAATCTTTGAGCTTCGAATTGGCCTCCACCACACGTTCCCAGGTTTGGAGGGCAGGTACAGAATGTCGTGTATGATAAACATTTAAGGGCTTGGTGGCAGCGCACAGTTCGGGAGTACTTGCTGCTCTATGGAGCTCACATTGCGAGTTTGACCTGGTTGGGGATGGAAATATGGGGGGAAAAAAACAGGGGGTATTGTTATCAGGTAAAATTCAGGTATCAGGTTATGAGGTACACAGGTAAAAAAACACAAAAACACAGACAGAAAACGAGGTATTGTTATCAGGTCAAGCTGAACAAAGTCTATGGTTCACTTATGTGTTGTTATTGAGGTTTTAAAGATGACATTTCATTATGAACAAGGTGTTTTCGCTTTCCTCTCCACTTCTTGACAGTCACACCCAACTCTGCTTTGTGTAAGAGCACGAAGAAACGACTCGTATAGCTTCGTACGACGGATGCTGTTTATGAGATGAACTAACAAGTAAACTGAAATTTTAAAAATTCCTTTGCATTTATAAAATACCTCCGTCACCGAAGGTGGGCGAGCGGAGGTTATGTATTCACACCTGTCTGTCAGTTTGTTTGTCTGTGCACAGGATATCTCAAAAGGTTGATTTTGGTGAGGATCTGTATCCGGATACTAGAATTTTTAGTTATTCGACATTCACCATTGAGAGATGGGGCCAAAGCGATATTTAGCACGATATCTCAAAATTCTGGACGGATTCAGACGAAACGTGTTGGACAAGTTGGGTGTTTTACGAGCAAGAATTGATTTGATTTTGGTGAAGATCCGAATCCGATAATTTTTGTAACTGTTCAAATATAAGTTAAAAAGACACAAAATGTAACTGTTCAGCCTGGCAGGGGTGTGTGCTCCACAGAGTACTGTTTGAGTTCTTTTTTTATTTCATTTTTTGACTTTTATTACATAAAAAAACACTCAAACACGAATTTCCTTGAGAGTCTGCTGTAGTAGCAACGCTTTCAAGGTAGATTCGTATTTGTTGGTGGGTAGCAAAGGTACAGAATTTCACATAATCCTTCCACCTTGCACTTGTGCACACCCTATTGGGGCTCGTACAACAATGTATACTCCATGTCAGTGCTATTCTGCTTACTTCCAAGTTGCTGATTAGATTTACTTTTTGAGGAAGTTATATGGGACTACAAATTGGGACAAGTGCCTTGAGAAAGTATTCACACCCCTTGACTTTTTTCACATTTTGTTATGTTGCAGCCTGAATTTAAAATGGTTCATATTGAGATTTTAAAATGGGTTATATTTGTTATTCATGTACACATAATACTCCATGATGTCAAAGTGGAATTTCTTTTTTAGAATTTTTTTCAAAATAAAGAAAAATTGAGTTTCAGAAATATCTATTTTACATAAGTATTCAACCCTCTGAGTCGATACTTCATAGAAACGCCTTTGGCAGTGATTACAACTTCGAGTCTTCTTGGGTATGTCTGTTTCATCCTTGCACATCTGGATTTGAGTTTCTCCCAGTCTTCCTTGCAGATTTGCTCAAGCTCTGTCAAGTTGGATGGGGAGCGTCAGTGAACAGCAATCTTCAAGTCTTTACACAGTTTCTCAATGGGATTCAAGTCTGGGCTTTGGCTGGGCCACTCGAGCATTTTCACATTCGTGTTGAAGCCATTAGTGTTGCTTTGGCTGTATGCTTGTGGTCATTGTCCTGTTGGAACGTAAATCATCGCTGCAGTCTAAGGTCTTTTGCACTCTGAAGCAGGTTCTACTCAAGTATTTGGCTCAATTCATTGTTCCCTCTGTACATACAAGTCTCCCAGTCACTGCTGCTGAAAACCATCCCCATAGCATGATGCTGCCACCACCATGCTTCACGGTAGGGATGTTGTTATATGGGTGATGAGCTGTGCTCAGTTTCCACCAGATGTAGCGCTTTACATTCAGGCCAGAGTTCAATTTTCATCTCATCAGGCCACAGAATATTTTCTTTCATGTGCCTTTTTGCAAACTCCAGGCATGCTGTCATGTGCCTTTTTCTCAGGAGTGGCCTCCATTGGGCCACTCTCCCATAAAGCTGAGATTTTCACATTCGTGTTGAAGCCGAATGGAATGTTGTCCTTTCAGCAGGTTCACCCATCTCAGCCGAGGAACTCTGTAGTTCTGTCAGAGTGGTCATTTGATTCTTGGTCACCTCCTTGACCAAGGTCCTTCTTGCCCGGTTGCTCAATTTGGTCAGACGGCCAACTTGAGGAAGAGTATGGGTAGTTCCATATTCTTTCCATTTCCCAATGTTGCAGCAAAGGTGTGTTTCTTTCTAAATCACGTCCAATCAATTGAATTGGTCACAGGTGGACTCCAATGAAGTTGTCGGGATATCTCAAGGATGATCAAAGGAAATTGGATGCACATTGCACACCTGTGCTCAATTTGTAGTGTCATAACAAAGGGGTTGAATACTTATTGACTCGAGACTTTTCAGCTTTTCATTTGAAATGATTGTGTAAAAATTTCTTTTTAAAAACTCCACTTTGACATTATGGGGTATTATGTGTAGATCGGTAACAAAAAAATCTCAATTTAATCCATGTTAATTTCAAGCTGCAACACAACAAAATGTGAAAACAGTAAAAGGGTGTGAATACTTTCTGAAGGCATGGTATGTGATGAGCAGAACAATAGATATTTAAATTTTTTAAAACCTTTATGTTCTACTGGCTTTGGGCCACTGATACGGTAGATATTGACAAAGCAGATGCATCAAGTACAATGTCAAGCCTTCACCAGAACTGAACGGACATTTAATACTCAGTGTGCAATGTTGCATAAAAATAACATGTAAGATAGTATATGTTAAAGCCCCATTGTTATAATATAAACAGACTAACATTTTCTTTTCCTTCTATGACTTAAATGTTAGAAGGGTACACTCATCCATCCTAACTCGTCATGCAAGTACCTCTGCAGTGCCTGGCGTGCTCGGCGGTACATGAAAGCCATCACAGCTTGTGCTTGCTCCGTCATCCAAAGCATATCATCAGGAACATCTGGGAGCCATTCCAGCAACCTGTGGGAATGAACATACCAACAAAACAAGTGGCATGTATTATTATTATTATTTTTTTTGGGGGGGATACAGAGTCAAGGCTCATCTAAGAGCTAACATATTACACACGAAAACATGCACAGGCCCATAAAACATACAATAAATAAAGGGAGCGGGAGACAAGAGGGGGAGAGAGAGGAAAGCAACAACAGTAGAGAACAGGGACGTCGGTAGAGCTGTGGAAGGGAGGGGGCCGGTGGGGAGATTGGGAGGGAGAGGAGGGAATGGGTACACGGTATAAAGAAAATGAACACTACTAGGAATTTCATGTTGTCAAATGTAGACACAGAATGAAAGACATGGCAAGAAAGTCAGCAGGGAATCAAGAATAAAACTTGATATTGATGAACACGCAGACACACTCGCCTCTAAGCTGGCTATCCTGGGTTTGAATCTCAACCCAGCTATTAACTGGCATCCGGTGTTTCACATACAGGGTGATTCATCACAATGTGCGTGCCCATCCCTCGGATGGACATTGAAACTGGCATCCCATCCTGCTGGCATTTACTGGTGGACGTAAAAATCCCACTGTGTCCTTCCTGAAGAGTTGGTGATCTATCGCCGGCCCCATGAACAAATTCATAATTTCTGCCACAACCGTAGTCGAACGTCAGGCCTGACCAGCCGATTCGTGAAGGACTTTGGTTAAGCTCCCCCTGGCCAACCACACAATAACATGGAAAGAATTGTGGCCGTTAAAGAAGAAGTTTGATGCATATACTGACTCAAGCATTTCATGAGGGTAATTCAAAGTTTAACTGTACTTGTTTAACTGTACAAAGTTTAATTATAACTTCAGATCGACATGAGATCACCTAAAAAAAGCAAAAGTGAAATAGTGAAACTTTAATCTTGATTGAGACCAGACTGGACAGCGACAACATCTTGTTCTCCTTCTCTTCCCTCTATAAGGCATGAGGTCCAACAGGAATCAAGCATCTGCCCTGCTTGGACCATGATATACTCCACCATTCCCCTCTGTCCTCGGCTATCGCTCGACACTCTCCAAACCAATCCTACCTTATTGATATCCCTCTTCCCACAATTCTCCCATCTCAACCACGGTTAACCCCTTTTTACATCCGCCACCAAAGGTGGATGGAGGTAATGTTTTCACCCCTGTCTGTCTGTTTGTCTGTCAGACAGAGAGTCCGTCTGTGAACAAGATATGTCAAAAAGTTGTGGACGGATCTGTACGAAACTTGGCGGAGAGGTTGTGTGTGTGACAAGGACGAATCGATTTGATTTTGGTGAAGATCTGCATGTGGATTTGGATATGAGAATTATTTAATTTTTAAGTGATTCTTCACCATTGAGGGATCGGGCAAAAAACGATATATAACATGATATTTAAAAAAGTTGTGGATGAGTTATGAGTAAACTAGGTAGATGAGTTTGTTAGGTGACACGAACAAGCCGATTAGATTTTGGTTCAGGCCTGAATCCAGATCCGGCCTATCAGTGGGATATAAAACAAACTGTTCAGCTTGGCGGGGGTATGCGCTCTACCGAGTGCCATTCTAGTTTCTCCTACCTTGTTCCCTCAACATATTCACTGCCATTCTCTCTTCCTCCATCCACACCAAGTGTCCAGCCTATCTCAGCTGGCTTTTTACCAATCTTCCCATCAAGCTCATCTGCACACCAATCTCCTCCTTCAGTTCATTCATCCTCCTTCTATCCACCCTCTTCACTCGCGCAATCCTCCTGATCTAGTAGTTCTCGCAAACCTGCAACCTCTGTTGTCCTTCTGTGAGTCCCACTGTTTCGAGACCATAAATGTAGGGCTTATCATATGGAAAATACAAGTTGCCTCTGAACTGTCCCAAAGTCAGCACGGGCAATACAATTGCTCTTTTCACAAAGCACAACATTTTAGAGTTTTGCATCAGAAAATATTTCCCAAATATAATTACCCATTAGCTCCCTCAAGTTAATTGCAATGGTGGGCATTACTAATTACAAAACAGCACCATGAAATGCATTCATCGTAACTCTATAAACCCCGACGGGTGCACAACACAAACCCGTGAGCTAGAGCTTACCGGAGAGTGAAGGACAAAGCTGACTCAATGGGCAATGTGCATGGCAGTGCAGCATAAGAGGCCACGCGCACTGGGTACATCTCAAGAAGTTGTGATAACATTCCACTATTCTCAAGCAGTGCGTCCGCCAGTGCTGAAAACCACAATCATGGAAAAGTCAATCAAACTAGTGTTCCAAACATAACCACAACCACAAAACTAGAGGTTCCAGGGAACCTGAACTCAACTGGTCTATATCAATATGGTTAGAATATGCATAATAGAACCACAAACTATTTCTTTTCATATGTGCTAAAAATATACGACAAAAATTGATTTTTCAATATGGCCGCCCTGCCGCGCCCATTTTTTGGCATGCAACGCCCAAATGCAATCCCAAACTAGTTTATGTCTTAAAGATGCTGCATAACAAGTTTCATCAAATTTCATCAATATTTGTGACATTTAGAGCGTAGACGTCGAATTGTTTACAGACGACAGACAGACAGACAGACAGACAGACAGACAGACGGACGACAGACGAACGACGGACAACGGACACTGGGTGTCGACAAAAACTCAGCTGGACATAGTCCAGTTGAGTTAAAAAGAATACATAAAAATGCTAAATTTTCTCCCAAATTGTGTTTTCCCCACACGCAGTAAACCACTTCATTGTTTCCCATTTCATTATTATTTTTATTACAGTTTGAGTTTGGAGCAGTAATTTGTGGCCACCCTGTTTCTACTCGGATGCATAAATACACCTTTGTGAAAAAGAATATATTATTCAAACTAGACCGGCACTCGGTAGAGAGCATACCCCTGCCAGGCTGAACACAAGATTCTCCTATCCGAATTCATATTCAGATCTTCAGCAAAATCGAATCGATTTTGTCTTGTCACACACCCAACCTGTCCACCAAATTTCGTCCATGCTTAATTGTTGGCTTCAAGCAAGACTCTTTACAAGTTCCAGTTTTTCATCGTCTCAGATACTGCGTTTGATTAAATCTAAATAAGTGTAACTTGACTTGTCTTATCCATCAAACCTTCGACCATTGTTCCATGGTCCATTTTCTTGTGTATATTTTAACCTTTTAGTCTTGTTCTCCTTTAAAAAAAAATTTGTCCCCCGTCGCACCGCGGAGCGAAAGGGAGACTATGGTTTTCCCCTCCGTCCGTGTGTGCGTGCGTGCGTCCGTGCGTGCGAACGTGCGTGCGTAAGCGAAGGACCGAATTCTAATTTGGTGTGTGGGTGCAACCCACATCAAAATCCAAGATGGCCACCGCCATGTATGTCTGACACCATGTATGTCTGAACCTTGTGAGCGAAATATCTTGAAAAATAAGCGAAGTACCAACTTCTAATCTGGTGTGTGGGTGTATCTAGGAATAAGGAAGAACGCTATCGAAAATTTGGTCGCCATGTCAAAATCCAAGATGGCCTCCTTGCGTCTTCCACTTTGTCAACTTGCGTCACTTCAACGACGGGGGACCTAGGCGTAACGCTTGTTTAACAGAGGTTTTCTCACTGCTACACATACTTTAAGTCCCCATTTCAAGTGACCTTAATACTGCTGATGGATGAACAACGACACGAGTATTCTGCCAGTTCTGTTGTTCATTCAACACTTGTCTTCTTTATTTTTCTTCAGGTTATCTTCAAGTATTGCTCATCTTTATTAGATGGCCTTTTGGGTCTTCCAGACCTGGATTTGTCAATTACATATGATGTTTCTCTGTACTTATTGATTATGCTTAGGATACCACAACTTCAAAAATGGAATGATTCGATCTATTTCATTCAACGTTCTTTCTTCACTCTCAAGGGAATTTACCTTTCTGTAAAGCATGTGGCAAGCTGTGGTACAGACGAGCTTCAAAGGATGAAATCTGTATTTGCTGCTGATGACTGTTATAGTTCGATGACATTTCAGCATTAAGGAAGTCATCTTCTATCAAATCACTTCTAGTATCTTCCATACACACCGGCCCTATGTGGCTTGTTATAAGGCCTGTTCCAGAAGTTGGAGGAACGAGTAGATCTGTACAACAAACAGACAGTAATCAAAAAACGATAAATGTAAAGTGGTTTGTACTGAGTATCTTTTAAAGAGATAAAAAAAATACTTAGATGTCATTGCAGACCATATGTTACGCTGAGCAAACTACAAAATAACATTTCTCCACAAAGACACTGAAGATCATTGGCAAACAAACCCAAAGATGATGCTGAGGCACAGGGCTCACCCCTCTCATCACCAGCAGATTGTGAGCCTCTCCTTTTATTATTATTATTATTTTTCCAAAACGATGCAGGTGCTGCATCACCAGCTCTATGCATTCTGCAACTCAGTTTGGTTGAACTAGTTGATACAACATTCCTTATTTGTGCATCTAAATCCAGACTCACAGGTCACCTTGTATGCTAATTTCTGTAGTCTGTGCAATAGTTTTTCAATCCTACCGCCTCCTCCTCCTCCTCCTCCTCCTCCTTCTCCATATATGGTGGTGTTCATCCCTTGTTCCCTCCACCACCGAAGGTGGATGAGGTTATGTTTTCACCCCTGTCTGTTTGTTTGTCTGTGAACAAGATATCTCAAAAAGTTGTGGATGGATTCGGACGAAATTTGGCACAGAGGTTGGGTAAGGGTATGTGACAAGGACCAAATGATTTGATTTTGGTGAAGATCTGGATTTGGATCCAGCTAGTATAATTTTTTAAGTGATTCTTCACAATTTGGAGAAAGGGACAAAAACGATACATAGCACGACATCTCAAAAGGTTGTGGACTGATTTGGACGAAACTTGGTGGACCGGTTGTGTGTGTGACGAGGATGAATAGATTCGATTTTGGTGAAGATCTGAATATGGATTCGGATATGAGAATTATTTAAGTGATTCTTCACCATTGAGTAATATGGCCAACCAGGCGGGGGCATGCTCTCTTCCGAGTGCCGTTCTCGTTTTTAAAACGTGTTTTCAATCTCCAAGGGGGTCACGCGAGGTGGCATGCTGTGTGAAAAGGGTCTCATAAACAAATACCCTGGCGAGGCTCAGCATTGTGAAATGCTCCATCTTGTCCCCTCTGTTTTCCCTTTCCTATGTATACACAACAAATATGCAAACGTGCACAAATGAATGTGCACGCATGAACATGCACGTCGTTTTTTTTCCATAAATCTGTTCTTCACAACCATTGTTGTCAATAATCACTTATCACTCACTGTCAATCACTTATGAACAGTAATGGTTATTCCTAAAGGAGCAAGGTATCAGACTAGCAAGAACCATTTTATCGGAATTTTGTGAATTACACCAATTGTGGACGGATTTGAGTGTTAGCATGTTAGCATTCCTCTTAATGTTAGCTCTTTCACGAGCCTCGATCTTGTATACAAAAAAAAAAAAAAAAATTGTACAATCACCCTATACTTAACGTTATCTTAATCTCAAGCATCACTGGTGGACACACACACACACACACACACACACACACACACACACACACACACACACACACACACACACACACACACACACACGGGGGGGGGGGGGGGGGGGGGGACAGGAAGTTGTACCACACCAATAGGCTGTGGACGGGCTACCTGTCTCAAAAATGAAGCTCAAAAAGAGGAAACTAAGAAACGAATGTTGGGAGCACAGAGGAGAAGGAGGCCATTTTCTAATGTAAAATCTATTCAAGACATGAACAGGGAGGATGATTGGTAGGGGAGCTAGATTCATGGAATAGCTGAAGAAGACCAGATTGATGCTCTCTCCACAATCACAATGCTCGTTTTTTTTTTTTTTGTTTTTTTTTTGTATACAGAATCGAGGCTCGTGAAAGAGCTAACATTTATTTCACAAACACATTTCACATTTCAAACACAAACACAAACATACACAAACACACAAACACATTTCAAACACAAACACATTTTCAAACACATTTCACATTTAAAAAATTTTTTTTTTGTATACTGAATCGAGGCTCGTGAAAGAGCTAACATTTATTTCACAAACAAATCAAACAGACAAACAAAATATACAAAAAGAGGGAGCGGAAGACAAGATGGGGAGAGAAGGGGAAGCACACAACCACAACATTTGAGAGCAGGGAGATGTGTGGGCGGGAGTATTCAACAAACTTATCCAAGGGGAGGAAACCTTGGACGAGTGGATCAAAGTTGGTCATACCTTCCTCATCCCAAAGCCTGAAGAGACCCAACTACCTCAAGTATACACCAATAACCTGTCTGCCAACAAGGCACACACTCTTGATGGGAATTATCTCATAAATTATATGCCATCACCTAACACAACCAGACCTAGAGGCAAAACAGAAGGGATGTAAAAGAGGATGCTATGGAACGATAGACCACATCCTACTAATCAAGGCCATACTCGAAAATTGCAACACAAGAAGAACAAAACTATCCACAGCATGGATAGACTACAAAAAGCTTTTGATAGTGTCCCACATTCATGGATGATAAAATGCATGTAATTGCACAACATCAACTCCCAAAAAATAAAATTGACAGAGAAAGCAATGGAGCTTTGGCATACCACATTGATATGACAGCACTAGAAAGGAAAGATCGAAATACCAGGAGTGAAGATATGTCGAGGAATCTTCCAGGGAGACAACCTTTCACAACTCCTGTTTTGCCTGGCCCTGCACCAACTGCGCAACCTCATTAATGAGCAAGGACATGGAATACACCCTGACATCAAATAAGAGAGCATCCCAAGAGACAGAAAAGGTGACACACATCTACCTTTACATGGATGATTTAAAACTCTTTGCACCAAACAATGAAAAATTGGCAGAACACCTCAAATTAGTGAAACAATACTCAGACGATATTCAAATGGGATTTGGCCTGGGTAAGTGTGCCAAGCACTCATTCGTATAAGGTAGACCAACAAAAATGGACAAAAATTGACACAAATACAACAATACAGGAGCCAGACAACGAAGCATCATACAAATACCTCAGAGTAGAAGAGAGCCACCAAATATCACAAACAAACAAATGTGCAAAACAATTACTAAAGAATACCTGCATAGAAAGAGGCTGATCCTGAAAAAACACCTTTCTCCAAGGAACAAAATCAAAGCCATAAGTCAACTCGCAATATCAGTATTCCAGGACAGCTGCAGAATAATAATCTGGCTACAATCACAAATCAATAAACTGGATATGAAAACAAGGAAACTCCTCACCATATACAAATGTTTTTTACAAAAATCATTGCATCTTGAGAAAGTACCAGGCCAAATGAGAAGGAGGTAGTGACCTGTTGGAGCTCAACCAAGTGCACAGAATGAGAACTGTAGTATTGGCTGAATACGTAAAAAGTGCAACAGACTACTGAATCTAATTTGTAAGCCAACAAAAATACAACAAACCAGAAAAGGGATCCAGAACCCACGTTGCAAAAAATTTCAAAAAAGACAGGTGCAAATGAAAGATGTCACACAAGCAACGAAAGCAACAATGAAAAATCACTCATAGAGTGACACTTGGCAAAAGAGAACAAAGTAGCATGGCACTCAGTAAAGCATCCCTTTTACCTCACAAATAATTGGTGGTTGAATTCTGTGACCTGATATGCAAATTGTCTTCAAATTTTAAGTTAATGGGATTAAAATTGACAATTTTAGAAATTTGGCCTATGCTGACCTTTTGCCCTATGTTGACCTCAAAAATAGTTGGTGGTTGGTTTCAGTTTGCTGATATGCAAATCTTATTCAGATTTAAAGTCAATCGGATGAAAATTGAGGATTTTAGAAATCTTGGAAAGTGGTTGACCTTCGGCCTATGTTGATCTTTTGGCAAATATTGATCTCAAAAATAGTTGGTGGTTGAATTCAGTGCACTAATATGAAAATCCTATTCAAATTTCAAGTCAATCAGATGAAAATTAAGGATTTTAGAAATTTGAAATGGTTGTTGACCTTTGGCCTATGTTGACCTTGTGACCTATGTTGATCTCAAAAATAGTTGGTGGGTGAATTCACTTAGCTGATATGTAAATCCTATTCAAATGTCAAATCAATCTGATGAAAATTGAGGATGTTAGAAATTTGAAAAAAAGTGGTTGACCTTTGACCTACGTCAGAGTAGAAGAGAGCCACCAAATATCACAAAAACAAAATTGGCCTTTTGTCCTCAAAAATATATAGGATTTTGTCAGACCACCAACTCTACTATTTGGTGACGTTTCGTGAAGATCGATTCAAAATTGTGACCTGTAGGCAAGTATAAGTGAGCGGACACACACACACACACACACACACACACACACACACACACACACACACACACACACACACACACACACACACACACACACACACACACACACACACACACACACACACACACTCAACACACTCGTCCAAAACAATTTTTTGGGCCAAGTAGTGAGTACAGCTCCATCAATTTCAAAAAAGAAGAAAGAACAAGAGTAAAATGATATATCAACAGATTTACACTGACATCTGGGAAAATGATAAAAAAGCAGGAAGGTATAAAAAAAAAAGAGTTGGACAGATTGGGAGTAGACAAATAAGGCTCTTTGGAATAGGTAATAAGAGGTCATCTCAACAGGGATGGAGAACAAATCATGATAAATACCCAAGACCAAGGACACTACACCAAAAGCTTTAAGAAAATGGCGGAACTGAATCAATCGGACAAGTATAGGTTCTGCAAGGTAGAAACAAAGTACAAGCCACCCTCTATTGAGATGTGAAAAACTTATGTCATAGCAGCTGTACACCCAAAGGCACAACAAGGTATGTAGAGTAATCCACTGGCACATCTGCAAAAGTCTCAATATCAATATCACCTCACTGTAATTAACCCCTTCTACATAGTCCTCAACATTGCTGACACTTTATTCTAGCAATAAGGTTCTTTTAATATGGTTCACGTATTACAGAATGAAGAGATTGATAATGATAAAGTCATGGAAGGATGGGATTTGAACCAGTGCATTTGGTTAAAGAATCCTCCAAATAAATGGACACTCCAGGATAATAATGATAATGATAATAATAATAATAATAATAATAATAATAATAATAACCTCTCATGCTATACATCTGAATTGAATAAAAAAACAGGTTGTACTTACTATTATTGTGCAGGTATTGCAATGCATCATTGTACCCTTGTTCACATAGATCCCCCAATGCCTGGAAGAGAAAGAAATGCAGTCAAACAGCAGGCAGACTGGAGCCATGCATGCCAAACAACTCCAAAATGCACCACTTCCTACATCCCGATCCCTCTTATACCGTTTCAAGTTGTACCTGTGGGTCTGGAGGAAAAAGGGCTCGTGAAAATCGACACAAGTTTGCCAGGCTACACTGGATACTCGTGTTCTTGAATAGAAACTCGAAGAAGTTGGAAGAAGGGTCTTGAGGGCAGATGTCACTTTCACCACTAAACGGTGATACAATGATAGTGTTCCGGAGGGCGTATTGAGGCACATTGTCACTGAGTCCTCCATCTACATAGCGCTGCACACGTGGGCATGGAAATAGGTGGGAAAGCACAAATAATAACATGAGTTCTCTTACAAGGAACTTCAATGCAAGTAGAGGACATTAGGCCCATCAAAGCCTTGGCTATGATTTCCTACCTATGATTGTTTGTCCATGCAACCACAGGTTCGAACTGCACTTCCTTCCTAAATGTTGAGTATCAAGCAAGAAAGCAGGACATACCATTTTTAGAGTCTTTGGTACGACTCCGCTGGAATTTGAATCTCCCAGGCTCAGAGCAGACGCTCTAACAATTACGCCACAGAGTCTGGGCAAGAACAATTTATCTTCATCCATATAGGTGTGTGTGTGTGTGTGTGTGTGTGCGCGTGTGTCTGTGTGTGTGCGTGTCTGTGTGTGTGTGTGTCTGTGTGTGTGCGTGTCTGTGTGTGTGCGTGTCTGTGTGTGTGTGTGTCTGTGTGTGTGTGTGTCTGTGTGTGTGCCTATCTGTGTGTGTGCGTGTCTGTGCGTGTGCGTGTCTGTGTGTGTGCGTGTCTGTGCGTGTGCGTGTCTGTGCGTGTGCGTGTCTGAGTGTGTGTGTGTCTGTGTGTGTGCGTGTCTGTGTGTGCCTATCTGTGTGTGTGCGTGTCTGTGCGTGTGCGTGTCTGTGTGTGTGCGTGTCTGTGCGTGTGCGTGTCTGTGCGTGTGCGCGTCCGTGTGTGTGCGCGTCCGTGTGTGTGCGCGTCCGTGTGTGTGCGCGTCCGTGTGTGCGTGTCTGTGTGTGTGCGCGTCTGTGTGCGTGTCTGTGTGCGCGTCTGTCTGCGCGGCTGTCTGCGCGTCTGTCTGCGCGTCTGTCTGCGCGTGTCTGCATGTCGCCATCTTTCTCAGAGATGGCTGAACGGATTTTCGTCTAACATTCAGAGGTTCATCAGTGAGTGCCTGGGAGTGTTTTAGGCAAAAAAAAACTGAAAAAAAAAAAAAGTTCGTGTTTTTGGATAAATAAATAAAAAAGTGCTTAAGCCTTTTTTATTAATGACAGTTATGTACAAGTACACATTCGCATAAATAAATACAAAACAATCACCAGACATTTGAACACAAATAAATCAAACAATTCCAGAAGTGTACGAAGTTGGTAGTAAGGCTTCTTCTTCTTCCTGATCGACATCACACTGAACTCGGAAACATGATGAACGGCACATTCACCAGCATATATTCAACGAAAAGGGGATGAACCCCCTTCCACTCCCCCCACTCCCTTCCTCACCCATCCCTCTCCTTCTCCTGCCACCTCCTGAAGACCCAGAGGACCCAAAATACCCTGAAGACCCAAAACATCCCAAAGATCCTTGAAGACAAAAAAGACAAAAAGACCCCGAAGACCCTTAGACTCAAAAGGCCTGAAAGACTGAAAGGCCCAATGGACCCCAAAGACCCAAGATACCCTGAAGACCCAAAATACCCCAAATACCAAAAAGACCCCAAAGACTGAAAAGACCCCAAAGACTGAAAAGACCCCAAAGATCCAAAAGACCCCAAAGATCCAAAAGACCCCAAAGATCCAAAAGACCCCAAAGATCCAAAAGACTCCAAATATCCAAAAGACCCCAAATATCCAAAAGACCCCAAAGATCCTTTAAATCCCAAAAAGCTTCAAAGAATAAAAAGACCCCAAAGAATGAAAAGACCCCAAAGATGCAAAAGACCATCAAGACCCAAAAGACTGAAAAGACACTGAAGACCCAAAAGACCCTTAAAGGGGAACCCAAACGCATTTTTTTCGCCTGAAAAACCATTGGCAATCATTCATCACGGTATAATTTGAAGGGAATTTTTTTTTATTTGCCAACCACAAAGTGCCGGAAAAAACCAGACTGTCGATTTTTGAGATTGCCAGTGATGTCACATTGTGAACTCACAGTGATCCTGCCGGCGACGGTACATAGAGAAACGGTGCATTGCAAGCTCGGATTCCGATACTGTTTAAGGATGATAAAGGGGCTGGGGGCTTATGGGGTGGTCGTGGGTATTGTTGGACCCCAAAGTGACGGTTGACGGGGGATTGTGAGGGGATGGTGGGTGTGGGGTGGTCGTGGGTTAGCTAGGGTGATTGTTGATGGGGGAATGTGAGGGGATGGGGGGGATGTGAGGGGATGGGCGAGGGGTGTGGAGCAGTCATGGGTATTGTTAGCTAGGGTGATGGTTGATGGGGGATTGTGAGGGGATGGGGGAAGGGGGTAAGGTGGTCATGGGTATATTGTTAGCTAGGGTGATGGTTGAAGGGGGATTGTGGGGGGATAGTAGAGTGGGGTAAGGGGAGTGAGGTGGTCATGAGTATTGTTAGCTCGGGTGATGGTTGATGGGGAAATGTGAGGGGGTGGGGGAGAGGGGTAAGGTGGTCATGGGTATTGTTAGCAAGAGTGAAGGTTGAAGGAAGATTATGAGGGGAAGATGGAGTGGGGGTTGGGGGGAGGGGTTTGTTATGGGTATTGTTAGCTAGGGTGACGGTTGATGGGGGATTGTGAGGGGATGGTGAAGTGGGGTAAGGGGTGTGGGGTGGTCGTGGGTATTGTTAGCTTCAGGTGATGGTTGATAGGGCATTGTGAGGGGATGGCGCGGGGGGTGCGGGGAGGGGGGGAGGTGATCATGGGTATTGTTAGCTAGGGTGATGTTTGAAGGGCGATTGTGGGGGGCAGTGGAGTGGGGGAGGTGTGTGTGGTTGTCATAGGTATTGTTAGCTAGGGTGATGCTTGATGGGGGATTGTGAGGGGATGGTTAAGGGAAGGGGAACGAGGGGGTGTGGTTGGTTTTGGGTATTGTTAGCGAGGGTGACGTTTGCTGGGTTTTTTTTCTGGAAAATTGAGATGCCTCAAAAACCAAGGACACCCAAGTTGAACAGAAATCAGCAAGAGCAGTATTACCAAAGGAAATCAGCAGAAAATATCCGATGGCAGAAGAATGTGTTGCATGCTTGGAACAAGATCGCCCATAGGGCAGGTACTCTGCTAATAATAATAATAACAATAATAATAATAGCTTCTATACTCCATAAGAAGCAGAGGTAGGACATCAAACACTTCCAGAGATGAGAATATACCCTGGCCAGGTCGCAAATCCATCACGGATATTGCTGAAGCAGCCCTCAGTCAAAGGGAAAAAATTTAAGTTGGCCAGGGTACGACTACACAATGGCCGACTGTTTGTTTTTCAACGTTTCAAAGTGTGCAATTTTGACATCCACAATCAAAAGCTGGCAGGTGTGTCGGCCATTTCAACATCCCTTCCCTAAAACCGGGCGTTTAATGATGCAATGGGCTAAATGCAGAACTCTAGGATAACAGTTTCTGCTTTGGTCGAGAGTCATGCCATTATCTTTTGGTAAAATGGACAAGCACATTTACGCAATGTTTTCTGACAGGGTAATCTATTTGATTTGATTGTGCATTGAACAATTACTTTGGGTACAGCACTCAAGTTTTGTTATAATTACAAATCAAGGCAAAAACCATGAAATAACATCTCTTTGGAGGGGTTTTTTTTTTGGAACCATGGATTGCACCATCAATGTTGTTTTAAATCCTACGGATCTGTTGTATCAATGGTGTTTCCCAATGCAATGTCAACAACCATCACGCGAGACCCAATGATAAACAAGAAACACCAAACAAATAATGTCGAACAAACGTTGCCTGTGCTCTTATACTCCAGTGACTGGTGTATTCTTGTATTCATTAAACAGCATATCACTTTGACTTGTTACATAGAGTGTTGACACAGCAGGCTCGGCATCGTTGCTCAATTTGTCCTCCTAGTCACCTGACTACACCACCCCTCTTAACCCTTTAAGGATCAAGAGATGCTAATGTTCCTAAACTTTAAAGTGGTGTATCTCTGATATTTTCCCTGCAATTTGACATTGGCACACATTGTAACCAACACTGGGTGGGCTGACAGGATGGTCTAGAGGTACGCACACTCACCTCGAAGCTGTCTAGCCTGGGTTTGAATCCCGACCCAGCTATGAACTGTCAGTTCGGTGTTTCACGGGCAGGGTGATTCATCAATGTGCGTCCCTCGGATCGATGTTAAATTTGGAGTCCCGTCTGCCAGCATGGGTTGGTGGACGTTAAAGATCCCATGGTGTCTTTTGCAAGAGTAAGCAAGCTATCGCCGGCCCCATGGCCAAAATTCCAAATTCCTGCCCGAACTAGTCAAATTTCAGGCCTGGCCAGACGGTTTTTGAAGATTCGGGACAGGTTTCCCTCAGCTGACCCCACGGGGTGGGATAATAGTGTCTGTTAAAGAAGAAGAAGACAAAGAAGAAGAAGAAGAAGACAAAGAAGAAGAAGAAGAGGAAGAAGAAGAAGTAGCCAACACTGGGGAAGAGCTTTTGTCGTTTCCATGATTTTTTTCTTTTTTTGTTGATTCGAAAAATTTGTATTTTACATCATGCATGCTCTTGAATTTCACATTCATATTCGTGATTATTATAGCGAAATTTATAATAAAATTGGACTTGTATCTGAAAATTACTTTCAAGATGCTTGTGGTTCTCAAAGGGTTAATGTCCTCCCTGCACAACCACTGGCCTCCCCTTTAATGGTACATTTGCCATCGATGTAGTAATCTACTTAACCATATTCCTTAACCCTAAGAATAATTTCCCTGAATAGAAACCACCTTTAGAGGCCATTTTTCCCCGCAGAGTAGGGGTTGGCCTTTTTCGGGCACCGTGGTCCCATTTTTGAAGCAATGTTTTATGGCCGGATGCCCTTCCTGCCGCCAACCCTGTTAGTCGCCTCTTACGACACACAAGGAATTACCAGTGAACTGGTACTCAATTTGCCGACCTCGGAGGGATGCCAGGCTGAGTCAACCCCCTGGTGTTAATTCAGCGATCTACTGGGATTCAAACCCAGGATCCTGGGATCCCAAGCCGGCACCCTAAGCGCTAAGCCAACACCAGCCAAATAATAAATCTGAATATGGGAAAATAAAGATTTATTATTATTATTTATTATAACTGTAGTTAACCAAGTTATCTTCTACCTCAACTTTATCTCCCTCCCCCTCCTCCAACCTCACCCCACATCACATCACTAATTCCTGTCATCAGTCACCCCTCGAACATTAAAATACGTACTCCAAAGTGACAACCATAAAAATACCTTTAAGATTCATTTTATTATCAAACAAGACCGAAAGTCGAACAGCGGCGTAGCCGTAGTACTCTACTCGCTGCAACGTACAGCTGTCCGCGTGTAAAAACACCGACAGGTTCGATTGCTTCGAGGAAAGGTTCGACATGTACAGTATATAAATTAAAATGTCGGTCGGTGGAGTCGGCCGTCGTACACCATCGCACGGTGTAAAGACACCATAGACGTAATGACGTTGCGTGACACAAAACTGCCGCTACTTTAATATATAGAAGATAACATATTTTAACCTCCAGTAACTTTGCAGTCACTACGAAGGGATTAGTGTTACAATTAGATTTACTTTAATATCAACGTTACGTTACCATTATATTAAGAAAATGACATTACCGTAAAAAAAACGAGGCTAATTCCTTAATTCCGCGTTATTTGTACCGTACACCGCTTATCATCGATTCATGAACCATGCACACTTCAATCTAGAAACTTTGCCATAATGACAAAGGGATTGCAGTGTTACGATTATATTTACTATAATATTAGTATTAACGCTATTATTATTATCACGAAAACAACTGCTGTATTAAGAAACCTGGGCTTAATTTGTCCGAAGCGGCCTGAAGTTGAGGCATGAAATCATGAGGCCTTAGGCCTGTACGTACTGTGTCGTTGGAAGACACGTAACGTCTATGCTTTTGGTATTTCATGATCATTTTAACAATCGGTTTGTATATGTTTCGCACTGAATGAAAAACGTAAAGGTAGAACATGGCGATTGTGATATATGACAGGTTCAACGATATGTTTGGCCTGAACGACATTGGAATTCAAAATGGCGAAGTGTGGAGTCAGCCGTGGTACGCCGTAATGACATCAGACGTAATCACATCACCCTGTCATGTGACCAGATCCTCAGCTCTGATTGGTATACGCTTGAGAGGACAAACATACATACATACTGACAGAAACACTGTTATAGACTGCTTTGCCCTATGGGCTACGCCGTAAAAAGCAAAAAGCTGCATCATTGTGTTAGTAGAGTTAATAATTTATGCAATTTAGTATTTATGAGATATTCTTTGAAACAACTTTAATCTTAAACTTTCGGGAGCTCAGGTGTTTGTGAACAGAAGTTAGCAAACCAAAGTGTCATGCAGAGTTAATCTAGACTAGCAGATTAGTCATGTAGAAGAAAACTATGTGAACATGAAGAAAGTATTTGGTCCAGCTTAACGCGTTACCCGAGGAGGCAAAGTACGATCCAAGGGTACTGGTTGTGCCAATTCCTACCAAACACTTTGACCCAGAATAACAACTTGTTATCTGAGGACGCTGTCTGCAACAACTCTTGTGGCATCTAACGCTATCACTTTGCCAATGACTCCCCCCTGTGTATAAGGATATATCACTCATATGAAAGACTCCACCAGAGGTGCTCAGAAACGTAACTCAAGATTTGAAAAGACCCTTCCCATTTCCTTTTTCTCAAGATTGTGTGGAGTAAGGTATTGTATGAACTCGAGTTTTTGTTTTTTCCTCATTCTATTCCTCTCTGGGATTTCTCCTTTTCATGATGCACCTCTTCCATACCCTTTGGAAGTCGAAACCTGCAATCCTTTGTCATTAGCTCCTCCATGAGCCTAGACCCTTGTATATAAAATAAAATAAAAGCAATAATTTATTATCGACAGAGAATATCCTGTGCTGCAAACCAATTGGCCACTTGCCGCCTGATCATGATTAAATATTTTTACATGAACACCAAAGTCTTACCACGGATAAAAAAATTTGGGAATCAATATGGCCCAGTTACTATGGGTTTGTTGTCTGTATGGACACAGCTGTAGAGATGGGTGATGTGGTGACATGTTGGGATGTGACAGAAAGCCACAGTAGAAACAAGAAAGAGCAATCAGAGATTGCAGACCCTCACCAGTATGTGTTTTTAGTGGTTTTTAAGGCTTTTATGTTGAAACAAATATGGCAGCCGAACCATGTGACCGATGACGTCATCATTTTTTTTTCTCTACCAATTTATCCCGAGATGATGTTCAAGAAATTTCATCTTGATCGGATTAAGTTTTGTACTCGTTGAATTATGACGTCATAATGGAGGCACGTATGACAATCAGTAACATATGTTATTCCCCATGGAGAGTTCTTTACAATGAGCAATATCTCAATTTTTTCTATGCAGCACTTTCAGAGATATAGAGGTGCAAAGTTTTTCAGTTTTTCCAAGATGGCGCCCGTACCACGTGACCTTTAATGTCATAATTATCATTAAAACATTCTACAGGAGAAGGTGCACCTCTGGTGAAAATATCCTGTCAATCGGAGAAACAGTTTACAGAGAAAATCATATTTATTCTGTGCGGACAAACAAACAAACAGACAGACATACAGACAAACAAACAGACACAAAGACAGACAGACAAACGGACTCAAATGCAATACCCTCTCCTCTGACGAGGGTAATTATACCACATGAGATGCAAAGACAGGATGCGTTTCGGTAAATGTTTGGTCTTTGGTCCACACAATGTGGTGGTTCGTGTGCAGCCACCCGGCTGCATCATTTTTCAGTGGGCGAGTCTGCCGCTGATGCAATGCCTCTCTATAATCAGTTATCTGGTACTCATTTTGCCGACCTTGGAAGGATGACAGGCTGAGTCAACTCCACCTGGCGTCAATTCAATGGGATTCAAACTCAGGACCTTAGGATCCCAAGCCCGCCACCCTAACCATTAGGCCAACACCAAGTATGGTCCACACAATAATGCTGCAAAACAAAAAGTTGTGCAAAAGAGAAAATTCACAATGAGAGAAGCTTACGAACTCACCACTCCACGGAATGATGGGGGTATGAGGCCACAGTAAATAGGGACAAAGCAACTGCATAGCAAGACCTGAAACACAAGGCATATTGGGCTGGTCAGTGAAGTTGTTACCTGAAACAAGCGAGTTCGTCATTTTTATTGCCCTTGCCCTCATCTTACTACCATTTAGTAACCTTTGTACACTCAGCAGTCCTTAATAATGGGACATCTACATCATACTACTTGAAAAATGGCAGAAATTTGCACCCAAATCATCCACATTTCGTTACTCCAAATGTCCTTTCAATTCTCCTTTATCCACTCCTCCAGAACAGTATTCCCCCATCATATCTCTTGTGTCCCAACTTCCCCCATAACTTTATTTTTGAAAACAAAATGTAACACCCCAACTCTCCAACACCCTTGGTCCTTCCTTTGGACATGCAACATCATAAGTAGATAACTCTTTAAAAAGTACCAGACCGGTACGCACCTGAATAAGCTCTTCCTTCGAAGAGAAATCGGACACCAGTACATTCTTGCCGTCAGATACTCGAGTGAGCGAGATACAAAGCTTTCCAAAGACGCGCTCATGTGCATCCTCGGGAAGAAGTCTCCTCAGACCTGCACGGATGATCTTGATGATGTTAAAAGAAGGATGCATTGGCCCCAGGATGCGCCTTCGAGCTTCCCTGGCCAGTTGCATGATATCAGAACAGCACTGACCTGTTGTGGGGATAGGGGAGATAGATGGCCATTGTGATTGGTCAAGAGAGAAAGAAGGTTAACTACTAAAGTAACCTTTCCTTACATGCGAAGTTCCGTGAGGAGAAGTCCGACTGAGAACTGGGTATACTGAGGCAGAATGATTCAGTCTCGTCATATAGAGTAAGAAGAGTGAAGGAACAAATAATAATAGAAGTAAAACTGCAACGCGACGACATTCAGTAGAGTGCCAGGCTTAGCAGTTTACATTTTCTATCCCATCGATGGGCCAGGTCTGCGTCTGGACCTTTACCAAAACCTAATCGGCTTCTTCTCGTCAACGACCCAACTCATCCACCAAGTTGTCATAATCCGTTTTCATAACATAATCCATAACAACTTTTTGAAATTTGATGTTGTAGATCAGTTTTGGTCCTGTCGCTCAATGGCGAAGAATCAATTCAAATTTTTTAAATTTTCGAATCCAGATTTGGATCTTCATCAAAATTTAATCAATTTGTCCGTGTCACACACCCAACCTGTCCACCAAATTTCATCCGAATCCATCCACAACTTTTTGATACATCCTGCTCACAGACAAAAAGATAGACAAACAAACAACACATAGGCCATAGGGGTGGAAGCATAACCTTCGTCCGCCTTCGGTGACAGAGAAAGCCATGAAAAAAACGAATTAGCAACTGCACCGACTCAAAAACAATGTGATAGATGTGGTGATTGGTGGAGCTGTTGGGATGGGACACTGGGACAGCCCTGCCAATTCCACCACAGTGCTGATGTAATAAATAGAACTCGTGAGTTCACCACAGATCCAGAAGGACAGAAATCTAATCACATCATCACAACGCAACGTTTTCAATCTGAGGTCGACAAAGTTCTACTGTAATTAGCGATGACAGTGTTGCCTATTCCTGAATGTAATGACATCAGAGAGAGGGTAAGACATGCATCATTACAAAACCTTGTTTCCCAATGGAGGACGCCGATTTCAGATTTACAAAGACATGGAAGATGAGAATAACTTTGCAGCGATTTGTTATACGACTGTAGCCACCAAAATAATGACGCAAATAAAATTGCCACAAAATCATGACATCATTCCCTGTGTGGCAACTCGAGTCCACAGCAAAGGACATTGCATGGTCTTAACAATAAGGCAAGAAACCGCAAGGTCCAAAAATGTAATGGGTGGTATGCAGTGAGACACCATCTATGACGTCAAAAGCCTTAAATCTCACAAACGAAACTCTTTTTGCAAATAAATCCATAGATTTGAATTTTGTAAAGCAGGCAGTATGTCAGATTTCAGATTAATTGCAACATGATATTTTGACCAATCAAGGTAGAAGATGTGAACGCTCCCATCTGAGATGTTGGCTCGTGATTCGAGAGCCGCTATCCTTCCTTTCCCTTCGGTTTCTTTGTCACAGGTTATCATAAATACAATTAAATTTGAAAAAAAGTTTTAAAATGTAAGAGTAAACTGATGTCGACAAATGTCTTTGCTCTGCATATACTCTATGTAGTACAACTTCAACCGTTGCTCATCATAATCATCAAGATACCATACTCTTTACAGAGCATCGGTGCTGCCAAAGCAGTTTCCTGGCGAGGTGTACACTAGGTGGATTGCCATTGCCTTTCCAGCATTCAGTCCAGGTCGGATTTTGGAATTTGTGCAGGCTAATAGCTCACCTACTCTTCATGGAAGACCCCGTGGGATATTAAACGTCCGCCCAACGACCAGTGCTGGCAGGCAGGTCCTCCGACTTAACGTCCTCTCGATGGACGATGCACACACATTGATGTCTCGCCTTGTATGCGGAAACACAGGGTGACGGTTCATAGCGCGGTCGAGATTCAAACTCAATCTATACACCTGAAAGATGAGTGGGCATACTTATCGGCTATCCTGCAAGCCCCTTTGAGGATTAAATGAATGTATAAAGATGAGGATAACACCCTGACTGACACTGACACACACACACACACACACACACACACACACACACACACACACAATTAATTGTACAGTATCGGTTGTTCCTAAACTTAAATAATTTAAAGGATTGTTGGAAATGATGTTAATTTCACAACATCCCATATTCAACTTTATTTAAATTGCAAACCTCAAACATAGTTTCTCCACCTAAAGCAAGAACGTTAACCCGTAAGCAACTGACTAGTTTCCCGACTGCATGGATCATCAGCTGGGCACCGTTTTTCCTCGAGGTTTCAATCCTTTCAGCCCAGGACCTCTCCAAACGGCGGATCCACAACCTCGATCATTGATCCACATCAATAGATGGTACATCAGTAGATCCACAACCTCAGTTACGTCCAGGCAGTCAGTCAACCCATCAATGCAACATCACTTATTACAACTTTACTTGCAATAGGATTTAATGTGTTATTGTAGCGGCTACCGCTGGGTATACACAATCGCCTTGCACCTACTGAGGACGCGGAGCGATCACCATGCCGGGCTCGTCCGGGACGCCCGGGCATGCCCGCTCTCGACTTCCCAGGCCTCGTCCGGGACGCCCGGGCATGCCCGCTCTCGACTTGCCAGGCCTCGTCCAGGACGCCCGGGCACGCCCCTTCTCGCCTTTCCCGGGAAAACGCTCCGGGATAATGTGTACATATATTGCTGCCCGATAAACGGGCTTTTCAGAGTACCCGAGTTGATTTGACACAATAAAGAAACTCGGACGAATTCCAGCTTTTTGTCGCGTCCATTCTTCCGATTTACGTTGGAGCGCAGCTCCTACATTGGTGACCCAACATGGACACGGCAGTTACCCTCAAACTGCCTACCTTCCGGGAGGCTCACACGACGGTTTGGTTCACCCAGGCGGACTCCCTGTTCGCCCTGCGAGGCATCACGGCCGACGACACCCACTTCCACCATGTGGTAGCAGCGCTCGGCTCCACCACCGCGGCCCGCGCCCTGAGCCTCCTCGAGAGCCCGCCAGCCGCTGACAAATACGACGTGATTAAAAAGCTCCTCCTCGACGCTTTCGCCCTCTCATCGGCGGAACGCGCACGGCGCCTGCTCGACCTGGACGAGCTCGGCGACACGCGCCCGTCCGAGCGAATGGACTACATGCTTTCGCTGCTCAGCGAGCACTCTCCGGCATTCCTGTTCCGGGAGCTTTTCCTCCGTCAGCTGCCCAGCCAGGTACGCCTCGCCCTGGCAAGCACGACGATCACAGATCCCCGCGCCCTCGCCAGGGAAGCCGACAAGATCTCCGCGGCAGGCCAACGCATTGGAGCAGCGACTTGGAGCCCACCGCCGTCCGAAGCAACGCCCATGGCGCCCGAGCACCCGGCACGGTCGACGACCGAACTGCCGACGCAACTGGCGGCCGCTACGCCGTGCCGACCACCTCCAGCACGACGACCGGGGCCTCCACCTGACCAGGCGTGGTGTTATTATCATGCCAGGTTCGGACAGAAGGCCCGGACATGCCAACCCCCGTGCACCTTCGGCAAGCCGGGAAACGGCCGGGCCGGCGTTCATTACCAGCCATGAGCGCCGGCCACACGGGCAACTTACTTTTCATCAGGGACAAAGCGTCCGGACAGCGCTTCCTGTGTGACACCGGCGCCCAACTGAGCGTCATACCCGCCTCCGATCAGGACAGGCAGTCCGTGGTTTGCGGCCCCTCCTTGGTTGCGGCCAACGGATCGGCCATCCGCACCTTCGGCCCGTGCAACGTCACGCTCTGCTTCGGCGGCCAACGCTTTAATTGGACTTTTGTAACTGCAAGCGTGCCCATGTCTCTGCTAGGCGCCGACTTCCTCTGCGCACACGGACTGCTGGTGGACGTCCAACGGCGTCGCCTCATCAACGCCGAGACCTTCAGCTCCCTGGTATGCACATTGAGCAGCTCCGCTCCGACCGAGCTGGCATGCGCCCTCCCGGCGGCGAACGAGTTTGCTCGCCTGCTCACGGAGTTCCCGGCCCTCACGCGGCCGACGTTTTCAGCCGTCGCAGTACGACATGGGATCGAGCACCACATACCAACCACGGGCCCACCGGTCTACGCCAGAGCCCGCCGCCTCGACCCAGCCAAGCTCGCCGTGGCCAGAGCCGAGTTCGACGCTTTGGAACACCTCGGCATCGTGCGGCGCTCCGATAGCGCGTGGGCTTCGCCACTACACATCGTCCCAAAACCAGGGGGCGGCTGGCGCCCATGTGGCGACTACCGCCGCCTTAACGACGCTACCACCCCCGACAGGTATCCGATCCCGCACATCCAAGACTTCTCCGCCCATTTGGCAGGACGGGTCATTTTTTTCAAAGATCGATTTAATACGGGGATACCACCAGGTACCTGTCAGGGCGGCCGACGTCCCAAAAACGGCCGTCATCACGCCGTTCGGCTTATTCAAATTCCTGCGAATGCCGTTTGGCCTCAAGAACGCAGCTCAGGCGTTCCAGCGCTTGATGGACGGCGTGCTGCGCGACCTGCCCTTCCTCTTCGTTTACCTGGACGACATCCTCGTCGCCAGCACGTGCCGGGCCGAGCACCTCCTCCACCTCCGAACACTGTTCGGGTGCCTCAGCGAGCACGGCCTCATCGTCAACCCGGCCAAATGCCACTTCGGCACGACGGCCGTTGATTTTTTGGGCCACCACATCACCAAGAACGGGGCCGTGCCGCTGCCAACCAAGGTCGAGGCCATCACCACGTTTCCGCATCCCAGCTCCATAAAGGCCCTGCAGGAATTCCTGGGAATGGTGAATTTCTATCACCGCTTCGTGCCCTGCGCTGCTCAACTCATGCGGCCCCTCTACGAAGCCCTCCGGGGCAAGCCGGCCAAGCACGACGTCGTCTGGTCCGCAGCAATGGACGCGGCCTTTAAAAGCTCAAAGCGGGCCCACGCCGACGCAACACTGCTCGCTCACCGGTGCTCAATGCTCCCATCGCCCTCACCACGGATGCCTCAGACTACGCGGTGGGCGCCGTACATGAGCAATGGGTGAACAGGGTTTGGCAGCCACTCGCTTTTTTCAGCCGGCAACTCCGGCCGAACGAGCTCAAATATAGCACGTTTGACCGTGAGCTCCTCGGTCTACACCTGGCCGTTCGCCATTTCCACCACCTCCTGGAGGGCCGACCCTTCACGGCGTTCGTCGACCACAAGCCGTTGCTTTACGCAATGGCCAAGGTCACGGAGCCGTGGTCGGCCCGCCAACAGCGCCACCTCTCCGCCGTGTCGGAGTTTACTACGGACATCCGGCACGTCGCCGGCAAAGACAACGCCGTGGCCGACTGTCTTTCTCGGGCCAGCGCGAACGCGGTCCACCTCGGCGTGGACTTCGCGCTTATGGCGGCGGACCAAACCACCGACACCACAGTGCAAGCCCTCCGGGCGGCGGACACGGGCCTCTGCCTGGCCGACATCCCCTTCGCGGACACTGTCCTGCTCTGCGACGTCTCCCAAGGTCAGCCTCGCCCCATCGTGCCCGTTACCTGGCAACGCCGCATCTTTGCCTCCCTCCACGGCCTTTCCCACCCGGGCCGGAAAGCTTCCCAGAAGCTGGTGTCGGCGCGATTCGTCTGGCACAGCCTTCGACGGGACGCCCGCGATTGGACCAGCACCTGCACAGCCTGCCAACAGGCCCAAGTACCACCGACACACCCAGGCCCCGCTGGCACCTTTCACCGTGCCCGAACGACGTTTCGACCACGTCAACGTGGACCTGGTGGGCCCCCTCCCCCAATCATGGGGTTTCACACACCTGCTCACCATGGTGGACAGGACCACCAGGTGGCCGCAGGCCGTTCCCCTCGTCTCCACCACCACCGCCGACGTGGCGCAGGCTTTCATCGCCACCTGGGTCGCCCGCTTCGGTGCACCGGCGGACATCTCATCGGACCGCGGACCGCAGTTCACCTCCGAGCTGTGGGGCGCGGTCGCCCGCAACCTGGGGGTCAAGCTCCACCGTACTATGGCCTACCACCCCCAAGCCAACGGGTTGTGCAAGCAATTCCACCGCTCCATGAAGGCCGCGCTCATGGCCGGCCTTCAGGACGGCGGTTGGGCCGACCGGCTGCCGTGGGTCCTTTTGGGCCTCCGCACGGCCCCCAAGGAGGACCTCCGGGCATCCACCGCCGAGCTTGTCTACGGCCAGGCGCTACGCGTCCCGGGCAAATTCGTGCCCGACGCTACCAGTCCCTGGTCCGCAGCTCACCAGCGCTCGGACCTCCAGGAGACCGCCCGACGGTTTGCCCCCATGCCAACGTCCCACCACGGTGACCCCCAGTCCTACGTCCCCCCAGCGCTTTGCACAGCGGAGGACGTTTTTGTGCGTCATGACGCACATCGGGGGCCACTACGGCCGCTGTACGACGGGCCCTTACGGGTCCTGCGACGGGACGACAAATCGTTCGTCATCGACATCGGCGGCAGGTCGGACCGGATTGCGGTGGACCGCCTCAGGCCGGCGCACGTGGACATCGACCAACCGCCACGGTTGGCCCTTCCGCCGTGGCGAGGCCGCCCCCCCGTCCACGGTGCCCCCCACTCGACCGTCCACCACCACACCGGACCCCCCCCCCCCCCACGACCGCCAGGGGTCGCTTCGGCTGGGTCATCAGGACCCCCCTTAAATTGACCCTGCCGGTGCAAGTCGATTCTGGGGGGACGTGTGTAGCGGCTACCGCTGGGTATACACAATCGCCTTGCACCTACCGAGGACGCGGAGCGATCACCATGCCGGGCTCGTCCGGGACGCCCGGGCATGCCCGCTCTCGACTTGCCAGGCCTCGTCCAGGATGCCCGGGCACGCCCCCTCTCGCCTTTCCCGGGCAAACGCTCCGGGATAATGTGTTTTTTATATTGCTGCCCGATAAACGGGCTTTTCAGAGTACCCGAGTTGATTTGACACAATAAAGAAACTCGGACGAATTCCAGCTTTTTGTCGCGTCCATTCTTCCGATTTACGTTGGAGCGCAGCTCCTACATTATCATATATTTATAACTTTCCTTACACACTCGATAATATATCATGAAATCATTCACATCTTACCCTTAAATACATCAATCTATCAACCAGCATGACCACACCACCTACCTTTCTATCAAACTGCGCACACATACACACACACACACACACACACACACACACACACACACACACACACACACACACACACACACACACACACACACACACACACACACACACACACACACACACACGACCAGCACCCAGCATCGGAAGAACTCTGTGACGAATAATGAATATTATCAGAAATTCTCAACTTATTTGGAATTTGGATACAAACCGGCTGGGTTTCTGGTTGTGCAGAGTGCTGAGAAGATATTTTGAGGTTGTTTGTTTGCATCCACTGTTTTCTGAGGTCTCCACATCAAGAACCAGCAGAGCTAAAACTTCAGCAAAACAGCACCATTAACCTTTACTTAAAAACAATCATTGTGGCAAAGCAAATTACAATTTATGGGTTTACCATATTTTTACTCGTTAATGATCAATTCCTTCAAACATGTTCTCTCTGTTTCGAAAAAGAACAATCTTCAGGAGGGTTTTGAGAACGTACGAACTTAGCACTACAGTAATCAAAGGAATCGAATCATGGAGCTATAAACGTCACCTTCACCTTTAGCAAACAAAGGTGCAAGTTACCCAAAACCCAACAGGTCAAGCTTTGCCCTGTAATAACCCCAAACGTGTCGCAGCGTCCCATTTCGTCCCCGCCTTCTACCAAGCCCCGCCCCTCCACAACTCGACTCCTCCAATAGCAACGCACCGCGCGCTTGGATCACCGCCTTCAGCCAATGAGCGCACGGTTATGAACTTCTCGGTCGCGCGACTTTGTACCGTTGGCTGCAAGTTCAGGACGACGCAACTACTAAAAGTGGTTTACAAACGTTATGCAAGACTGCATTGCATGCATCGAGTTACGACCTCGTATAATGTCATAAAATAGATAACAGCTGATTGGCAAAGTTTATCACAGACTCGACCCATGACCGATACATATCTCGAGCATATCTTACCCATATCCATTTAATACGTACTCAAAACCCAGTCCTTTAATATAAATAATTTGAGCAAAATGAAACATTCTTAATTTATCTTCTTCTTTAAATCGAGGTAAATGTACAAACGATGTGTGCTCACCCAGACAAACGCCGCACACCAGCGAGGTGGCAGCCAACGCACCAGCCGACGCACCGTAGATTTTGGAGGCACCTTCAAACAGGTGAGAAGCTCGCTCCCGCAGACAACTCGCCACGCCGATGTGGTACACCCCGAGAAACCCACAGCCCGCGAAAGAGATGTTCCAACCTGGATCGGTGTCAGACATGGCTACCCCCTGTGTGCTCGCTGGTGAACTGGAGACCTCGAGGTGGGTAAGCCGAACCCGAATCATGGATAAACTCCGCCCTTTAAATCGCAATCTCCTCCCTACGAGCAGAAGCTCCGCCCTGTTTGGCAAAAGCGCAACTTCTCCACGAGGCAGGAGCAATATCGATCGCCTATCGATTACTTTATTGTTCGCCTATCACTGATTACTTTAATGTTCAAGCATCTTATTCCTAAGTAGTTCAAGAAGTTCAAGAAACTGAAACAAGGGAAGAGGTCGTTTAACGCAGTCTATATATATCGTCTAAATAAATATATATACCGGTAAATAAAGAAAGAAAGAAATAAATAAATAAAGATATATATATTATACCCCAGCTCGTCATGCAGCAGCAAAAAAAAAAAAAATGTACAAAAAAATATATATACAAAAATATACAAAATATACAAACAAAAACCAAATATATATATATATATATATGTATATATATATATATATACATATATATATATATATATATATATATATATATATATATATATATATATATACATACAGTATATATATATATATATATATATATATATATATATATATATACAGTATATATATACATATATATATATATATATATATATATATATATATATATATATATATATACAGTATATATATATATATATATATATATATATATATATATATATATATATATATATATATATATATATATATATATATATATATATATATATATATATATATATATATATATATATATATATATATATATATATATATATATATATATATATATATATATATATATATATATATATATCCCAGAGACCCAATAGCTCAGTGGGCTGTCACTTCGTAAGTGATGAGTTCCTGGGTTCGAGTCCTGCATTGAGTCAGAATTTTTTCACACTTAGCCCCTCGCAGGAATTTGATTCCTGTTTATAAAATTATATATATATATATATATATATATATATATAGTTATGAATTTTGGGGTAGTGATATATAGATTTATGTAGATCTGCATAGGTAGGTGCTCCAATGATTGTAGGTAGAAAGAACTACTTCGATGTACATGAGTCAGGGACCTGTTTAGCCCAGATGTCAGATTAAGATTGTATATTTGTGGTCATACGAGGATGGCCTTGTGCTAATTATCGTCGGGATTATGCTAATTCCCCTGTTCGTGAGACCTTCTGATCTATCCTTTGTCCCTTATGGCACCACACATAGACACAAGGCAGGCCCAAAAGCACCACACACGCTAATTAAATTCCCCCCCACAATAAAACTAACCGGAACCCAGATGATGCACTTGGGCTGACAACCCTGATTTGGCAGACACACGTAGCACAGGCAGGCTGGGAGCCATGCCCAGTAGGACTCGCCATTGGGCATGAGTCGACCAATCAAAGGCCAGATTAAAGAGGGAGCCGTGACTGGTGGCTACGAAGCAAGAAGCAGCCTGCTGATTGGTGAAGTAAGAGGAAGGAGAAGCGACGCGCTGATTGGCCACTGACTGATGGCATGAGGGAGAAGCGACGCGGCCATTGGTGGAGAACTGGGCCAAGTGCGGGTGGCCTGTGAGGGTTGGTGAAAAGGACTGATGACGTCAGGACTCGGTCGATAAAAGAACGCTCTGATGGACATTTTTCCCTCTTGCCCTGGACTTGCTCTCTTGCCTTCTCTCCCACTTGCCCCTCACGCCTTCCTCCGCCATCCAATCTCTCCTCTTGTTTCCGGACTCTGGTGGAAGACGGTTGAGCGGGGACGAAAAGTTGGGTTCTCCGTGAGAGCGACGAACATACGAGCGTGGCTTGCCGCTGGAGCGTGACGAGGCAGGGGCGAGCAAGATGTCCGGTGAGGACATTCTACTTCCCACCAACAACTGTGCAGTTCCCGCCAACGGACCGAACAAGCCCACTAACCCTGACGAGATTCTGAGTGGTTGAGCTAAGCCCACACACACACACGACGCTTTTATTTTCATTTAAATTCTCCCCTCGTGTGTTTTATAAGTCTGGTGTGGGGGATTCCTGTTATTATCCCAACAATTATCAGCAAAGTCATGGAATCCATCATTGCTTCGGATATGAAATCTTTCCTCTTCTCCAATGGCTTGATCTCTGATCATCAATTTGGTTTCAGACCAGGTCACTCTACTCTGGACATGCTGCTTCTGCTGTCTCAACAATGGATGGAGGTCCTCAATGCCAAACAGGAAATTAGAGATGTCTCCCTCGACATATCACGTGTCTTCGATACGGTCTGGCACCCCGCTCTGCTCACCAAACTCTCCTCCTTTGGTATCCATGGAAATCTCCACGCATGGCTGGCGGACTTCCTCTCTAGTCGTAGTCAACGTGTGGCCCTGAATGGGTTTCTCTCATCTCCTCTTCCTGTTCAGGCTGGAGTTCCCCAAGGCAGTGTTCTGGGCCCTGTGCTTTTTCTGGTCTTCATCAATGATCTCTCTGACTCTCTTGAAAATCCTCTCTATCTCTTTGCTGATGAATCCACTCTCTGCTGCTCCATTCCTCATCCCTCAGATCGGCAGTCTGCAGCCTCTTCACTCTCTGCAGACCTGGACAAAATCACAGACTGGGCAAACGAGTGGAACATGTCTTTCAATCCTGACAAATCTCACACTCTTACGATGTCTCTCCGAAAAGACCGACTGGACAAACCTCACATCTACTTTCTGAATAATCCTCTCCAAGAAGTTCTGTCACTCAAGCTTTTGGGTCTCACTATCTGCCATGATCTTTCCTGGGAAAACCACATTTCCAAGCTGGCCTCCAAAGCCGGTCGCCGATTGGGCATCCTCCATCGTGCGAAGTCCTTCCTTGGCACACCTGAGCTCCTCACCACATAGAAGGCTTTCATCCGCAGCTCAATGGAGTACTGCTCTCCCCTCTGGGCCAGTGCTCCTGCCTCACACCTAGCTCGTCTTCACGCTGTAGAAATCAAAGCGTTCAGAATCATTGGAATCTTCTGCGATGACGCTATCTCCGAGGGCCTTTCACTTACTCACCGCAGGCAGCTTGGTGGTCTTTCCGTCTTCTACCGACTCCTCGCCGGCCTTGCTCCCCCAGCTCTCTCTTGGCTCTGTCCCCCAAATATTCCTACAGGTCTCACAAGATCTGCCTGCAACCCTCTTATGGTTAAACTGCCAAAATCAAGACTCTCTGCTCACCTTCACTCCTTCATTCCTCTTTTCTCCTGCCTCTGGAACAAACTCCCTCACTCTCTTCAATCCCACTCCTCCCTCCAGGTCTTTAAAACAGCTGTTCACCACCATCTCTTATCTTCCCCAAACCAAAACCTTGATCTTTTCTACCCCTGCTAATTTCACCCCAAATTCACTTTTTTGAAATACCAACTCTTTCCTGGAAGTCCTTGGTGTCCTTGCGTTTTATACCTATCCTGCCTCCCCCCAAGCCCTCTCCCTCCCACACATCTCCCGATGTCCCTGGTCTCAAATGTTGTGTTTGTGTGCTTCCTCCCCTTCTCTCCCCATCTTGTCTACTGCTCCCCTTTTTATATACTTTGTTTGCTTGTTTGTTTGATTTGTTTGTTTGATAAATGTTAGCTCTTTCACGAGCCTCGATTCTGTATACAAAAAATATATTAAAATATTAAAAATCCCAATTTAGGACTTTTTTTTTTTTTTGTATACTGAATCGAGGCTCGTGAAAGAGCTAACATTTATCAAACAAACAAATCAACCAGACAAACAAAATATATAAAAAGAGGGAGCGGTCGACAAGATGGGGAGAGAAGGGGAGGAAGCACACAAACACAACATTTGAGAGCAGGGACATCGGGAGATGTGTGGGAGGGAGAGGGCTTGGGGGGAGGAGGCATGGGAAGGGGGAAAGGGGGCGTTTTCCTTGTTCTCGGGTTCCGTTAAATAAACATGTTTATTTTTGTACATTTTAAATCCGGTTGGTTTGAGTTATTTTCGAAGGGTGAAGACATCATCGAGGCCATCCAGGTAAGTCGGTACTCTTCTTCCTCCTCGTGTATCATCCGCCATCAATTTGAGTTGAACGCCTTCATTAACGCTCGTTTCCATCCGTGGCTTACTCTTGGTCTTAACTGAGAGGAGTCACGCGACAATATATATATATATATATCTATAAGGCTCAGTTGACTTTTTGCTCCAACAAATAACAGTGAAATGGAGTTGAGTGAAAGGGTGAAATTCTACAAATGCTGTGATAAATAATTACCTCTGTCGGTTTGAATGTCTGAAAGAGAATAGACGTCTGGATCAACTTGTGAATTAAATTTAAATCCCGATATATATATATCAACGCGAGTTATCTGTGTGTCCGCGTTTTTATTCAGAGATGGCTAAATGGATCTTCATCAAACTTTCAGAGGTTCATCAGTGAGTGCCTGGGAGTGTTCTTGGCAAACAAACAAACAAAAAATTGAAAAAAAAAAGTTCGTTTTTTGGAGTTAAAAAAAAAAAAATTGCTCGATAGTGCCAAAGCCTTTTTTAATTAATGGCAGTTATACACAAGTACACATTCGCATAAATAAATACAAAACAATTACCAGAGATTTGAATACAAATAAATGAAACAATTCCGGAAGTAAACAAATTTGGTATTACGGCTTCTTCTTCTTCTGATCGGTATCACACTTAACTCAGAAACGTGAGCCACATTCACTCAGAAACGTGAGCCACATTCACTCAGAAACGTGAGCCATTTCCCTTTCTCTCCTGCCGCCCCCTTCCCCCTTCCACTTCCCCTCCTCCCCCTCCTCTTCCCCCCTCCTCCTTCTCATCCCTTCCCCCTCCTCTTCCCCCCTCCCCTTCCCCTCCTCCTCCACTCCTCCCCTCCCCTCCCCTTCCCCCTCCCCTCCCCTCCCCTTCCCCCCTCCCCTTCCCTCCCTCCCCCCTCCCCTCCTGTCCCCTTCTCCCCCCTCCCCTCCCCTTACCCCCTTCCCTCCTCCTCCTCCCCCTCCCCCGCCCGGCAATGTCGGGTACTTCTGCTAGTATATATATATATATATAAAACACTCATGGTTCCTGATTTATCGATTCCCCACGAACCCAGAAAGATGGCGACAATGGGAGCTGAAAAGAAAAGGTGGGAAACGCAACAAAAATTGTTTTTTTATGCGACGTAAGTTTTCCTCAAACTTTTCCGAGGTTGTGATGATGATGATGATGATGATGATGATGATGATGATGATGATCCAAGATTGTGCCACATCCTTGATGTACGTAGCTCATGAACGAGTATTTTTGATTCGGAGTATAAATTTGGGTGATTGATTTTTCTAGTCTATGTTTGCATGTGTAAACAAAGGAAAGGCCTGTCAGTGAAAAAAAATGAAACAGAAGGCACTCCTCTTAGGCCTTGCCTAGTGATCCTTCACAAAACTATGATATCCTTCACATTTGATGAAATTTTGCCTCAGAGGAAATGTTTCTTCGAAGAAATGTTGATCCGGAGGATTTTTTTCTTTGATGAAATTTTTGCCTCAAGGGAAATTTTTCCACAATGAAATTGTCATCTCGAGGAAACTTTTCCAAAATGAAATTTTTCTCTTGAACATTTTTTGTTCTCTGCAGAATTGAAGTCTTGCCCTGATCCCAATGTCGCCTCTACGATGGCAAGATGGAAACAAACAGCCAGATAAACTTCATTTCCTCGATTCATTCAAACACTCATGTTTGTTGGCTGGTTTTTATTCGCAGAAACTCTTCGATGACACCCAGCATGAAACGAAGCGAGTCTATGGGTCGAAGAAACTGAAAAGCGACGCTGTCTCTCATGTGTTCATCTCTACTCCGACGCCTCCTACACCAGGACCTCCACACAAACTTGCTGCAGAAATTGAGTTCCCCGTCGCTCATGCCGTAACAAACGCAGGTATTCATCGACCATGACTATCTATGCCTGTCGAGTACCGGCAGACTCTGATGTTCATGTCCAGCAAGGTCAATATACCCACCAAATTTTTCTAGCCTAACAGATGCCATCATGGGGTTTTGGCGTCCCTATGACTGTTGGATGGTGACTGTGATAGTCAAGTCATGATGATGTCATCAGTCGTTGACGTCATGCAAAGTCTTACTCGCTGACTTTCCAAAATATTGAGTGACAGGCCTTTGGTAGATTTCGTTTTGAAGGAACTCAGTAAAAAAAAAAAATCTACATTCTGCTGCTTTTCAGGTGGCACTGGTTCGGACAATTTCACAGCTTATTGGGGACGCCTCTTCGTGGTGGTTGTACCGCTCCCAATGCAAGTCGGGAGCCAAATCTTCCCCATTCTTCCCTGCTGCACAGATTCATCAGGGCAGCACGGTCACGGTCAGAGTGCCGTTTGATCCCCATAGACCGGCCCTTTTGTCTCTGTCTCTGTCTCTGTCTCTGTCTCCGTCTCCGTCTCCGTCTCCGTCTCTGTCTCCGTCTCTCTCTCTCTCTCTCTCTCTCTCTCTCTCTCTCTCTCTCTCTCTCTCTCTCCCTAACCCTGTCGCGGCCCTGACTGACTTTATGAAGGCGAGGTTCACAATCCTGGATGTGGCGGATCTCTGGGTCGCTCCTGCAAGATTGATCGGCTGTCTCCATGCCACGGGCTTGTTCGAGAGAACTGTCCGGGGTTATACAACAACAACAATTCTACAGCGTCAGTTCATGCCATACTGAATAACATGGCTGATCACTGGGAATGGTTAAGGATACTTGAGGTTTAGAACCAAATGCTGACACTGAGATTACAGGAGCAGAAGTCAAAAGGAAAGCTACAACCCGCCAAGTTTACGCTCGAAAGCAAGACGCGAAAAGTTTTTTTTAACGCTGATCAGATGGACAACATGTACACAAAATGTACAAAAAAATACACAGGAGTGCAAATGGAAACATAGGGGCAATACCCCTGGCGCTCACCTGGTAGAATAAACATTATACTGCATCGACTAAGGGTATTTTAAACCAATTTCAATGGTTGCTAGAAGACAGGGAAGGATGTAGAATCATTCTAACATAATCATAAGACTTTAAATAAACAAACAAAAAAATACCTATTTCGGGGGGCAACCCCCCCCCCCCCACCCTCCACCAACTGCATATACCTCTTAAGACCCCATTTTTTAAATGCCTTGAACAAACATTGGTACATCATGGGTGAAGAAAGTTGTGGTTAAGTTTCATCGAAATTGCGTGTGTAGTTTCTGAGAAGAAAGCAAATACCTATTGTGAGGGGCAACCCCACCCCTTCGTGGACCCCTAAATGGGCAGATATTTTTTTTAATGCCTGGAACAAACATTGGTACATCACAGGTGATGAAGGTTGTGGTGAAGTTTCATCGAAATTGCGTGTGTAGTTTCAAAAAAAGAAAGCAAATACCTATTTTGGGGGGTCAAATCTGGACCCACTTTGACCCACGCAAACCCCCTTAGACTTTGATTTTTTTTAATGCCGTGAACAAAGTTCGGTACATCACGGGTGATGGAGGTTGTGGTCAAGTTTCATTGAAATGGTGTGTGTAGTTTCAGAGGAAAAAGCAAATTCCTATTTTGGGGTTCAAACCTGGATGCACTTTGACCACGGTAAACCCCCTTAGACCCCAATCTTTTTTAATTCCGTGAACAAACTTTAGTCACAACACAACAAATATCATTAGTGCCAAATTTGGTCGCAATCCCATCAGCGGTTTCGGAGAAAAAGTTTCAACTGTTTACGGACGGACAACGCGCCATCGCACAAGCTCCCCTGAACTACGTTCCAGGTGAGCTAAAAATGAAACAAAAAATGGCTGAAACTGTGATTTTATTGTGAGACTACCGGCTATGAAGAGTTGCTGAAATGGGCAGCCACTCCACTCTCTCCGATCTGTACGGCGCAAGATGGAAGTTGTTTCCATGGAGCCTGGAATTTTGGATGAGACATTCGATCTCCTTTAGTTGAAATTGCTTCATACACGAACGAAAAGGAATGGGAGTGCTGTGTGACTTTGGACGAAATGTCCATTAAAGCTGACTGTCAATTTGACAAGTAGAGCACTAGTCAATAGTCAATTCCAGAAAATAGTCAATTTCTTTTTTGACAGACTATGATGGATTGTAGAGCATTTATTGACTCTGCAGATACAGGACCGATTCACCCCAGCACCATCCAAGCTGAGCCGTAACTCCCGGAAATGGAAATAAACCCGCAGTCACGGTGTCCGGATAAAACGGGGAATATTTGCAGCTTCATACATGACATCCTCCCCTTTAAGTCCAAAATTACCAAGAGCAATACGTGCTAGATTTCCAAAATTGACATTCCAAAAGCAACATTTCCAAAACCATGTGAAAATATGTGTGCAAACGATTATGAAAATAATGAAAATACGTGAAAATAGAACATGTGTCAACGTGAAAATAGAACATGTGTCAACGTGAAAAACATCTTCAAAGATTCAAACGGTCGGGTGCTTTTCTCTCGCACATTGAGCGTCGCGGTGGACCAGTGGATACAGAGTCCGAGGTGATCCCTTTGGTCTCCATGAAGGGTGCAGCATTCGCAGAGGTTTTCAGGGCATCCGAGCCGGCTGGAGCGGCCACCACAATCTCCAGCAGTGGCGGGTCGAACTGTTGTTCTGACTGTGACGATGCTGCAGGCTCTATCGACTCAGTGACGGTAGGTTATGTGGTCCTGATGTCGACGAATTTCACGGCCGTCCTGCAGGCAAATCACACAGGACAGTGGACCTGGCTTCTCGATGATGTCCGCCGGTAGCCACGTCGCACCTGCACCAAAATTTCGGGCAAACACTGTGTCGTGAAAATCAGCCACAGACACGACATGTACCTTGGGTAGGTTTAATATCATTTAGATCTGTGGTAACATCCTGTAAAATACATTCATGCAATAGACATCAGAATCGGAGTATTACATGGGAAATGACCGATATCAATAGGCAAAGCAAGCAAGTCCAGCATATAGGTGCGTACATACCATTCAAACTACAGGACTATATGTCACAGTAAGTGTCGCTGGAGTGTCCTAGCATCGCGGTTGTCCCGGGTCTTATAGACGCCCCTTTAGTGGGATAAGCGAGCACTCCCGGGTTCACCTTCAGTATAATTTCACTACATTCTCCCCGCCGTTAACACTATACTGCCGCTAGGCAGGTCGCAAGCAAGCGTCAGCAATAATCGAATGGGGTACGTCAATCCATGTCAGTCGGTCCACCCGTAGCGGTCGGGGCGGCGAACTACCCTGCCAGTTCGTGTCCGGAGACTACCCGGTACGGCGTCCCCAAGCCCGGAGTCCCCCGCGTCGGAATAGCTGCCGGAGGTGGGTGTCGGAGGCGACACCCCAGAGCCATCAGGCAAGGGAGTAGGCGACGACGGAAGTGACGGCAGTAGTTCCATAGAGGAAGCTTCGGTAGAGTCCATAGACTCGTAGATTGGTTCGTCGATATCCCTGTCGTCGACCCCACAAGGGGCGAGATGGCGTACAGAGACAGTAGACTCGCGTCTGTCTGCCGTTATCACACGAGCATGCTCGGGATTAGCCTGGAGTACCCGCACCTTATCAACAAGGGGGTCGTACTTGCTAGCACGAACCGCTCATTTGAGATAGGCCGGCCCCGGCTCAGCGAGCCAGCTGGGTAAAGATTGGATACTACCCGAGCTTCTAGGGTGGTGGAACAGTCTTTCGTGAGGAGTCTGGTTGGTGGCTGTACATAGGAGAGCCCGGATCGAGTTTAGAGCCGCAGGTAGCGACCACGCCCATTTATCGAGGCCCCGGCTGAGGGTCCAGAGGCTTAGCATGATGGCCCTCCATATAATCCCATTAAAGCGTTCGATCTGCCCATTCGGCTGGGGCCGGTACGGGGTGGTGTAGCTCGAAGCGACATTATTTTGGAGCAAGTAGCCCCTCACCTCCTGAGACAGGAACACCGCACCCCGATCGGTATGCACGTAGGCCGGATACCCAAACATAGAAAACAAATTCTGCAGGCACCGTATAACCGTGGCAGCCGACATATCCCCACACGTATAAGCAAAGAGGAATCGCGAATACTCATCAACGATAGTGAGCAGTTAACGAGAGTTACTCGACACCGGCAGCGGCCCTTTGAAATCCATCGCCAATCGCTCCCACGGTCTAGTAGCCCTAACCAGCGTCCCCATAGGAGGGTTGTAAAAACGCGGTTTGAGCTCCGCACAGACAGTGCAATCACGGCAGATCCGGCGGATGTCCTCAATCGAGTATGGCAGATTACCACTGCGCACAAAATGCGCGAAACGCGCCACCCCGGGATGACACATAGTGCCGTGCAAAGCATGCAGTCCCTCCAAAGTTACAACCCCCGTGCAAGTGGCCGGCCTCTATAAGGCGTCGGCAACCAGGTTATCCTTCCCCGGGTGGTATTTGATGGTGTAGCAGAAGTCGGCGAGTTCGATACGCCAGCGAGTGATTTTCTCATTCTTAATGTGTTGAGCATGTAAGGTGTCGTACATGAATGCAACGCTTTGTTGGTCGGTGATGATTTGGAAACACCGCCCGAGCAAGTACGGCCGCCATCGCCGAATTGATTCAACGATTGCGTACGCTTCCTTTTCGACAGATGAATGCCTCCGCTCAGCGGAGGTGAGAGTCCACGACAAGAAAGCCACAGGGCGCCCCCCTTGGGAGAGAGTCGCCGCTATCGCATGATCCGAGGCATCACTTTCCAAGACGAAAGATGCACTCTCGTCAATTGTCGCTACAGCGGCGCCAGCGATGTCGGCTTTAAGGCCCCCGAAGGCCGCCATGGCGGCCGGGCCCATGGGGAACGTGTCGCAGGCCACGAGGGGGCGGAGCTTCGCAGAGAAATTTTGCACCCACTTTGAATAGTGGGCGAACAGCCCTAGAGCACGTTTCAGCGAAGCCCGATCGCTAGGCGGAGCCATATCGAGCAAAGGTAGCAGACGCTCCTTATCCGGAGAGACAGAGCCATGGGTCACGGTGTACCCCAGAAGATCTACCATGCGTAGAGAGTAACGACACTTAGCCTCATTCATGGTTAGGCGATATTTCTGCGCGACCTCGAGGAAGCGCTTCAGATTAGCGTCGTGATGCCCCTGGTCATACCCACAAACCATAAGATTGTCCAGATAGACAAAGACATCTGTCAAGTTCTCCTTCGTAACGAGGTCATCCATAGCCCTCTGAAAACATGCGACCCCGTTAGTTACCCCAAAAGGGAGTCGAGTGAACTGGTACAACCGTTGACCCGATTCAAAGGCTGTATAGACGCGATCAGCCCTAGAGATGGGGACCTGATGATACGCACTACACAGATCGAGAGTGCTGTAAACGGAGTACAGGGCCACCTGGCGTACCAGTGCATCCATCCCCGGTAAGGGGTAGGCAGATGATTAATCGTTTTACACAGCTGGATGCCTACCCCTTACCAGGGATGGATGCACTGGTATGCCAGGTGGCCCTGTACTCCGTTTACAGCTGATCCCAGAGACGAAAGAATCTCGGAGTTCACCCACTGGCTCAAAACGCTGGAGAATTATTTCACAGCGCATGAAACCGAGCCCACCGCTGCGGTGAAGCTGTCCGTGTTACAGTCGAAGGTCCATCACCGCGTTTACCGGTGCATTGCTCGATTTGAGACATATGCCACTGCTCTGGCTGAGCTAAAGCGAATATACATAAAGAAATGGAGCGCCGTGCACAGCCGGCATCAGCTCTCTCAGCGGCGACAACAACCATTGGAATCGATTGATCGCTACGCACAGGAGCTGCGACACCTCCTTGCGGACAGCGCTCAGGAGGTACGGACACACGAGCAAGTTCAGGATGACCTTCTCCGACATTCTTTCGTCTCTGGGATCAGCTCTGGAGCCTTGAGGCTCCGACTCTTGGAGACCGCGGAGCTGACATTCACGGAGGCACTACGGTTGGCTCACGTCTTTACAGATGCCCGAGAACAATCTACCGCTTATGACCACCCACGAGTCGTGGCGGGGACTTCTCAACTCGTGCGACCGGAGAGGGTTACCGCCGAGGATATGGGGGAGGACTCGACCACGGCCGAGTCTCTGGGTGCTCCTGAAGCGGACTCGGCTTCCGGCCTGACTGCTGCTACCACTGCCTGGCCACGGCCTGAACGGTACGCGAAGTGTTATTTTTGTGGTAATCGGCAGCACCCCAGATTAGAGTGCCCGGCTCGGGAGGCAATATGCCATCTGTGCTCCACCAAGGGCCATTTCGTAGATTTAAATGATATTAAATGTCGTCGGAGAATGACGTCGGAGAATGACAAGGGCCGCGACCGGAGAATGACATATTAAATGTCGTGAAAATCAGCCACAGACAGACTTGTACCTTGGGTAGGTTTAATATCATTTAGATCTGTGGTAACATCCTGTAAAATACATTCATGCAATAGACATCAGAATCGGAGTATTACATGGGAAATGACCAATATCAATAGGCAAAGCAAGCAAATCCAGCATATAGGTGCGTACATACCATTCAAACTACAGGACTATATGTCACAGTAAGTGTCGCTGGAGTGTCCTTGCGTCGCGGTTGTCCCGGGTCTTATAGACGCCCCTTTAGTGGGATAAGCGAGCACTCCCGGGTTCACCTTCAGTATAATTTCACTACACACTGGATCTCCAATGTTGATACAGCGACTGTTGGACGACTTATCGTGCACCAACTTTTGCTTAAGCTGGCTCTGATAAACATTTGATGATATGTCTTGTTTGAGATTGTCTCGTGTCGATCTCAGGTGTCGTTTCATCAATAACTCAGACGGAGCTGCACCAGTTGTTGATTGTGGCGTGATGCGGTATTGGAAGAGGAGACGAGACAGCTTTGTTTCCAGGGTTCCCTCCTGAAGTTTCTGCAATCCGGATTTGATGATTCTCACGGATCGTTCGGCCAAGCCATTTGAAGCCTGGTGATGTGGGCTGACAAACTTATGTTTGATGCCGTTCCGACGTGTGAACTCGGCAAACTCGGAACTGGAAAAACACGTACCATTATCACTCACGATCATCCTGGGCAGACCATGAGTGGCGAAACAGTGTCTGAGTCTTTCGATGACAATGGCTGACGTAGTACCACGTGTCACATAGGCATTGATCCATTTTGTGTGCGCGTCCGTGATGATTCGAATCATGCTGCCGTTAATAGGCCCGGCATAATCGAGATGTAGGCGATGCCACGGTTCGCTGAGCCATTCCCAGGGATGCAATGGCGCTTTCGCAGGTGTATTCCGGGTGCTCTGGCAGGGGTAACAATGTCGAACATGATGTTCGATATCAGCATCAAGATTCGGCCACCACACATAGTTTCTTGCGAGTGACTTCATCTTCACAATCCCGGAGTGACAGTCACAGATTTCATCCATGACCCTGGAACGCAGATTTTCTGGGATCATGACACGACATCCCCAGAGTAGGCAACCATTTTCCACGCTGAGTTCGTTTTTACGTGCTTAGCCGCAAAAGCTGGGTCACCCTCAGGTAGCAAATGCCATCCAAGCTGCACAGCCTGGACAGTTCTGGACAGGACAGGGTCTCGTCGAGTATGCGTGCAGACCTGGCCGGCGTCGACAGCACAATCTTCCAGATGATCCAACAGTGCAATAATGGATCCTGGTGTAGGCGAATCATCAACGGATTCTGGCAGTGGTAACTGACTCATGGCGTCTGCATTTGTGATAGACGGACCAGGCTTATAACATATGGTGTAGTCAGAAGCAGCGAGAAACAGGGACCATCGGATGATCCTGAGCGGTAGTGTGTCAGACGTCGCCTTAGTTGGACCAAACAGACTGATCAGCTGCTTGTGATCAGTGCAAATCGTGAAATGATGTCCAAGAAGGTACTGGCGAAATTTGCTGATGTCAAAAACGATTCCCAATCCTTCCTTGTCAAGTTGGGAATAGTTCTTCTTTGCCGGGGACAACGTTCTGGAAGCAAATGCAACAGGTCTTTCCGTACCATCAGGCATCACGTGTGATAATACACTCCCCACTCCATACCAACAGGCATCGCATGTCAGCACAAGATCCTTAACTGGATCAAAATGAACGAGAACATTGAACAATTTGAGCAGATCCTTGGAGGTCTGGAATGCTGATTGTTCAGTGGACCCCCAGCTCCAGGAAACTACTTTCCTCAAAAGACGATAAAGGGGGCCCAAAACGTCGGTCACATTCGGGATGTAACGACCATAGAACTGAACCAAACCGAGATATGACTTCAATTCGGTTACGTCTCGTGGAGCAGGAGCATCCTTGATAGCTCGGACTTTCTCATCTGTCGGGTGTAGACCCTCAGCATCAATCGTATGACCCAGGTACGTGACCGATGGCACCATAAACTTGCACTTGTCTCAACGCAAACATAGGCTGGAGACCGAAATCTTCTTCAGAACTCTATCCAGGTTTTGTAGGTGTTCAGCATCCGTACGACCAGTAACCAGAATATCATCCTGGTAACAAACGACGTTGCGTTCGGCGGCAAACAAACTGTCCATGACATGTTGATAAATGCCAGGTGCAGATTTCACTCCAAAACTGAGTCGGTGGTACCTGTACAACCCCGGATGCATGTTGATGGTAAGATACTGTTTCGAATTTTCGTCCAAGCAGAGCTGTAGATAGGTGGATTTGAGATCGAGTTTTGTAAAAGTCTTGCCTCCCGTGAGACGAGCGTAGAGGGCTTCGATCCTCGGGATTGGATATTTATCCAATGAAGAACACTTGTTCACGGTCATTTTATAAATCTCCACATATGCCGATGGACTGGTCCGATTTCATGACCGGAATGATGGGCGCCGCCCATTCGGCGTACTGAACTTATATTATCTATATAATAATAGCGTAAGGACTCAACTTTGTTATCCCTTTTACGCCGCACCCAGTGACCCGATGCCCACGCACTAATGGATTTACGATCTACGAACCAAGGTGCCGGCTTAGGATCCTAGGATCCTGGGTTCGAATCCCGGTCAATCGCTGAATTAACGCCAGGGGGGTTGACTCAGCCTGTCATCCTTCCGAGGTCGGCAAATTGAGTACCAGTTCACTGGTAATTCCCTGTTTGTCGTTAAAGGCGGCAAAAAGGGTTGGCGTCAGGAAGGGCATCCGGCCGTAAAACATTGCTTCAAAAAGGGGACCGAAAAACAACAACAACCACAGTTCCCGAAAAAGGCCAACCCCCGCTTGCGGGGAAAAATGGCCTCTAAAGGTGGTTTTTTTTTCTAAAGGTGGAACCACCCTCTTTGTTTATCACATGCAGCCATACTCGAAAAATCTGAATTAGCCGACGTTGGGGCCAAAAAGCATCCGATTAACTGCCGATACGACGCCATCTTACGACGCCATCATATTGGCGTCTGCTGGGCGAAGGCGAAGCAAGCCGTCCGCTGATTGGACAGGCGAAGGCGAAAGCAAGCCGTCCACTGAGTGGACAATCCAGAGCATGCATTTGTGCCGGTGTCGGCGATCGTTGTTCATATACGCACTCTTCATTCTCATCTTTCTTCCTAACTCTTACTCGGACAAGCAAATCCCCTATGCCATCCATAATGGTACACTCTATCCATACACCACATCCTCCCTTCCGTGGATGTTCCACGGGTTTCGGCTAGTAAATCATTATTGTTACATTTTCGTTGTTGTGTTCTTGGTTGGGTTTCAGAATAAACCCTTGTGTTTGTGAAGTTAAACGCTTCGTGTTTCTTCCATCCTGCACGCGCCATAACCACCAGATTGGGAGATCGCCTCGGGAGTTAAAGCTTGTTCGGTCCATCCGTTCACGGCCGGTGATAACTAGCTGCCTGTGCGACACTATGATTTCATCCTGTATTTTTCTTTTGTCTTTTTTACTTGCAAAATCAAAGATATTTCAAGTATATTGGTCGGTTGCGTTTGTGGTTCTGTTTGTCTGTCTGTCCGTCTGTCTGTTTGTTTGTCACCGGCCTACAGGTCGCAATTTTTAACCGATCTTCACGAACGTTCGCCAAATGGTAGGGTTGGTCAAAAGCAAGAAGCTTATTGTTTTTGGGGTCAAAAGGTGAAAAGGTCAACATAGGCCAAAGGTCACCAACTTTGCTGAATTTATAAAATCCTCAATTTTCATCCGAATGACTTGAAATTTGAAGAGGACTTGCACATCTGGTCACTGAATTCAACCACCAAGTATATTTGAGGTCAACATAGGCCAAAAGGTCAACATAGGCCAAATTTATAAAATCCTCAATTTTAATCCGATTGACTTGACATTTGAAGAGGACTTGCATATCTGGTCACTGAATTCAACCACCAAGTATATCTGAGGTCAACATAGGCCAAAAGGTCAACATAGGCCAAATTTATAAAATCCTCAATTTTTATCCGATTGACTTGAAATTTGAAGAGGACTTGCATATCTCGTCACTGAATTCAACCACCAAGTATTTTTGAGGTCAACATAGGCCAAAAGGTCAAATAGGCCAAAAGGTCAACATAGGCCAAGTTTTTGAAATCCTCAATTTTCATCCGATTGACTTGAAAATTGAACAGCATTTGCACATTGAGTCACTAAATAGGGAAACTAACTAATTTTGAGGTCAAAATGTCAAAGGTCAACTCAAGGTCAACCTTCCAAAATCATCATTTTTCATCTGAAAAATCGTCACTTTTCTTCCTATTGACCCGAGCTTTGATCAATATTGTCAATTTTAATCTTGATGAAATGGACAATTTGCTGTATCAATTGAATTTTATTTCTTGGGGAGGGGGGGGGGGTGGGATTTTGAAAGTATCGTGCTCCGCATGACGTCTTCTTGTTTATTACTTGCAAAATTGAAGATTTTTCAAGTATATTGGTCGGTTGCGTTTATGGTTCTGTCTATCTGTTTGTTTGTTACTTGCAAAATCGAAGATTTTTCAAGTATATTGATCGGTTGGGTTTGTGGTTCTGTCTGTCTGTCTGTTTGTCACCAGCCTACAGGTCACAATTGTAAACCGATCGTCACGAAACTTCAACAAGTTGCATAGGTCGTCTCAATTGAGAAGCCTATTGATTTTGAGGTCAAAGGTCACCTGGAGGTCAAATTTCTAAAAGCGCCATTTTAAATGCGGTTGACTTGAAAAATGAACAGCATTTACACATTGAGTCACTAAATTGGGAAACTAGCTGATTTTGAGGTCAAAAGGTCAAAGGTCACCTCAAGGTCAACCTTCCAAAATCATCATTTTTCATCTGAAAAATCGTCACTTTTCTTCCTATTGACCCGAGCTTTGATCAAGATTGTCAATTTTAATCTTGATTAAATGGACAATTTGCTGTATCAATGGAATTTAATTTATTGGGGGGGGGGGGGGGGGGGCCGAACCTTGCAAGTATTGTGCTCCAAATGACGTCTTCTTGTTTATTACTTGCAAAATCGAAGATTTTTCAAGTATATTGGTCGGTTGCGTTTGATTCAGGCGTGAATTCTGCAGTGAATGATTCAGGCGTTTGTGGTTTGTCATCACACCTTGTAGCATACCTGTCTATCATACTCGGGGATTATTTTGGGTCCTCACGGTCTTTTGTCTTCTGTGATTTTTGGGTCAAATGTGGCATTTGGGTCTTTTGGGTCCTTGGGGACTTTTGAGTCATCCTGGGTCATTTGGATATTTTGGGTCTTCTGGGACTTTAGGGTCTTCTGTGTCTTTTGGGTCCTCTGGGACTTTGTGTCCTTGGGAAATTTTGGGTCTTTGGGGTCCTTGGGGGACTTTTGGGTCTTTGGGGTCCTCGGGGATTTTGGGTCATCTGGGTCTTAAGGATCTTGGCGGTCTGAAAAGGTCTTAGAAACTCAAAGGGGTCTCAGCAGTTTAAAGGGCTAAAAGGTACGTTACAACAGTATGTAATTAATTAATAGACGTACGTAATTAAAAGACACAAAAATCATGCCTCACAAACACGCATACATTACATACTCGTACATACATACACTCACACACACACATAGTACTGGTACACACACACACACACACACACACACACACACACACACACACACACACACACATGTATATATATATATATATATCTATATATATTGTTGCGGATATGGGATTTACATCCATCCATATCCGCTTGTAAATATTCCCCTATTTCCTCAATACTTCCCAACTATCCCCAATCCCCCATTCCCTAGCCCCATTTCCTGTAAACAACACTCTGTAGACCCGACCTCCCCCTATTTCCCCCATTAAATGTCGCATCCAGGTCCACCGCATCTCACGTAGACAACTATAGGACATCTTGCTAGTTATTCTTAGTCTATGTCAGTTAAGGACTCGTTTCCATTAATTCTGACTCTTCGTTGCACCAGAATGTGATTGTATGGCACCGTTAGGAAGTTTAGGACCTCCCAATACCTCCCCGCAGCTCTTCCTCACGGTTCAACAACAACAACAACAACAACAACAACGGCGGCGGCGCGGGGAGTGCGCGTCCTCACTCCGGCTTGGTTGGTAGGGGGTGTTGGGAGGGCACCAGGCCTTTCCAACGAGCCGCCATCGAACATGTGCTCGACGGGGTTACCACGTAGGGGCTCGCTGTCAGCTCCTCGTCAAGGGCGGAGCCCGGTAACCCCCACACCCAATAGAAGCGGCGGACCGGTCCCATCTGGGGTGGAGCCAACCAGCCGAGGGCGTGTGACTCCCCGCTGAGCATGCGCAGGAAGAGGGAGGTGACGTCAGATGCGTGCTGAGCTTGGAGAAAGAAAGACGCCACCTCCGAGCGCTGTGAGGCCTCCCTGCATCTTTTGGACCGTGCTTGATCCTGTCCCCGAGCCAAGGTGCACCTTGTGCTATCAACCGACCTGTCCTTCCCTGCCATCAATCCCTGTGTAAGTCAGCCTTGTTCCGTTTGTCTGTGGTCTGTCTGGGATAGATAAGATTGTATCAAGTGCCTATCTCTTCTGTGTCTTTTACCTCACTCTACCTTGTAATCTACCCCTTTTCTCCACCACTAATTATATCCTCCTCCGGAGGTCTTGAGAACTGTACCCCTTGCGTCGTTTCATCTATCCCAGTCGTTGTGTCCTTTCCATCATTGATTTAGCGTAGCGCGATTTGGCCAATGTTCGAGTGGAATCGGGTGAGTTGGGGAAGAATCGGGGGAACTGTTAGGTCGCGGTGGACCATCCGCTCGGCCCATCATAACATCTAAACCGCGATCCGTAACAATTGGTGTCGAGGAGTGAGATACGAGGCCCGAAGCGCGCTTAACGCGCTCAAAATTACAAGCAGTTGGAAATTGTTTTGTTTTACAAAAACAAAAACCCGAATTTTGAAAGTCGCGCTATGGCAGATCAAGATGGCTGGGTTCCGGTAGAGGAGAGTGAGGCAGGGTCGATCCAGGATCAAATTGAGGGACAAGAGGAGAGCGAAGCAGTGAGGGCGGCAGGTTCGCAAAATGGCGTCCTCGCGCACGAGGCTTCAGGCTCGCAAAATGGCGTCCTCGCGCACGTGGGTGTAGCGGCACCAAATTTTGCCGCGCCCGTGACCGTAGCAGCGGCCGCAGCACCAATGAACTGGGGCCTATTCATGCAGCAGATGCAGGCCTTCATGGTCAAGGCGGATGAGGAGAGGGAAGAGAACAGGGGGATGAGAAACCAAATTTTAGGAATGGGGAACCGGATGGATGCTCAGAGTGAGCGATTGGAGGGCCAAATGGGGGTAATGGGGAACCGGATGGATGCTCAGGGTGAGCGATTGGAGGGCCAAATGGGGGTAATGAGGGACAAAGCGAGGGGTACCGGTGAGGGATTAGACAATAAATTTGAGGGGTTAGACAACGGGATAAAAGAGGTGAAAAAGGGGTTAACGGGGGTAGAAAACAGAATGGCCGCTCAAGAGAATCAAATGGAAGGGATGAGATAGGGGTTAGAGGGGTTAGAAAACAGTATGGAAGGCAAATTGAGGGACATGAGGGACCAAGCGGAAAGGGAAGTTAAAAAAATGGGGCAGCAAATAGAGGGGGTCAGAATGGGGGTAGAAACTAAATTGGATGCTCACAGGGAGGAAATGGAGCAGATGAGGGTGGCATCTGGGCAGGAGATGCAAGTGATGGGAGAAGAGATCAGAAGAGGTGTGAGTGAGGAGGTCGGAGGAGTGCGCGAGGAGGTGAGGCACTGTAAGGAGCACATGGAGAAGGAGGTGAGAATGGGGACTGTAAAATTGCAAGGTGGTATAGAGGAGTTGACGCTGGAAGTGGAACAGCTGACGGAGGGACAAAAAGAACTAACGGAGCAGGTTCAAAGGAACATTGCGGTACTAGGAGGGTTAAGAGCGACACAAAACGACATAAAAAATGACTTGATAGCGACACAGAGGCAATGTCAGATGGTACGTGAGGGATTGACAACGGGGTTGGACGAGGTGACAGAGGTAATGGAGACGAAGGACCGGCAGGTGAGGACGCACATACAAACGGTCAAGGTGGCCTTAGAGGACGAGCTTGAGGAGACGCACCGGGAAATAAAAGAGGTGAAGCAGAAATTAGAAGAAGTGGAAGAAGGGGTAAGCGAAATTAAGAAGCGACGGAGAGGGGATAAGAAAGAGATCAAAGAGGAAGTAAAATAATTGGTCCAAAGTCTGTGTTCGGATCGTGATGATGTGCTCATTAACCGGATGAGGGATTCACAGGTGATGGAGGAGAAGCGAAGAGAAAGAGGACCCGGTGTAAGTGGTGACCAATATGGTCGTGCGTATGATGCGCCAGGTGATTTAATGAGCTTGGGGGTCGAGATGGACCCGGGTGTTCGTGAGAGGCCGTTGGTGAAGTGTGCGACAGGTCTGGTGTGCGAAAAAGGAGGTGTGCGAGAAAGTCCGACTCTGGGGTGTGTGAGGAAAAAGTGCGTGCCAAGGAGTGAGGGTGCTGTCGAGAGTGAGTCGGTCGTAGCGCGTGTGTGAGGGAGCACATGGAAGCGCATAGTGAGGAGTGTTACAGAGGATGTAACGGAAGAATGCACGCCTGTGGTGAGTGTTACAGAGGATGTAATGGGAGAGGGTGCGCGAGAAAGATGTGTGATGGACAGGTGCATGGGGAAAGAGTGCGCTGTCAAAAGTAAGGAAGAGTGTACACCTGTGGTGAGTGTTACAGAGGGTGTAATGGGAGAGTGTGCGCGAGAAAGGTGTGTAACGGACGGGTGCATGAGGAAAGAGTGTGCTGTCGAGAGTAAGGGTGAGTGCGCTGTCAAGAGTGGAGGTGAGAGTAGTAAGAGTGACACGGAGCGTGAGTTGGTTGTGACAGGTGAGAAAGGAAGCACACCTGGAATGGTAGAGCGTGTGTTGGAATGCATGCTGGAATTGGTAGTGAGGCACGTGGTTGGGTGTGCGAGTGAGAGCACACCGGTGATCGTCACAGAGGAGGTGACCGAGGAGGGGGCGCGAAGAGGTGTGTTGGTGAGGTGTGCGAGCGACGAATGTGTGCCAAGGTGTTCGGTGGTCAGGTGTGTGACCAAGTCTGTGAGTGGAATGAGTGTACCTGGGTGTGTAAGAGAAGGTGCAATGACCAAGAGCAGGGAAACGGCTGGATGTATGAGCAAGAAAGGGGTAGCGTATGCGTGTAAGCATGCAGGTGAGGCATCGACGGTAACCGGGTTAGCGGTTAGAGCGACTTATAGCCGAATCGGGCCCTCGGTGCGTGCCGGGCTTCGCGTGCTGCGAGAACCAGCGGGGATCCGAGCCACGGCGGGTTCGAAAGGACCGCCGTACGCGATCCACGCTGGGCCTCGCTTTGAACGGCCGCATCCGTGCTCCACTAGGCGGAGCGGGCAGCCCGATAGGAAGGGTCGTCATGGCGACAACTTTTTGTTGAGGCATTCCGGCAGGTCGAGATCGGGCAATTGGATGGCTCCGCGCCGAGATGGTGCGTGGGACCTCGGCCCGGGTAAACCTCCTTCCCTGCACCGAATGCGGGACGTATCCAGCCGCTGGCACCAAACAACCCGCATTCATGGCTTGGCTGTACGAAGCCGAGCTTTAGAAGTGACTTGGCGCACCGAGAGGCATTAGTAAGTAGACTGTAATGACGAGGATAGTGTTTTGGCCCCGAAATTAGAAAAACAAAATTTGATGATTGGCAAAGGATTGGCAGTAATGATTGGCAGATGATGGGTAGTGATTGGCAAATTTTTGATTTGTTGAAATTTGATGTGCAAAATTGGTAGTGGGAGATGCCCGATGTGGTGGGATGGCAACTCTGTCATCCCTCACAAACTGGGGGCAAATGCGCTATAGTTTATGGGGTTGATGGCAGTGAAAACTAGCCCGGGTGGGTTAGGATATTGTGTGTAGGGATCTAGCGAAGATGACATTAGGTAACGGTAAGGTTTAGATAGTGACTGATACCTGTAGTGGGGACGTAGTAGCTTAGTGGATGATAATGACGAGGGAGCGCAATAGTTTAAAGGGACGACTGGGAAGCGCAAGTTTCAGAGGGGAGTAGTTAGATGAGATGATGCTGTGTGAGAACTGGACAGGTGTGTGGAGCAGTGTGTGAGTAGTGAGTGTTGTGGATCAGTGCGAATGCGCTTGGGGGAGAGAAGGGTGCAGGCGGCACCAAGTATGAGAGCACAGGTGTGCAAGTGCAGGTGTGTGGAATATATGGAGCAGAGAATGAGTGGTGTGGAGAGAGTTGGAGTAAGTGGTACGGAGTGGTGTGCATGGTGCGAAGGTGTGGATGGGGGAAGAGTGGACCCCTTTCACGAGTACCCGGGGCGGGTAGTGTAAGTGTTAGGTAGAGGGTATAGGTAAATTGTGGTTGGATATTGGCATTTGTGGTGCGGTTGCAGAATGGTATTGTGGATGGGTGCATTGGTGTGGTGAAATTGGCTGGTCGTGTGGCCTGTTAGTATGAGTGTGACTGGTTGGGCACTCCGCCACTGTTAGATGTCGGCCAGGTGAGGCCGCAGGTGGGCTCTGGGAGCCGTTAGTGTCAGTGGGTTCCTGAGGATCCCGGGTGTGGATCGGGCAGCCCGTGCCAGAGAGGGCACTGAGGGGGTGAGAGTGCGAGAGGGGCCTTCCCCAGTTAGTTAGGTTAGGGTGAGGAGCAGGTGAGCTCGGTAGGCAACAACAGTGGTGGAGGTGTGCAGGTGGGCAGACCAGTTGGGAGCGTCACACGACCCAGCCACCGAAATTGTGCGGGGGGCACCGAGTGATGAATCGGGGGAGTGAGACCCCAACTTGAGAAGCACCACAGTTTGGTCAATGGGAATTGGTTTTTAGAACCCATAGTGTAAGTTGGCCAATGGATTGGCAGGGAAAGACCCCGGGTAATGTAAAGTTGTTAAAGTCATTTAGGAAATAGTTAGGATTGATGAACCTGTCGCACCATACGCAGCCACTTACGTGAGGTGGTGATGATGACTCCACACCTGTGTTCCTTTGTTCTGTGTTGCAGGAAATGAGAATTGCTGTGTGGATTTGTGAGACGCATCACGACGTGGATGAGACATTGGGGTGATTCCATATCTCCCTCCTTAGGAGGGACTGATGATGAATTGGTGATGGCAAATTTTGATGTTGAGTTGGAGATGGCAAATTTTGATGAGAGTTGGAAATGGCAAATTTGATTGGTTAGGAGGGAGAGAAGACGAATTTGGTTTATGGGAGGAACGGGGAAGACAGTAGGGACGTTTGTTGATGTGTAAAGTAGATGTTTATGGGTAGTGTTGTGTTTTGTGGATACAGTAAGGGGTAAAGGAGGGGCAATGTAGGTTACCTGGTGGGGGGGGGGGGCGTACGGTAGGAACGTACCTGTCTCACCTGGTTCCCATGTGCCCCTAGTGTGCATTACCTAGTATTGCGTGCACTTTTGCGGCCTTACCACCTTACTCACTTGTCTTCTTTTGTCTCCCACCTCCGAGGATCTGGCTTTGGGGCAGAGAGAGAGAGGAGAGAGAGGTGCTGGCTCCGCAGTTGTGGGCCTGTACTTCCGCTGCTTGCTGCCTGGATCGATACACCATATGGACCGCAATGTTGGTGGCCGCCCACAATGGACCGCAGTTCTTTGGCGGTCAAGCACCACCCGTGGATGGACCTCTGGGTCAACGTGGCACCTATGCCATACAGGTGAACCACTTTTAGTTGGCCCCCCTGATGGCCACAATTCAGAAATGGACGCGGTTGGCGCCTTTCTTTATTTCTAAAGAAGCCAGAAGGCCAAGTGCACTCCATGAAGGCAAGACCAGCGGCAGAACATCGGCCGGCTGCGACACCACTGGTGACCATGGACACTTAATTGTGCATTGTTACTGAACACTTTATTGGTGCACCGGATGGTGCTGACTGTGCATAATGGGGTGGTGCTTTTGGTGCTTGGACGGGGTGCTCTGCACATTATTAAAGGCCGTAGGGCCACAGGGCACTCGTGGGTTGGTGTATCGATGCTGGCATGCGTGCTCTCTCTCTATGCATAACATCTGCATGTGTTCCTCAAAGAACAGGTCCTGGATCGTAGTGTAAATATCAGTGTAGTCTTGTGTAAATGATGCTCCCTACCGGCTGTATGTTTAGTTTGAGGATTCTTTCCGCGATTCGGTTATCCTGTGGGTGTGTTTCTGTTAGGAGAAGGGTGCAACGTCGCAGGGGGACATATTTACTCATTTGTGAACATCTGTAAAATTGTCGCACTCAGGGTTGAGTTAATAGTAGAGGGAACTACATCTGAGTGCCACACTAACGTAGGTAAAAATTTATCGGGTCGGGACGCCCCGAGGTAGAGAAGGGTGCAATGTTGCGGATATGGGATTTACATCCATCCATATCCGCTTGTAAATATTCCCCTATTTCCTCAATACTTCCCAACTATCCCCAATCCCCCATTCCCTAGTCCCATTTCCTGTAAACAACACTCTGTAGACCCGACCTCCCCCTATTTCCCCCATTAAATGTCGCATCCAGGTCCACCGCATCTCACGTAGACAACTATAGGACATCTTGCTAGTTATTCTTAGTCTATGTCAGTTAAGGACTCGTTTCCATTAATTCTGACTCTTCGTTGCACCAGAATGTGATTGTATGGCACCGTTAGGAAGTTTAGGACCTCCCAATACCTCCCTGCAGCTCTTCCTCACGGTTAAACAACAACAACAACAACGGCGGCGGCGCGGGGAGTGCGCGTCCTCACTCCGGCTTGGTTGGTAGGGGGTGTTGGGAGGGCACCAGGCCTTTCCAACAAGCCGCCATCGAACATGTGCTCGACGGGGTTACCACGTAGGGGCTCGCTGTCAGCTCCTCGTCAAGGGCGGAGCCCGGTAACCCCCGCACCCAATAGAAGCGGCGGACCGGTCCCATCTGGGGTGGAGCCAACCAGCCGAGGGCGTGTGACTCCCCCCCCCCGCTGAGCATGCGCAGGAAGAGGGAGGTGACGTCAGATGCGCGCTGAGCTTGGAGAAAGAAAGACGCCACCTCCGAGCGCTGTGAGGCCTCCCTGCATCTTTTGGACCGTGCTTGATCCTGTCCCCGAGCCAAGGTGCACCTTGTGCTATCAACCGACCTGTCCTTCCCTGCCATCAATCCCTGTGTAAGTCAGCCTTGTTCCGTTTGTCTGTGGTCTGTCTGGGAGAGATAAGATTGTATCTAAGTGCCTATCTCTTCTGTGTCTTTTACCTCACTCTACCTTGTAATCTACCCCTTTTCTCCACCACTAATTATATTCTCCTCCGGAGGTCTTGAGAACTGTACCCCTTGCGTCGTTTCATTTATCCCAGTCGTTGTGTCCTTTCCAATCATTGATTTAGCGTAGCGCGATTTGGCCAACGTCTGGGTGAATCGGGTGAGTTGGGGAAGAATCGGGGGAACTGTTAGGTCGCGGTGGACCATCCGCTCGGCCCATCATAACATCTAAACCGCGATCCGTAACAATATATATATATATATGTATATATATATATATATATATATATATATATATATATATATATATATATATATATATATATATATATATATATATATATATATATATATATATATACACACAGTCACACAACGTCATCCATCCGATTATATATTCACGGTACTGATTCCCCAAAATCTGTCAAGGTGCGAATATCTTGTTTCTGAACAGATGTTATGTGCATGACACACAGTTGGGGCGATTTTTTGACGCCTTTTCTCTGGACATCGTCGCAATTCAACCCTTCCATGGAGGACGCCATTGCTGGATAAATATAGCGCTTGTTGTGATAATATTGGCTGATGATTGGCAGCCGGCAGGGTGTAAATACTGCTACGCAGCGCGACCAACTCACTGCACCCGCGACAGCTACGCTGTAAGAAAATAGTGCTGATTGTTAACGGAAATTAATTAGTGTTGGACAAAATTCATGATTCGAACTTTTTATATTGATGAGAAAATATGTTTCCGAAATGTATTCAACCGAAGATATGTTGCACCGTTTTAATGGAATGGAAACCGATTTCTAGCTACTTTTTCCACCTGCTGCACACGGCCTACCTGGTCATATCCCTGCAGTGAATGATTCAGTCATGGGTGGGGTCGGACATCCGGGAATTTTGTCACCACATAATGCAATGTTTCTTAGCAACGACCTTTAAGAGGCAAACAAAGGGGAAAGACGCGTCTTGCGTGCACGTGCTGTATACCTGAGTTGCACCTGTTACGTTCGCATGTTACATGCATATTTTCTTCTTTCGATATTTTTGTAATTGCAGCCATGGTCAAAAGTTGCTGTATCTTCAACTACACGAACAATAAAGCAAAACAGTGAGAATTTTCGGTTTATTTGATACCAAGTCAAAGCTACTGAGCCAGAGAAGAATTATATGGCTAAAATCTGTGAATCGCGGCTGGAAAGATACGAGAGGAAACCTGTGGGATCCCAAGTCGGATTATACCTACGTTTGTTCAGCACATTTCATATCGGGTTAGTGAAGTCATAGTTTATTTTAGTTTACGGTAGTCATGTAAAATAGAAGCTAAAGAAAATCTAAAAAGTTACACTGTCAGTTTGTCCACAAATTCCATTAGGATTGTAATGTTGAGATTGATCCACCGTTACGAGGTTTTGTATCTAGACTTTTAACATGTGATGTAGTTTCTAATGTGGTTCTAGACTTATGGTTAAATTTAACATGTGATATGGGCTTATGGCTACATTTAACATGTGATATGGGCTTATGGCTACCTTTAACATGTGATATGGGCTTATGGCTACATTTAACATGTGATATGGGCTTATGGCCACATTTAACATGTGATATGGGTGTATGGCTACATTTAACATGTGATATGGGCTTATGACTACATTTAACATGTGATATGGGCTTATGGCTACATTTAACATGTGATATGGGCTTATGGCTACATTTAACATGTGATCTAGGCTTATGGCTACATTTAACATGTGATCTAGGCTTATGGCTACATTTAACATGTGATCTAGGCTTATGGCTACATTTAACTTGTGATATGGGCTAATGGCTACATTTAACGTGTTCTGGGCTTATGGCTACCTTTAACACGTGATCTAGGATTATGGCTTCATTTAACATATGATGTATGCTTTTGGCTGCATTTAATATGTGATCTAGGGTGATGGCTACATTTAACATGTGATCTAGGCTTATGGCTAAATTTAACCGAAGCCATGGCAAGAAAGGTCAAGGCCAAGCCTAATTTCTTTTTAGTCCGATAATGTGGCGAACTTTGGGGAGTCGATTTCTAATCCGACATTTGTTACTCTGCCCACCATCACTTCGATGTAAATTTACATGTAACTTTATTTCGGCTAACTTGAGTAACAAGTCACTTAACTTTTTACACGAATCAGCCGAGTGCTGGTACGGACAAGAATCAAGCCCAATTCATTGCAGTTTCACTCAATACCTGGCGCATGCCTCATCTGGCAAATGTTGCATTTCCTGAGAGGACATTGCAAACAGTTGGATGAACTAAATGTATCAATAAATTCAAGCAAAATGAAGCGAGAGAAGAGCAAGTGTGTTTCCGAAAGCGAGAGTCGTTGTGTACAAGACAAGGGAACGACAATAACAAGTGAATCCTCTTGGATTGCGCTGAGGTTCGGGCATGGAATTTCTATGAGGAAGTATAATTTGTATGCAATGAAAGTACATGTAATATGGGATCGAGTAAGATCGAGTAAGCTTCACCAGTGCGCGTGCGCGAATTTACGTCACGTCGGCAGCGAGAAGGGGTTCCCCAACACGAACCAATCAGGAACTGCCACGCCCACTTATATGATCTCAGAATTCCTGTGACAGGAATTAGCGTTACACTGGCTGGAAGTCAATCGCTAAAGGCGCTTCCTCAGCGCCAATAACATGTGATCATGCGTGAAATGGCTTTTGTTTTCCCCGTTGCCATATATGGCGGTCGCGCATCCAAGCAAAATCACGTGATTGTGACGTCACGCCGAACCCTCGAATGAATTTGGCTGGAGTGCCGGCGATAGCTCGCCGCGGGATCTTTAACGTCCACCAACGAATGCCGGCACACGGGACGCCGTTTAACGTGCATCCGAGGGACACGTCGATGAATGGCCGGGCCTGTGACACACCAGGGCGGTATTTTATAGCCGGGTTCGATCAACCAGCAACTTGAGATGTCGCTGAACAAACAATATATTGCATCATATGCCCTGTGGCTATAGTCAAAACAATGTGGGTGTTCACCTGTGTAATGGCAGGTGTTTACTTCCTCCTCTCATAAGCTTCTATTTCAAGTCCGACTGCGCACTGTCGGCTCATATTTAAGTGTAAAGTAGATCAGGCGGCCCAGGACGTAGCCGGTAGTGAAACTGAACATAATGCGGAAATACGGTTCGTGACGCACATTACGAGCAGAGAGAGAATTCACTTGTTCGCGCATTTTTCCGAGAAACGCTGTAAATAAACAACAAGGAGTTTCTCAATTTAAAGACGCACGCACAAGTACAGGTGAGTCCAGCTTGCCCGGTCGTCCCCGAGTGAAGGACATGGCTGGTGGTGTCGAGTGCTTCGTTCTGGCTTTCCGCGATCTGTGCGAGCGGGGTGGCTCCCTGGAACTGCATCAACTGACCGGGACCCACATCGCGGAAGTCATTGATTCCCATCCGGAACACTTCGTGTTCGCCAATTCTCGGGTCTTCGCCAGGACCGGACTGCGCGTGTGTCCTTCGTACAGCGCCGGGAAATGCCGGGACGATCATTGTCTGAAGTTGCACATCTGCCGGTTCTTTGTTGCCGGTGCCTGCCAGTACGGGTAAGGTCGATCATTGATCAACACTCTGACTTTACCATTGCTTTCGGCCACGATGTGGTCGCTTGATTTGTGGCTCATCTTGTTTTTTTTACCCTCGCCAGAGGAAAGACTTTTGCATTTGAATCCGTTTGTTACTTGCGAAAAGTCGAAGATCTTTCTCGTATATTGGCTGGACTTGTGCGTTATTCTGTCTGTCTGTCTGCCAGTCGCCTACAGGTCACAATTTTCAACCGATCTTCACGAAACTTCACCAAATGGTAGAGTTGGTCATAAGCACGAAGCATGTTGTTTTTGGGTTCAAAAGGTCAAAAGGTCAACATAGGCCAAAGGCCACCAACTTTGCCAAATTTCTAAAATCCTCAATTTTCATCCGATTGACTTGAAATTTGAAGAGGACTTGCATATCTGGTCACGGAATTCAACCACCCAGTATTTTTGTGTTCAACATAGGTCAAAAGGTCAACATAGGCCAAGTTTCTAAAATCCTCAATCTTTATCCGATTAACTTTAAATTTGAAGAGGACTTGCATATCTGGTCACGGAATTCAACCACCAAGTACTTTTGTGGTCAACATAGGTCAAAAGGTCAACATAGGCCAAGTTTCTAAAATCCTCAATCTTTATCCGATTAACTTTAAATTTGAAGAGGACTTGCATATCTGCTCACGGAATTCAACCACCAAGTACTTTTGTGGTCAACATAGGCCAAAGGGGTCAACATAGGCCGAATTTATAAAATCCTCAATCTTTATCCAATTAACTTTACATTTGAAGAGGACTTGCATATCTGCTCACTGAATTCAACCACCAAGTATATTTGTAGTCAACATAGGCCAAAGGGGTCAACATAGGCCGAATTTATAAAATCCTCAATCTTTATCCAATGAACTTTAAATTTGAAGAGGACTTGCATATCTGCTCACTGAATTCAACCACCAAGTATATTTGTAGTCAACATAGGCCAAAAGGTCAGCATAGGCCAAGTTTCTAAAATCCTCAATTTTCATCCAATTAACTTGAAATTTGAGGAGGATTTGCAAATCTGGTCACTAAATTCAACCCCCAACTATTTTTGAGGCCAACAGAAGCCAAAAGGTCAACATAGGCCAGCTTTCTAAAATCCCCTTTTCATCTGATTGATTTCAAATTTTAAGAGGATTTGCATACCAGGTCACTGAATTCAACCACAAAGTATTTTTGTGCCCAACATAGGCCAAAAGGTCAGCATAGGCCAAGTTTCTAAAATCCTCAATTTTCATCCAATAAACTTGAAATTTGAGGAGGATTTGCATATCTGGTCACTACATTCAACCCCCAACTATTTTTGAGGCCAACATAAGCCAAAAGGTCAACATAGGCCAGCTTTCTAAAATCCCCTTTTCATTTGATTGATTTCAAATTTTAAGAGGATTTGCATACCAGGTCACTGAATTCAACCACAAAGTATTTTCGAGGTCAACATAGGCCAAAAGGTCAACATAGGCCAAGTTTCTAAAATCCTAAACTTTCATCCAATTAACTTTAAATTTGAAGAGGCTTTGCATATCTGGTCCCTGAATTTAACCACCGATTATTTTTGAGGTCATCATAGACCAACTCATCTAGTCTATTTCACAAGTATCGTGCTATGCACGACATATTTCTTGTTTGTTTGTCTGTTTGTCCGTACAGAATAAATTTGATTTTCTCTGCAACCATTGGTCCGATTGAAAGGAAATTTTCACCATAGCTGCACCTCCTCCTGTAGAATATTTTAATGATAATTATGACATCAAAGGTCACGTGGTATTGGCGCCATCTTGGAAAAACCTTAAAAATTTGCACCTCCATATCTCCGAAAGTGCTGCATAGAACAAATTGAGATGTGGCTCAATGTAAAGAACTCTCCATGGGGAATAACATATGCTAATGATGATGTCATAGGTGCCTCCATTATGACGTCATAATTCGACAAGTACAAAACTTCATCGGATCAGGATGAAATTTATTGAGCGTCATCTCGGGATAAATTGGTGGAGAATTTTTTTAAATGATGTCATCGGACACGTGGTTCAGCCGCCATATTTGTTTGAACACAAAAGCCTTAAAAAACACTTTTAAAAAAGACTAAAAAACACGTCCTGGCGAGGGTCTGCAATCTCTGATTGTCTTTCTTTTTTTCTTTTTTCGAAGGTTACCCAACGTTGTTTACGTGTTGTTGAAGATTTTCTTTAATGCAGAAGTCTGTAGGTGTTTTTGCACAGTATTCGGGTTGGAATGTTCCTGTCTCCTTCAAACATTCCTCATAGCTTAGTCTACCTAGCACTGTAATCAAACCAGTACCTATACGCTGTACCCTTTATGGCGCCTATGTATGTCAAACAACAACGAAGCATCTCATGAGATGACAGAATCTCACGATATGTGATAGACATGCAAACATTTTCGGAAGCCTCTCCTCAGTGAAAGACACATGAAAGCCCGCTTGGAGTTTGCAAAAAACCACTTAAAGGACTCTCAGACTGTGAGAAACAAGATTCTGTGGTCTGATGAAACCAAGATTGAACTGTTTGGCTTCCGTCTGGCCACTCTGCCATAAAGCCCAGATCGGTGGAGTGTTGCAGTGATGGCTGTCCTTGTGGAAGTTTCGCCCATCTCCACACAGGATCTCTGGAGCCCAGCCAGAGTGACCATCGGGTTCTTGGTCACCTCTCTTACCAAGGCCCTTCTCCCCCGATTGCTCAGTTTGGCCGGGCTGCCAGCTCCTGGAAGAGTCCTGGTTGTTCCAAACTTCTTCCATTTAAGAATTTGGAGGCCACTGTGCTCTTGGGAACCTTCAATGCAGCAGAATTTTTTTTTGTAACCTTCCCCAGATCTGTGCCTCGACACAATCCTGTCTCTGAGCTCTGCAGGCAGTTCCTTCGACCTCATGGCTTGGTTTTTGCTCTGATATGCATTTGCATTGTCAGCTGTGAGACCTTATATAGACAGGTGTGTGCCTTTCCAAATCATGTCCAATCAATTGAATTTACCACAGGTGGACTCCAATCAAGGTGTAGAAACATCTCAAAGATGATCAAGAGAAATGGGAGGCACCTGAGCTAAATTTCAAGTGTCATAGCAAAGGGTCTGAATACTTATGTCAATGTGATATTTCAGTTTTTTATTTTTAATAAATTTGCAAAACTTTCTAAAATCCTGTTTTCTCTTTGTCATTATGGGGTGTTGAGTGTAGATTGATGAGGGTAAAAATGAATTTAAACGATTTCAGCACAAGGCTGCAACATAACAAAATGAGAAAAAAGTGAAGGGGTCTGAATACTTTCTGAATGCACTGTACATCGGTAAATTGGTGCGAGTGAGGAATAGAAAGCTTCACGATGCAGCATCTCTTGCTGTCATGGGATGCATATGGCAATTATAACATTTGGGTTGTCTTGATCTGGATTTGATTCATGGTGAAAATGCATCATAGGCCAGCCATCACAGAGCCCCTGTGTCTACATAATCACCGGAACTGAAATGTGCAAGCAAGGGACCATTCCTGAAAACGAGTGCAGGTGAAGGGCCCGATTGCTGAACCAAATGCATGACCACATAGAAAACACTACAAAGTAGAACGACACTCGATAGAGCACATACCTCCACTAGGCTGAACAGTTCACGTTTTGTATTCCACTGGTAGGCCGGATCTGCATCCCGACCTTAAAGAAAATCTTATTGGCTAGTTCTATATGTTTATGTAGGAAAATAATTTGTTTATATATAGATATAAGATGATTAGTAATACTGGCTACCACCAGGTGGCGCTATAGGATCCACATTTACATAGAGAGAATTGGGGTCTTCCCCTCACCCTGCACCCCCTACCCTATAGGCTTGAAAATGTTTTCGTGCACCTCCATTTGCCAAGATGATTCCAACAGTATGCCATATGATGGGGTTACTACCGGTGGGGCCGGTTCTATCGATGGACAGACAGACAGACGGACAGACAGACAGAATACAACCATATATATATATATATATATATGTGTGTGTGTGTGTGTGTGTGTGTGTGTGTGTGTGTGTGTGTGTGTGTGTGTGTGTGTGTGTGTGTGTGTGTGTGTGTGTGTGTGTGTGTGTGTGTGTGTGTGAGTTAACGCTGGTCAGGAAGTATCGCAGTTGAATGAAATCCACACAGAAATTTACAAATTAGGATATTCCACCACTTATTGAGCAGTTTGCTTCATCAAAAGACTGACTGCACACTGGTGTTTCCATTTTTTTTTGGTCCACTCTCTGTACAACAGACAGTATACCACACAAGTTTCAACAATCTGTCTCAGTTGTTTTACTGAGATATGGGCCAGAAATGAACAACATCACTCTCTCAACACTCCCTTCAATCCCTCTCCTCCCTCCAGGTCTTTAAAACAGCTGTTCACCACCATCTCTTATCTTCCCCCGTCCAAAACCTTGATCTTTTCTACTCCCGGTAAAACACCCCAAATCCGCCTCTTCAAATCCCCAACTGCTTTCCTGAAATTCCTTGAAGTGTTAATTTGCCTTGTACCATTTACCCCTACAGCCCTCCCCCTTCCACAGATCTACCGACATCCCTCTTCTCTTCTGTTGTTGTGCGTCCCTGTTCTCTTCCCTCTCCCGCTCCCTTCATTGCATGTTTTATGTGTCTGTGCATGTTTTCATGTTCATTGTATTCGCTGTTACACGAGCCTCGATTCTGTATAAAAAACAAACAAACAAACAAACAAACAAAAAAAAGATGGATAGCAGTTGGGCTTTGATGATGGACGGACAAGATAGACAAAACCTCTTATGGTTAAACTGCCTGAATCAAGACTCTCTGCTCACCTTCACTCCTCCATTCCTCTTTTCTCCCGCCTCTGGAACAAGATAGACGGACGGACAAGATAGACAAAAACCGTGACAAATGATGATGATGTCGAGTTTCCTCGGGCAATTCATTGCTTTTCTATGGCTGGTGCACACGGGTAAGTGTGTGGTATTGACCGTGGGGCTGGGGGTGGAGGGGGTGTCGCCACTCCTCTCCGTCACACCAGTTTTCTGGTACTCATTTTTCCGATCTCGGAAGGATGAACAGCCTGAGTCAACCACACCTGGCGTTAATTCAGCGGTATTCGAACTCATGACCTCAGGATCCCAAGCCCACCTCCCTAACCATTAGGCCAACACCAGGTATATGACCCCTTAGCGTATGTGCATACCAAGCTGTATGAGCATTAAAGATTTACACCATTACTTACAAATGTACTTACAAATGTTGACTTTTTGTAAGTCCAAGGAGCGCATAAAAATTCAGTGAAAATTTTAGCAGAAAAAAATTTGAAATATATTTAATTTTATGGACTTGCAAGTCACTTCTCCTTCCCTCAACTTATTCTAAAACATTTGATGCAGAGTCACGTAACTTCTTTAAATCGTGCTAATGTTTCTTTGCACAAACTTTTCAATAACCATAGCTTGTGGGATTGATTTTTCTTGAATATTTTGATTCTTTCTACAGAAATCGCTGCAAATCGTCACATAATCTGGATGAGTCCTGCACTGTTGCAAACCTAAACTCTCCTCGCTACGTCCTGGAGAAAGCGTTGAGTCCAAAGGGCCTGTTCTCCCTCCTGCTGCTAAATGACAGACTTTTGCTTCCAGAGGTGAGGCTAAGCCAACCAAGGTTTACTTTGTAGTATCAAACTTTTAAGATATAATAACTGCAACACCAAGCAAAAAAAAAAGAACCAAAGCAATGTGAAGTTGTTTCCGAAGATTTTACCCACTCGCTTCATGCGAGTGAAACTTGATGCTGCCATCTCATTTCGAGTGACGGGTCGGTGATTTGCTTCCCCTCTTCCATTTGGTTGTTTATTGGTCTGTTTTGAGTTAGGAGGCGAGAAGCTTTTGCAGTGTGATCTGATTGATTGATTTGTGCTTTGGATGTAAACATTAGTTGTCACATTACAGAACTTGTTTCATGTTTGCTGGATGAGATCATTCATTGTACAATTGCTTTATCTTGTCCTTGTATTCCTTATGTATCTTACCTTGAATTCACTATTTTTATACCATTCATTCATTTTGAGTCAGCTGCGTGAGCATTTTTCTGATGGAAAACAGCTGTGATTCCTTCGCATCAGTGAAGAGCAGATGCTCTGGCAGATCAACCCTACCCTGGGCATTCTTACATGTTAGAGTGACAAGATAGGAAGAAGGAATAGAAGAAGAAGAACCACCTTTAGAGGCCATTTTTCCCCGCAGAGCAGGGGTTGGCCTTTTTGAAGCAATGTTTTATGGCCGGATGCCCTTCCTGCCGCCAACCCTGTTAGTCGCCCCTTGCGACACACAGGGAATTACCAGTGAGCTGGTACTCAATTTGCCGACCTCGGAAGGATGACAGGCTGAGTCAACCCCCCTGGCGTTAATTCAGCGATCGATCCGGATTCAAACCCAGGATCCTAGGATCCCAAGCCGGCACGCTAACCGCTAAGCCAACACGCAACCAACACCAGAAGTTTGGTACGATTTCACAAAAGTTTTAGGGAGTAGTTCAGTGACAACACAACACAGACACTGCCTATATATATATATATATATATATATATATATATATGTATAATATATATTGCTATGGTTTTGAGGTTAGTAAAGTGAGCCTAATAACGGTTAAAGGTTTGCCCCCCATAGATAGTCACAGGAGCAAAATGTAGCCTCATTCGTCGTATAGTTATTTCTTAGTATGTGTGAGAGTAGGCCCTTTCCAGTGTTAAGTCTGCGTTGTGTAAAGCCAGAAAAATAGGCCCTCCTGCCACCGATCATCCTGCGTCCATAACCGCAATACAGTTTGTTAACGCTGGTTCATTTTGGGCGAGTTAACACGAGGGAGGTGGAGGAGGATCGGGACGGAGTCAAGGCGGAGCAGCAGGAGCGATGACGGTAAGCATGAGCTGCCAATCAGGGCTCAGAGGTGGTGGCGTCAGAGGGCATGGTGAGAAGAGTCTGCTGAGTTCCAGAAGGTTCACGGGGCATGCCTATATAACCCGCTGTGCAAAGCCCTCGACAGGACTGAAGCGGAGGACTTGCGTCACAGGACTTGCAGAGAGGGGACTTGATGAGAGAACTCACATTGTACCGCTTGATGAACTTGACCATCGCATGAGAACGCGCACGCTAACCAACACCAAGGCATTGAGGAAGAAGAGTTGGTCGCTAGATATACGTGGGCGCAGCCATGCACGTTTATAACGAACTTGCGCATTTCAGCCAAGCGAGTGAACGAGGCTGAGTAACCGCCCTTTGCCGTAAAAGCCGTCCCGCCCTTTACCGTAAAAGTCCTCTCTACCATTCGCCCCGATATTACCTCCATGGTTCGAGAGACACGCTACGAGTCCCTGCCTTCGCCTACCTCCATCTTTGCGGACGTGCTGGGGACCGTGGAGAGCTGGACGAGGACCATCCTTGGATGCGCTGGGGAACACCTGCCCATCTGCAATACCCCGTGTGAGTGTGAGACGGGCCCGTTGTCCCTGGGATAATTAAGACTGTCTAAGCTTGCTCTGTGTCTCTTCATCCTTGAGCTGTATATACGTGTAATAATAATTTAACCAATCTGTTCTTTGTTCTTGATTCGATCGTCTTTGTGGTTTCATCATTGACTAAGCGTGGCATGAATAAGATCGCTTAAATTGGGGTCCATTAATTATAACTGCGCGGATCATGTGAACGCAAACCGCTCGGCGTACTACCATCACACGTGGTTCGTGCGAGGCTTGTTTCCTCGCTTCCAGGGCAGCGCGAGTTCTTAGGTACGAGCGAGAATTTGGTCCCGAAAGCCTATTTGGCGCTGTCCGGAAGGGACGCTGCAAGCCCTGGTTCCGCCAGGCCCAGTAAAGACAAGGGGATTAATCCCCCCTTGATAAGGGGAGAAGGCCGGCGAGAGAACCATAACAATATATATATATATATATATATATATATATATATATATATATATATATATATATATATATATATACGTATATATAATTATTTATATATATATATATATATATATATATATATATATATATGTATGTATGTATGTATATATATATATATATATATATATATATATATATATATATATATATATATATATATATATATATGTATGTATATATATATGTATGTATATATATATATATATATATATGTATATATATATATATATATATATATATATATATATATGTATATATATATATATATATATATATATATATATATATATATATATATATATATATATATATATATATATATATATATATATAGTTTGTACCCAAAATATTAAGAACACATTGAATGATCAATGGAAATATCGTTACAATTTTGCTGAAAAACAGAAACAATGCTGGTAAGAAATTGAAGTACGTAACGTATTTTCTCTGGACCACAGATCTGTTCTTACTATAACAGTGGAGATGGTGATGATGGCAATTGCAAATTTCAACGCAGCTGTACTAAGTTGCATGTTTGCTATCACTACATATTGGAGGACTGCATATACAGCAGCAACCGCTGCAAAAGATCTCATGACCTCCTCACACCAAACAACAAAAAAACGCTGGAAAAAAGGGGCTTTGGAGGTCACAGAATGCCAGATTTGTTGGGGAAGCTGCACAATGCTGCACAGATGCAAGATGCGATGCGAAAAGATGTAACTACCGGTGGGTATTTCATTCAAGGCATGACTTTTCTTCTGATATGTAAAACGCATTATTTTTGCCCTTTTATTAACACATAAAAGTCTAAAGTAGAGTACATTCAGGCCCCGACATTCGGGGGATACGTTCCTGGAAAATGCTGTGAATGTGGGGGCATTGATTGAATGGAGGAGGTGGAGGAGAGTAATAAATTTTTTTAACTACATGGTCTAGGCACGTGGAAGAGCTGACATAGAACAAACTAGAACGGCACTCGGTGGAGAGCATACCTCCACCAGGCTGAACTGTTTACGTTTTGTATCCCACTGATAGGTCGGATCTGGATCCGGACCTGAACCAAAATCGAATCGGCTTGTTCTTGTCACCTTACCAACTCGTCCACCTTGTTTTGTCATAAGTCGCCCACAACCTTTTGAGATATTGTGCTCTATGTCGTTTTTTTTTTTTTTTTTTTTTTTTTTTTTTGTATACAATATCGAGGCTCGTGAAAGAGCGAACATTAATCACACAGAAAGACAAACCGACACATAAAACATATAACATAGGGAGCGGTAGACAAGATGGGGAGAGAGGGGGAAGGACACAAACACAACATTTGAGAGCAGGGACCGAGAGACATGGAGACATCGAGAGATCTGAGAGAGGGCTTTTGGTCCTATAACGAGCATTGTCAGGTGCTATAAATGGTTTTTTTGCAAATTTAGTTTTGTAACAGACAGATTGATGGACAGATAGAGGTATGCAGCATAAAATAGGTAAAAAGACACTTGCATACAGGTAGTGGACAAAAATGGAAACACCAATGGATAATGTTACTTAGTAGGGTATTAGGCGACCACATACGTCCAGGACGCCATTAAATAAAATAAAAACAATACATTGCCTCAAACAATAAACACAATAAAACAAACAAAACAAACAACCCAAAAACAATAAATAAAAACATTGCCTCAAACAGGGAACCATGATTGTCATGGGGCCCGCAAGGCTAACCCCCGCTCTAGCGGGGAAAATGGCCTTAAAACGATCATTCATTCATTCATCCATACATCCAGGACGCCATGGAAACGACACTGCATGGAGTAAAGAAGGGTCTGGAACTATTCTGCAGGAATGCGGCACCATTATTCCACAAGGAAGCCCTACAATTCACTTTTTTTTTTCTTTTTTTTTATATACAAGATCGAGGCTCGTGAAAGAGCTAACATTAATCACACAAAAAGTCAAACCGACGCACAAAACAAAAAACAAGGGCAAACAAGATGCGGACAAGATGCGGCAGACAAGATGGGGAGAGAGGGGGAAGGACACAAACACAACATTTGAGAACAGGGACATCGGGAGGACTTGGGGGGAGGTGTGAGAGGTATAAAACATATGGACACTGCAAGAACTTCCAGGAAAGAAGTTGGAATTTCGAAAAAGTGTATCTGGGGTGAATTAGCAGGGGTAGAAAAGATCAAGGTTTTGCATGGGGGAAGAAAAGAGATGGTGGTGAACAGCTGTTTTAAATTCCTGGAGGGGGGATTGGGATTGAAGGGAGTGGGGGAGTTTGTTCCAAAGGCGGGAGAAAAGGGGAATGAAAGAGTGAAGGTGAGCAGAGAGCCTAGATTTTGGCAGTTTAACCATAAGAGGGTTGCAGGCAGATCTTGTGCGACCTGAAGGAATATTGGGGGGGACAGAGCACAGAGAGAGCTGGGGGAGCAAGGCCGGAGAGGAGTCGGTAGAAGACAGAAAGACCACCAACCTGCCTGCGGTGAGTGAGTGAAAGGCCCTCGGAGTTAACTTCATCGCAAGAGATTCCAATGATTCTGAAAGCTTTGGCCTCAACAGCGTGAAGCCGAGCTAGGTGTGAGGCAGGAGCACCAGCCCAGAGGGGGGAGCAGTATTCCATTGAGCTGCGGATGAAAGCCTTGTATGTGGTGAGGAACTCAGGTGTGCCAAGGAAGGACTTCGCACGACGGAGGATGCCCAGTCGGCGACTGGCTTTGGAGGCAAGCTTGGAAATGTGGTTTTCCCAAGAAAGATCATGGCAGATAGTGAGACCCAAAAGCTTGAGCGACAGAACTTCTTGGAGAGGATTGTTGAGAAAGTAGATGGGAGGGTTTTCCAGTCGGTCCTTTCGGAGAGACATTGTAAGAGTGTGAGATTTGTCAGGATTGAAAGACATGATCCACTTGTTTGACCAGTCTGTGATTTTGTCCAGGTCTGCAGAGAGTGAGGAGGCTGCAGACTGCCGATCTGAGGGATGAGGAATGGAGCGGCAGATAGTGGAGTCATCAGCAATGAGATAGAGAGGATTTTCCAGAGAGTAGGAGAGATCATTGATGAAGACCAGAAATAGCACAGGGCCTAGAACACTACCTTGGGGAACTCCAGCCAGAACAGGAAGGGGAGATGAGAGAAATCCATTCAGGGCCACACGTTGCCTACGACCAGAGAGGAAGTCTGCAAGCCATGAGTGGAGATTTCCATGGATACCATAGGAGGAGAGTTTGGTGAGCAGAGCTGGGTGCCAGACCGTATCGAAGGCACGTGATATGTCAAGTGAGACAGCTCTGATTTCCTGTTTGGCATAATACTGATGCCATAGGTACTGATGCCAAGTTTGAGTTATCTCATGAATCGCTCATAAATAACAAACCCAATTGATAAATGGCCAAAGGAGCGAACACACCAATGCCATTAATTGATGGATGCAGGAACCGCTGTCTTAGGTGCCTCTTAAGACAATCCCATAGAGCGGGATTGTCTGAAGAGGGACCTGAGGTATATAGGTATATGTATGTGTGTGTGTATATATATATATATATATATATATATATATATATATATATATATATATAAATATTTATACATACTAGCTTGGCTCAGCTCTCTACGCTCACCTCACCACATGTCGCCGCAGAGGCACAGGCTTGTTTAAACTGAGGATAATGACCTGACTGAACTTGAGTTGCTGTCTTGTCATGATTAACACCAATCATAATACAAACATTTCTTTTGTATAAATTTATTTCTAATATTGGTGATATTATTTATTCTAACGTCTAAATGGTCAAGGGTCAACGCTGTCTAATTGGTCTGAAGGGTGTAAGGAGTCTAAATGGTGTTAAGGTATAAGGAGTCGAAAGGGACTTAAGGGGTGTAAAGGCTTATAGGGTATAAAAGGGTGGAAGTGTGAAGGAATCTCAAGGTGTCTAAAGTATTGAAAGGGTCTTAAAGGTAAAAGTAGTCTTTTGGGTATTCAGGGTATTTTGGGTCTTCAGCGTATTTTGGGTTTTCGGGATATTTTGGGTCTTTGAAGTATTCATGGTCTTTTGGGTCATCATTGTCTTTAAGGGTCTTTTTGGTATTTTGTGGCTTTAGGGTTTTTTTGGATATTTAGAGTCTTTGAGGTATTTTGGGTCCTCTGGATATGTAAGGGTTTTTGAGGTATTTTGGGTCTTTGGGGTATTTTGGGTCTTTTGATTTTTGGGGTCTTCCGGTTACTTTGGGTCCTCTGGGTCTTTTGAGTCTTCAAGGGTCTTCAGGGTTTTCAGGGTCTTTTGAGTCTTTGTGGTCTTTCGGGGTCTTGGTGGTCTTAAGGGTCTTGGGGGACTTAAAGGGTCTTCGAAGGTTTAAGGGATCTCAGCAGTCTAAAGGGTTGAAAGATACATTCCAACAATGTGTAATTAATAGACGAACAGTACATAATTATTAATAGACAGGATGCAACCGGCGTTCAAACAGTACATAATTAATAGGCACATAATCACAGCTTCATGGCTTTACTGGGGTCTTCGGGGTCTTTTGTGGCTTTGGGGTCTTCCGGTTATTTTGGGTCTTTTGAGTTTTCGGGGTTTTTTGGGGTCTTGGTGGTCTTAAGGGTCTTGGGGGACTTAAAGGGTCTTCAAAGGTCTAAGCGATCTCAGCAGTCTAAAGGGTCGAAAGATGTATTCCAACAATCCGTAATTAATAGTCGTACATAATTAACAGACAGGAAGCAACCGGCGTTCAAACAGTGCGTTATTCATAGACACATAATCACAGCTTGACGGCTTCCCGAACAGCTGAACGGATGGACAGACAAACGGCTTCCCAGACCGTGTTTTTCGGTTATACTGTATCTATATTATAAAACAGGAGTGTCTGTCTGTCCATCTGTCCGTCCCCAAACTACTCCCTCAGTTTTGGGGCTAGCCCCACCAAACCTCCTGTGGAACGTTTTGGGGTCCCAGCGGATGTTGTAATGTAGGTAGGAAGTTTTAAAAATTCCTCAATAAAATTATGATTTTGAAATTAACTCGATATGAATCTGCCCTGAATCCAGAAGTGAACAGATGACGGCAATTAGCTGGTTTTATAACATCCCAATACAACCGTCATATTTAAAACAATATTTTCTTAAAGTATCAACTTATGATTGGAATGACGTTTGGAATTGAGTGAACACAATTAACGATTTTGAATTCGTAATTGTATTCACCCAACCGTACGGAACGACTTCACATCCGGATTTAAATATTTGTTTTTGTCACGAATGTTTATATTAATGCTATTTCATTTGTGATTGGAGTTATGCTGTTTGGAAGGAAAATAGAGATATTGAGTTCAAGTGAATGACGAAATGCCGTGACGGCTCTACGTTCTAAGCGTGACATTCGCGGATTGCCATATGCAGATTCACCTTTTACTGGGTATGGAACCATTCAAACGGGTACGTTTTTCATGGAAGTCCTTCACGAACCTGCTGTCCATGCTTGATGTTCGACTACAGGTGGCACAGGAATGTGGAATTTATTGGTTCCATTCGTCGTTTTTTTTAACCTAAGTCTTTCACGAACCTGCTGACCATGTCTGACGTGCAACTGAAGGTGCCACAGGAATGTGGAATTTATTGGTTTCATGAATTTATTGGTATTGCACTGCGTAGCACCTCGCTATTGTGTGTGTGTGTATATATATATATATATATATATATGTATGTATATATGTATGTAGAATATCGCAGAAGAGTGACGATTCAGAAATGTAGTGGTATAGACACATGGATATTATTTCTGTTTAGCATTTTCTGTCCTCCCACCATGTTTTACATATACTGTATTAAAAGTTCTAAATGCAGAAAAATCCTATTTTTATTTAGAAGAGGCGAGTGATGATTCTCAAGTCATTGTCAAGATGGAAGAGTCATCTGTTTTGCCAGATTCCAAGGACAAGAAGGAGAAAGATGGGATTTGCCTATATTATCTGCGGAAGAACTGCCAGTTTAAAGGTAAGCAATGCCTCAAAAGTAATGAATAATTATTCTATCGTCCACCTCTTCCTTCTTTTTTGTTCTCAATTACCTTTGCAGTCCTTTTTAGCTCACCTGGAACATAGTCCGTAAACACTTGCAACTTCTTCTCTGAAACCACTGATGGGATTGTAACCAAACTTGGGACAAATGATATTTGGTATGTTGTGACAAAAGTTTGTTCACGGCATTAAAAAAAAAAAGTGGATCTAAGAGGATCTACCGGGGGTCAAAGTTGATCCAGGTTTGACCCCCCTCCAAAATAGGTGTTTGCTTTCTTTTCTGAAATTACACACACAATTTCGATGAAACCTGACCACAACCTTCACCACCCGATGGAAGTTTATTCACGGCAGTAAAAAAAATCGGGCCCTGCGAGGGTTTACTGGGGGGAGTGGGGTGGGTTGCCCCCCAAAATAGATATTTGCTTTCTTCTCAGAAACTACACATACAATTTCAAAGAAATGTGACAGCAACGTTCCGTTCATCACCCGATGTACCAATGTTATTTCCTGGCATTTAAAAAAAATCAGGGTTTAAGGGGATGTGTGAAGGGTTTGACTTCCTAAAATACGTATTTGCGTTCTTCTGCGAAACTACACACACAATTTCGATGAAACTTGATCACAACTTCCATCACCCGTGATGTACCAATGTTTGTTCAAGGCATTAGAAAAATCTGAGTCTAAGGAGGTATACGTGTTGGGGGATGGGGGGGGGGGCTTCCCTCCAAAATAGGTGTTTTTTTGCTTGTTTGTTTGTTTAATGCCTTATGATTACATTAGTACGATTGTAAATGCTGCCCTGTCTTCTAGCATTCATTGAAATTGGTTTAAAATACCTTTAGTCAGTGTATTATACTGCTTTATTCTCCCAGGTGAGCGCCCAGGGGTATTGCCCCTATTTTTAAAGTTAGGAACCCCCATGAGAGGACCAAAAAGGTTCCTTAGCAGTAACACCATCATTGTTATTCAAGGCTCATTAACTCCACAATGAAATAAAGCAAAACAGAACTCGATCTTCAAAACATAACTATTACGAAACCATATTGTAGAATTTTTTTGGATACAAAGTCGGGTCTCGTGGAAGAGCTGGAACACAGAATGAAACAAAAGGTTCAGCAGAAAGACAGGGGGAAACTCACCAACAGCAGGGTTGAGATGGACAGAATAGAGGGAGGCGGACAAACAAGGGTTAGGGGTAGGGGAGAACAAAAGGGGTGGATAAGATGGAGGCAGAAGCCAACCCCCAGGAAAGAAAAACTGTAAATTTGGAAGTAGATGGGCTTGAGGTGGGCTGGAGTGTTGGAGAGGTGGGTGGGGGCTGGGGGGGGGGGGCATTATTGGAGTAGAAAGGATCATGGTTTTGAATGTGGGCAGATTTGACATGGTGGTGAACAGCGGTCTTGAAGACCTGGAGGGACGACTGAGATTGAAGAGAATGTGGGGAAAAAAGTGGAGCGAATGAGTGGAGTTGACCAGTGATTCTAGATTTTGTGAGTTTCACCAAAAGGGGTTGCTAGTGGACTGTGTGTGCCCTGCAGAAACCTGGGAGGGTGGGACAAAGCACGGAAAGGACAGAGAGTGCAAACCGAGAAAGGAGGCGGTGGAAGATAGAGAAACCACCGACCTGTTCCTGATGGCAAAGTGATAGGCCTGTTCAATCAGAGCTTCATTGCAGGATATTCCCATGATCTTGATGGCCTTAGTTTCCATGGCATCAAGCTGAGCAAGGTGTGAGGCAGGGGCATCAGCCCACAGTGTAAAGCAGTATTTTATTAAGCTGCTGATGAAGACCTTGTTGGTGAATAAGAGTTCATGTGGCCAAGGAAGGGCTTTGCATGATGGAGGATGCCTAGCCTTGGTTTTGGAGGCCAACTTTAAAATGTGGTTTGCCCAGGAAAGATCATGGCTGATAGTGAGAACCAGGAGTTTGAGTGACTGAACTTATTTAAGAGGATTTTAAAGAAAGTTGATGGATGGGTATGTACATAATGTTCGCCCAGCCTAAATCCCAAAAAAGAGGATTTTAAAGAAAGTTGATGGGTGGGTATGTCAGACTTTCGTGTTGGAGAGAAAGTGAGATAGTGAGTGAGATAGTGAGTGAGATAGTGAGTGAGAGTGTGAGATTTGTCATGATTGAAAGACTTATTCCAAGTGTTTGACCAGCTTGTGATTTTGTCAAAGCCTAAAGAGGGGGAAGAGTCTGCTGCCTGCCTGTCTAAACGATGAGGGATATCATGGGAGAGGGTGGAGTAATCGACAAATAGATAAAGGCGATTTTCCAGAGAGTCAGAGAGATTGTTGATGAAATTAAGAATAGGACGGGGCCATAACACTGCTTTCGGGCACTCCAGCCTTGACAGGGAGAGGAGATAGAAGGATTCTGTTGAGAGCCACATGTTGCTCAGGAGAGTAGATGTAGTCAGAAACCAATAGTGGAGTTGGCCTTCGATGTCATAGGCAGAAAGTTTGTAGAGCAAGGCGAGGTTGCCAGACTGTATCCATAGCTCGATATATTTCTCAAGAAATGGTCCTGATCTCATGTCTGACATTGATTGTTGAGAGAGTATAAGCAACATGTCTAAGGTAGAGTGACCTGGTCTGAATCTGAATTGATGATCTGAGATGAGGTCATTGGAGAAAAGGCAGAATTTTATGTCAACTGCGATGATGGATTCCATGAATTTGCTGATGATTGGAAGTAAGCTGAGAGGTCTGTAGTTCAGGGGATTGGTTTTTGCATCTTTGTATGTCATGCAGTGATGTTGGCTGACTTCAAAGCAGATGGATGATTATCTAGGGACAATGACTGGGTGAAAAGGGCAGAAAGAGGAGGTGCAATAGCCGCAGAGCACGTTTTTATGACATGTGAGCTGATGCTGTCTTGTCTAGTTGCAGAATAAAATTGAGGGTTGCCAGATAACTTCTCCACCATCTTAGGTGCAAAAGTGCAAAAATCCAGGAGCAGTTGTGTTTGACTTGGTCGGATGGGTGCAGAGAGCGAGGGGATGGGGAAACAAGATTTGGAAGCAAATACAGAATTGAAGGGTTCAGCCTTCTTACGAGCGGAGTCAGCTGTGGTGCCATTTGAAATGAGGGAACATACTCCAGAGGCAGACATAAGAAGGCACCATCAAGTTTTAGAGGAGGGAGACAAATTTGAAAGTCCATCTTGAGGTTGGACAGGTTTTGACATCCTTGCATGAAAAATAAATTTCTAGATATAATTTCGCAGTCATTTCTGTTGGAACATCTGTCTTTTCTTGGTGGGTTTTCCTGATTAACGGCAAAACATAACTTTTTTTTCTTTTTTTTTGTATACAACATCGACGCTCGTGAAAGAGCTAACATCAATCACAAAAAAAAAATGCTGATGAATGACAATGCTGATGAAAAAAATGACAGTTGCTTGTATATTATATGTATATATTTGCATTTGTTTTGTCGAAATGCAGATAAGTGCAAGTATGTGCACTTTGACCTGCCATACTGTTGGCAATGGCATGAGCAGCAGTGGAAATGGAAAGACATTCCCAACATGGAAGAGATTGAGAAAGACTTCTGTGACCCTGCTTGTGATAGGTATTTTTAAAACCTTTTGCCAAGCTTGTGACAAATTAGTATTATCATTTATTAACTAAGGAAGCACACTAACCCGATGACATGTCGCTGACATCATGTGCATACATAGGGTTAGTGTGATTCCTTAGTTAAATTTAATATTCCTGACTGCAAACCTCCTAATTGTTGATGAGCCGGGCAGAGACAATGTGTCAGCGTGGCAGGCGACACTTATTGCTAACAGGTTGTGCAGCAGTTGCTGGGGTGAGACTCAATCTGTGCCTTGCTGCCCAGTCAAGTTAGGGGGTTCAACCTGTATATATTAATGGCTTAGATTGGTCACAAATAAACACTTTGCAGTATGTGGTCCTGATGAGGGAAGAATAAGCGTCGGGACGGCATGGTGTTGAAGTCGTGGGGACTCACTCCTATGGAGGAGGGGTCCAATTGTATGACCATGCATTCTGGCCCAGGAGGGGGTCAGGATGCATGTGTTTTGAATGACCATGTGCTTCAGCCTTTGGTTGAAGTGCATGTGTATGCCAATGGGACAGTCTTGATAGACGGTGTGCCTTGGCCGTGTGGTCAAGGTGCACGTCCAAGGCTGTTTAAGTGTTTTATTTTTTTACCTTTTTTATTATAAAAAGGCAGGCCTCATAATGCCCATAATGATGGCGAAATCTAGACCGACATCTCTGCCTTTGTCTATTTGTGACCATAGAGCTTTAATCTCAGTCTGCAAAGACTTGAGTACCATGTGGATGCCTCCTAGTTTGGAGGTGATGTGTTGGTGTAATTTATGCACATCATGTCAGCGTCATGTCATAGGGTTTGTGTGCTTCCTTAGTTATATATAATATTCCTGACTGGAAACCTCCTAATTGTTGATGAGCCGGGCAGAGACAATGTGCCAGCGTGGCAGGCGACACTTATTGCTAACAGGTTGTGCAGCAATTGCTGGGGTGAGACTCAATCTGTGCCTTGCTTCCTTGTCAAGTTAGGTGGTTCAACCTGTGTGTGTGTGTATATATATACACAAAGAATTAAGTTAAGCACCCCCCCCGTTTTTTTACAACCTCGCACATTACAAGTTTGTTGTCGTCAAAACAGTGTAATATACCCATGATATTGCTATATTTTCTGGAGAAGTGATATTATGGTCACATAAAAACATAACAATCATGCCGTTTTCATTATTTTATTCTGAATAATTTAAGGTGAAATTTTTTGGGAATTTTAGGCATATTTTCACCTCAATTTAAGTATGGAGCTATAGGTCCATCACGGACAGTGTGGATGACGTATATGTTTTCTAACGTACAGTCATTGTTCTGAGAAGACCTCTAGCGATCTTTGCGTCAATAACGTGTGTAGGACCCACGTGATCGGATCACTACTCAACCCAACTCAACCCTACGAGTGCACTCATCTGCATTTCATCAATGGATAATTGCTAATGTCATACCAATCATTATTTGATCTCACATACCTTAGAATATATGCCAATGTATACATATACACAAAGAATATATATTAGGGGGTGCTTACCTTAATTCGTTGTGTAGGGGTGCTTAACTTAATTCTTTGTGTATATATATATATGCTGTATTTACTGTTTTTCTCCTTCTTTACTAGCATATGCAAAATGCATTATCTATCAATTTTTCCTTGCACACCAGCATTTTCAAAATGCAAGCATTCTTGAAAATCACCTCATTTTGACTTTCTCGCACCACTTCCTTCCCTCTGTGCTGTTAAAACCAATCAAAACACTGCATGAGTGATGTGAACTTTGCATTGCAGATTAATTCTTCAATATCTCTGTCTGTGAGATTTTATCGGTTTCTCAGTGACTTCACTTTTGCAATATTCTCCTAATTTATTTCACTTGGCAGTTTAAGTTGAAACTGAAGATTATAATCAGTTAATTATAAACACAATAACTATTTCCCTTTTTGAAAATAACTTTTGTTTCACTTGTATTATCTGTTGCAGCCACAACGGTGCTGAATGCATTGTTGACTTTCTGAACATGAAACTTGGTGGATATTCTGTGCGGCGACTCTCTACCGCAAACTCTATCTCCAAGCCTTGTCACTTCATTCTCACCACTCAGTGGTGCTGGTACTGGAAAGATGAGAATGATCATTGGGTGGAGTACGCTTCAGAGGTGTGTCTCAATTTGATGGTGCTTTTTCAGGTGGAGTAGAGCAAGTGTTGCAATTTTTTGATACTATGATTGTGATTTTTTTTTTTTTTGTATACAAGATCGAGGCTCGTGAAAGAGCTAACATTAATCACACAAAAAGTCAACCGACACATAAAACACAAAATAAGGGGAGCGGAACACAAGATGGGGAGAGAGGGGGAAGGACACAAACACAACATTTGAGAGCAAGGACATCGACAGAAATGTGGGAGGGGGAGGGCTTGGGGGGAGGTGGGAGAGGTATAAAACATATGAACACTGCAAGCACTTCCAGGAAAGAAGTTGGAATTTCAAAAAAAATGTATCTGGGGTGAATTAGCGGGGGTAGAAAAGATCAAGGTTTTGGATGGAGGAAGATAAGAGATGGTGGTGAGCAGCTGTTTTAAAAACCTGAAGGGACGAGTGGGATTGAAGAGAGTGAGGGAGTTTGTTCCAGAGGCGGGAGAAAAGGGGAATGAAAGAGTGAAGGTGAGCAGAGAGTCTTGATTTTGGCAGTTTAACCATAAGAGGGTTGCAGGCAAATCTTGTGCGACCTGCAGGAATATATGGGGGACAGAGCACAGAGACAGCTGGGGGAGCAAGGCCGGAGAGGAGTCGGTAGAAGACAGAAAGACCACCAACCTGCCTGCGGTGAGTAAGTGAAAGGCCCTCGGAGTTAACTTCATCGCAGGAGATTCCAATGATTCTGAAAGCCTTGGTTTCAACAGCGTGAAGCCGAGCTAGGTGTGAGGCAGGAGCACCGGCCCAGAGGGGGGAACAGTATTCTATTGAGCTGCAGATGAAAGCCTTGTATGTGGTGTTGTATGTGGTGTCTATGGACAGAAAGTGATGGTGAGTGGTTGAGATGAGAACCAGCTACATGAGTGCTTGGACATGTCTATGGACAGAAAGTGATTTATGTTCTACTCATCACTGTGGAGGAATAGAGAGACAAGGGTAGATTTGACTCTGGTTTACTCAACACACAAATTATATTTATTCATGCTTGGTTACCACCAAGTTATCAAGATAGTTGAGATGCATGAGTCCATTTGGGTTAAATTATTTGGGTTGACAGAATTGACAGAATTGACTGAATAGTTTGTGGTCATATAATAATGTTATTTCTGGGAGGTGTGCAAACCAACAAGTCTGAGCCTATACACCACCAGTGTGTGTAACAAAAATGAAAAGAATTAAAAATTGAATGAATATCAATATTTGTAAGCCTCTGCATTCACTGTCTGAACCCAAGAGCTCTTAAATTTATTATCATTCAGTATTGTACATTTTGTGGTTATGATGTTTACCCCGTTCAGACGCAATTGGGCAATATAATGAAATATGTATTTAAATATCTCCTGCATGACAATCACAAAATATATTACTCGATCACTCCTGGGAAAAAAACCCAGGCAGTGCATAAGCACAAGACCCGATTGAGGCCTGAAGGCCAATCTGGCGTCAAATGGTTTATCCAAACATAGCCACCGACCTTCCTCTGGATGAAAGACGAGGCCATGCAAAGTTTGGTTGCACTGGTTCCTGCAGGGTCCAATTGCATGAACGAACAAAGCAAAAAACTTTCTAATTCATCTGTACTGTATATAGTCATATCCTACTATAATTCACGAACGTGTGTGTGTGTGTGTGTGTTGCTATTCCTCCTACTATTTTGGACCGATGCCATGCAGACTTGCTACATAGGATCAGCATGACTCCAATCAGTGCATATGCATGTTTTTATATTTGCCAGCGGTTTTGGGTGGGTGAGGATGGGGGTGAGGATGAGGGTCACAAATTATACATCGATGTAAATGTGTATCGTGTAGCGTAGCTACAGGTGGGAGAGGGTAATACAAGTCCCCACCCTTTACAGTACAGTATTCCTGTCCCCGCGTCTTTCAGTGAAGTGTTTTGAATGATAAATAGTTGGCATGTTTTTCCTCACGCAAGTAACCCGGGTTCTTTTATTTTTCTTTTCTGGAGCGATTGAGGCAGCGGTCAGTTGCCCATACACCTCCAAAATAAAAGTATGTGTCAGAATAACTTGTTGCATGCTTGGACCAGGATCGCCCACAGGGCAGATACTGTGCTAGTATATTATAATATGCAAAGAGTAAAGGGGAGTCAATACTTTCTGAGCTGAAGGATTTTATCCTGACGGCCCCATCTTGTTGAATCAATTGCAGAGCTCTGTCGATGTGGCGCTTCTGCACTAATGCAACACAGAACTTCTGGATAACTTTCAAATATTGTTCAGTGGTTATGTTTACCGATTTCCCTTCTTATATAGTCTATACTTGGATACGCTAAGGCATCTCGGTGGTCAATCATTATGGAGCTAAAGGCTTCTTCCCTGACGGCTTCTAGTCCCCGCTGTACCACATGGTCGGATGCGGGATGTCATCCCATGGTGCAAACCACTCTTCTATTTTCCAAATTAACTTTGCTTCTCCAGGGGAAGGTTGTATGATCTTCTCTTCTGTATATCTTCATCTTTTGTTTTCTTTTTCAAAATTCAATATAATAATGTTTATTATCTATATTCTTCTGTTTTGTATTTCTTTCAATTTTTAAAATCGATATTATCCATCTTTATTATATCTATATAATAATATGCCGACTTTGCTTCTCCGGGTCTTCAGTGTGCTGTGCAACAGTGAATAATGTGATAGCAAACTTTGCTTCTCCTGGGGGAGGGTGTCCAATCTTCTTCGCTACGCTAAGGTATGGTAAGGCTAAGGCTCCAGGCGGTTGATAATATATACAACACACTAAAGCTACTTTCCGGCTTTTTCCATGATGGGCCCCAACCCCCACCAACCCATCCAGTCTGACACGAGATATTGTCCCAAAGTGCAAACCACTCTTTGATAATTCCTGTCGCTGTCATCGTTGGTGTCCACATCACTAAGAATTCCAACTTTGCTTCTCTGAGGGGAGGGTGTCTGATCTTCTCATCTTTCTGTATAATAATATGCTATGGCTTTTCTGTCATGGTATTTTTACCACGGGCTTCTGTTTTTATGTATATATATATATATATATATATATATATATATATATATATATATATATATATATATATATATATATATATATATATATATATATATATATATATTGTTGCGGATATGGGATTTGGCCTCCATCCATATCCGCTTGTAAATATTCCCCTATTTCCCCAATACTCCCCAACTATCCCCAATCCCCCATTCCCTAGTCCCATTGTCTGTAAACAACACTCTGTAGAACCGACCTTCCCCTTTTTCCCCCATTAAATGTCGTGCCCAGGTCCACCGCATCTCACGTAGACAACTTTCGGACATCTTGCTAGTTATTCTTAGTCTATGTCAGTTAAGGACTCGTTTCCATTAATTCTGACTCTTCGTTGCACCAGAATGTGATTGTATGGCACCAGTAGTAAGTTTAGGACCTCCCAATACCTCCCCGCATCTCTTCCTCATGAAACAACAACACCAACAACAACAACAGCGGCGCGGGGAGTGCGCGTCCTCACTCCGGCTTGGTTAGCCGCCATTGACCATGTGCTCCGACGGGGTTACCACGCAGGGGCTCACTGTCAGCTCCTCGTCAAGGGCGGAGCCCGGTAACCCCCCCGCACCCAATAAGAAGCGGCGGACCGATTCCATCTGGGGCGGAGCTAACGAGCCGAGGGCGTGTCACTCCCCGCGGGACATGCGCAGGAAGACGGAGGTGACGTCAGATGCGCCTGAGCTACGAAGAAGAAAGGACGCCACCTCCTAGCGCTGAGAGATACCTCCCGCCTCTCTGGACCGGACCGAGTCGATTCTGCCCCTGAGCCAAGGTGCACCTTGAGCCATCGACTGCCTGTCCTTCCCTGCCATCAATCCCTGTGTGAGTCAGTCTTGTCCCGTTTGTCTGTGGTCTGTCGGGGCTAAGATAAGACCGTGTCTAAGTGCCCATCTTTCTGTGCTGTACCTCTGTGCCGTGTAATCTAAACGTTCTGCATAACCCATATTATATCCTCCTCCGGAGGTCTTGAGAACTGTACCCCTGGTGTCGTGTCATTTAACCCAGCCGTTGTGTCCTTTTCCTTCATTGATTTAGCATAGCGCGATTCGGCCAACGTTCGAGTGTAATCGGGTAACTTGTGCGAACACGGCGGCCATTCCGCTCGGCCCACCATAACATCTAAGTCGTGTCCATAACAATTGGTGTCGGGAAGTGGGATCGGTCCCGGAGCGCGTTTCACGCGCTCGAAATTATAACGGCGAAATTTGATTGTGTTTTACAAAAAAAAATAAAAACCCGAATTTGGAAAGTCGCGCTATGGCAGATCAAGACGGCTGGGTTCCGGTAGAGGAGAGTGAGGCAGGGTCGATCCAGGACCAAATTGAGGGACATGAGGAGAGCGAAGCAGTGAGGGTAGCAGGGTCGCAAAATGGCGTCGTCGCGCACGAGGTTGCGGGCGTGCAAAATGGCGCCTCGCACATGGCCACGGTGACCGCGCCCGCGACCGTAGTAGCGCCGCTGGTAGATTTGAACCTTTTTTTAATACAAATGAAGGCCCTTATGGCCCAGAATAGTGAGCAAATGAGGGCTGATAGTGAGCGATTGGGTGAGCGATTGGAGGGCCAAATGGGGGTAATGGGGAACCGGATGGATGCTCAGGGTGAGCGATTGGAGGGCCAAATGGGGGTAATGGGGAACCGGATGGATGCTCAGGGTGAGCGATTGGAGGGCCAAATGGGGGCCCAGATCGGAAGGTTAGGGAGTAGAATAGAGGGATTAGGAAACAAATTTGAGGGACTAGACAACAAATTTGAGGGATTAGACAATAGATTAGGGGAAATACAGGAGGGGTTAACGGGGGTAGAAAACAGAATGGCCGCTCAAGAGAATCAAATGGAAGGGATGAAAAGGGGATTAGAGGGGTTAGAAAACAGTATGGAAGGCAAATTGAGGGACATGAGGGACCAAGCGGAAAGGGAAGTTAAACAAATGGGGCAGCAGATAGAGGGGGTCAGAATGGGGGTAGAAACCAAACTGGATGCTCACAGTGAGGAAATGGAGCAGATGAGGGTGGCATTTGGGCAGGAGATGCAAGTGATGGGAGAGGAGATCAGAAGAGGTGTGAGTGAGGAGGTCGGAGGAGTGCGCGAGGAGGTGAGGCACTGTAAGGAGCACATGGAGAAGGAGGTGAGAAAGGGGACTGTAAAGTTACAAGGGGGCATAGAGGACCTGACGCAGGAGGTGGAACAGCTGACGGTGGGACAGACGGAGTTAGTGGAGCAGGTACAAAGGAACACTGCGGTACTAGGAGGGTTAAAAGCGACACAGAAAGAACTAAAAGACGACTTGATAGCGACGAAGAGGGAATGTCGGATGGTACGTGAGGGACTGACAACGAGGTTGGACGAGGTGACAGAGGTAATGGAGACGAAGGACCGGCAGGTGAGGACGCACATGGAAACGGTCAAGGTAGCCTTGGAGGACGAGCTTGAGGAGACGTACCGGGAAATAAAAGAGGTGAAGCAGAAATTAGAAGAAGTGGAAGAAGGGGTGAGCGAAATTAAGAAGCGACGGAGAGGGGATAAGAAAGAGATAAAAGAGGAGGTAAAATAATTGGTCCAAAGTCTGTGTTTGGATCGTGATGATGTGCTCATTAACCGGATGAGGGATTCGCAGGTGATGAAGGAGAAGCGAAGAGGAAGAGGACCCGGTGTAAGTGGTGACCAATATGGTCGTGCGTATGATGCGCCAGGTGATTTAATGAGCTTGGGGGTCGAGATAGACCCGGATGTTCGTGAGAGGCCATTGGTGAGGTGTGCGACAGGTCTGGTGTGCGAAAAAGGAGGTGTGCGAGAAAGTCCGACTCTGGGGTGTGTGAGGAAAAAGTGCGTGCCAAGGAGTGAGGGTGCTGGCGAGAGTGAGTCGGTCGTAGCGCGTGTGCGAGGGAGCACATGGAAGTGCGGTGTGGTAAGTGTTACAGAGGGTGTGACGGGAGAGTGTGCGCAAGAGTGTGCGCGAGAAAGGTGTGTGACGGACAGGTGCATGGGGAAAGAGTGCGCTGTCAAAGGCAAGGAAGAATGCACGCCTGTGGTGAGTGTTACAGAGGGTGTGACGGGAGAGTGTGGGCAAGAGTGTGCGCGAGAAAGGTGTGTAACGGACAGGTGCATGAGGAAAGAGTGCGCTGTCGGGAGTAAGGGTGAGTGCGTTGTCAAGAGTGGAGGTGAGAGTAGTAAGAGTGACACGGAGCGTGAGTTGGTTGTGACAGGTGAGAAAGGAAGCACACCTGGAATGGTAGAGCGTGTGTGGGAATGCACACTTGAATTGGTCGTGAGGCACGTGGTTGGGTGTGCGAGTGAGGGCACACCTGTGATTGTCACAGAGGAGGTGACCAAGAAGGGGGTGCGAAGAGGTGTGTTGGTGAGGTGTGCGAACAACGAATGTGTGCCAAAGTGTTCGGTGGTCAGGTGTGTGACCAAGTCGGTGAGCGGAATGAGTGTACCGAGGTGTGTAAGAAAAGGTACGACGAGGAGCATGGAAACGGCTGGAGGTATGAGCAAGAAAGGGGTAGCGTATGCTTGTAACCATGCAGGTGAAGCATCGACGGTAACCGGGGTAGAGTTTAGAACGACTTATAGCCGAATCGGGCCCTCGGTGCGTGCCGGGCCTCGCTTTGACCGGCCGCGTCCGTGCTCCACTAGGCGGAGCGGGCAGCTGGATAGGAAGGGTCGTCATGGCGACCACGTTTTGTTGAGACGTGCCGGCAGGTCGAGATCGGGACATTGGATGGCTCCACGCCGAGATGGTGCGTGGGATCTCGGCCCGGGTAAACCTCCTTCCCTGCACCGAATGCGGGACGTATCCAGCCGCTGGCACCAAACAACCCGCATTCATTGCTCGGCTTTACGAAGCCGGGCTTTGGACAGGAATTGGCGCACCGAGAGGCATTAGTGAGTAGACTGTGTGATGAGGTTAGTGTTTTGGACCCAAAATTAGAAAAAAAACAAAATTTGATGATTGGCAAAGGATTGGCAGTAGTGATTGGCAGATGATGAGTAGTGATTGGCAAATTTTTGATTTGTTGAAATTTGATGTGCAAAATTGGTAGTGAGCGATGGGCCCGGTGGGTAAGGGTGGCATCCCTGCCACCCTTCCCATGGTGGGGCAAATGCGCAATAGACTATGGGGTGTATGGCAGTGAAAACTAGCCCGGGTGGGTTAGGTTATATTGTTAGGGATCTAGAAGATGACATTAGGTAACGTTAAGTTTAGTTAGTGACTGATACCTGTAGTGGGGACGCAGGTACTTTAGTGTGGATGATAATGACGAGGGAGCGCAATAGTTTAAAGGGACGACTGGGAAGCGCAAGTTTCAGAGGGGAGTAGTTAGATGAGATGATGCTGTGTGAGAACTGGACAGGTGTGTGGAGCAGTGTATGAGCAGTGAGTGTTGTGGATCAGCGCGAATGCGCTTGGGGAGAGAAGGGTGCAGGTGGCACCAGGTGTGAGAGCACAGGTGTGCAAGTGCAGGTGTGTGGAATACATGGAGTAAGTGGTACGGAGTGGTGTGCATGGTGCGAAGGTGTGGATGGGGGAAGAGTGGACCCCCTTTCACGGGTACCCGGGGCGGGTAGTGTAAGTGTTAGGTAGAGGGTATAGGTAAATTGTGGTTGGATATTGGCATCTGTGGTGCGGGTGACAGAATGGTATTTGGATGGGTGCATTAGTGTTGTGGAAATGGCTGGGCGTGTAGCCTGTTAGTGTGTGTAGTTGGTTTGGGCACTCCACCACTGTGAGGATGTCGGCCAGGTGAGGCCGCAGGTGGGCTCTGGGAGCCGGTAGAGTTGTGGATGGGGCCCGAGGATCCGGAGGACGGACCCGGGTAGCCCAGTGCCAGAGAGGGCACCGAGTGGGGAGAGCGCCAGAGGGCCTTCCCCAGGTAGATAGGTTAGGGTAAGGAGCAGGTAAGCTCGGAGGCAACTGCAGTGGTGGAGGTGTGCAGGTGGGTAGACCTGCTGGGAGAGCTACACGTCACAGCCCAGAAATTGTGCGAGGGCACCGGGAGATGAATCGGGGGAGTGAGACCCCAAATTGAAAAGCACCACAGTTTGGTCAATGGGAATTGGTTTTTAGAACCCATAGTGTAAGAGGGCCAATGGTTTGGCAGGAGAAAGACCCTGGGTAATGTAAAGTTGTTAAAGTCATTTAGGAAATAGTTAGGATTGATGAACCTGTCGCACCATACGCAGCCACTTACCTGAGGTGATGATGATGACTCCACACCTGTGTTCCCTTGTTTTGTGTTGCAGGAAATGAGAATTGCTGTTGGATTTGTGAGACGCATCACGACGTGGATGAGACATTGGGGTGATTCCATCTCTCCCTCCTTAGGAGGGACTGATGATGAATTGGTGATGGCAAATTTTGATGAGAGTTGGAAATGGCAAATTTGATTGGTTAGGAGGGAGAGAAGACGAATTTGGTTTATGGGAGGAACGGGGAAGACAGTAGGGATGTTTGTTGATTTGTAAAGTAGATGTTTATGGGTAGTGTTGTGTTTTGTGGATACAGTAAGGGGTAAGGGAGGGGCAATGTAGGTTACCTGGTGGGGGGGGGGGGGGGCGTACGGTAGGAACGTACCTGTCTCACCTGGTTCCCATGTGCCCCCAGTGTGCATTACCTCTCCGCAGTTGTGGGCCTGTACTTTCGCTGCTTGCTGCCTGGATCGATACACCATATGGACCGCAATTTTTGTGGCCGCCCACCATGGACCGCAGTTCTCTTGCGGGCAAGCACCACCCGTTGATGGACCTATGGGTCAACGTGGCACCTATGCCATACAGGTGAACCACTTTTAGTTGGCCCCCTGACAGCCACAATACAGAAATGGACGCGGTTGGCGCCTTTCTTTATTTTCTAAGGAAGCTAGAAGGCCAAGCACTTCAGGAAGGCAAGACCAGCGGCAGAACATCGGCCGGCTGCGACACCACCGGTGACGTTGAACACTTTATTGGTGCACCGGATGGTGCTGACTGTGTTATGGGGTGGTGCTTTTGGTGCTTGGACGGGGTGCTCTGCACATTATTAAAGGCCGTAAGGCCACAGGGCACTCGTGGGTTGGTGTATCGATGCTGGCATGCGTGCTCTCTCTATGCATAACATCTGCATGTGTTCCTCCAAAAACAGGTCCTGGATCGTAGTGTAAATATCAGTGTAGTCTTGTATAAATGATGCTCCCTACCGGCTGTATGTTTAGTTTGAGGATTCTTTCCGCGATTCGGTTATCCTGTGGGTGTGTTTCTGTGAGGAGAAGGGTGCAACGTCGCAGGGGGACATATTTACTCATTTGTGAACATCTGTAAAACTGTCGCACTCAGGGTTGAGTTAATAGTAGAGGGAACTACATCTGAGTGCCACACTAACGTAGGTAAAGATTTATCGGGTCGGGACGCCCCGAGGTAGAGAAGGGTGCAATGTTGCGGATATGGGATTTGGCCTCCATCCATATCCGCTTGTAAATATTCCCCTATTTCCCCAATACTCCCCAACTATCCCCAATCCCCCATTCCCTAGTCCCATTGTCTGTAAACAACACTCTGTAGAACCGACCTTCCCCTTTTTCCCCCATTAAATGTCGTGCCCAGGTCCACCGCATCTCACGTAGACAACTTTCGGACATCTTGCTAGTTATTCTTAGTCTATGTCAGTTAAGGACTCGTTTCCATTAATTCTGACTCTTCGTTGCACCAGAATGTGATTGTATGGCACCAGTAGTAAGTTTAGGACCTCCCAATACCTCCCCGCATCTCTTCCTCATGAAACAACAACACCAACAACAACACCAGCGGCGCGGGGAGTGCGCGTCCTCACTCCGGCTTGGTTAGCCGCCATTGACCATGTGCTCCGACGGGGTTACCACGCAGGGGCTCACTGTCAGCTCCTCGTCAAGGGCGGAGCCCGGTAACCCCCCCGCACCCAATAAGAAGCGGCGGACCGATTTCATCTGGGGCGGAGCTAACGAGCCGAGGGCGTGTCACTCCCCGCGGGACATGCGCAGGAAGACGGAGGTGACGTCAGATGCGCCTGAGCTACGAAGAAGAAAGGACGCCACCTCCTAGCGCTGAGAGATACCTCCCGCCTCTCTGGACCGGACCGAGTCGATTCTGCCCCTGAGCCAAGGTGCACCTTGAGCCATCGACTGCCTGTCCTTCCCTGCCATCAATCCCTGTGTGAGTCAGTCTTGTCCCGTTTGTCTGTGGTCTGTCGGGGCTAAGATAAGACCGTGTCTAAGTGCCCATCTTTCTGTGCTGTACCTCTGTGCCGTGTAATCTAAACGTTCTGCATAACCCATATTATATCCTCCTCCGGAGGTCTTGAGAACTGTACCCCTGGTGTCGTGTCATTTAACCCAGCCGTTGTGTACTTTTCCTTCATTGATTTAGCATAGCGCGATTCGGCCAACGTTCGAGTGTAATCGGGTAACTTGTGCGAACACGGCGGCCATTCCGCTCGGCCCACCATAACATCTAAGTCGTGTCCGTAACAATATATATATATATATATATATTTATATATATATATATATATATAGTTGCGGACGCGGTTAAAGATGTTATTTACCGAGCGGTTGGTATTACCGCGACCGAAGAGTTCCCCCGATTCTTCCCCAACTCACCCGATTCACCCAGACGTTGGCCAAATCGCGCTATGCCAAATCAATGATAGAAAGGACACGACGACTGGGAAAGAGGAAACGACGCAAGGGGTACAGTTCTCAAGACCTCCGGAGGAGGGTATAATTACAGTGGTGGAGAAAAGGGGTAGATTACAAGGCAGTGAGGTAAAGACACAGAAGAGATGGGCACTTAATTACCGTCTTATCTTATCCCAGACAGACCACAGACAAACGGAACAAGGCAGACTTACACAGGGATTGATGGCAGGAAGGGACAGGTAGGTCGATAGCACAAGGTGCACCTTGGCTCGGGGACAGGATAAAGCACGGTCCAGAAGATGCGGGGAGGTGTCACAGCGCTCGGAGGGGACGTCTTTCTTTCTCCAAGCTCAGCGCGCATCTGATGTCACCTCCCCCTCACTGCGCATGCTCAGCGGGGAGTGACACGCCCTCGGCTGGTTGGTTCCGCCCCACTGGGGCCGGTCCACCGCTTCCATTGGGTGCGGGGGTTACCGGGCTCCGCCCTTGACGAGGAGCTGACAGGGAGCCCCTATTTGGTAACCCCGTCGAGCACATGTTTGATGGCGGCTCGTTGGGAAGGCCTGGTGCCCTCCCAACACCCCCTACCAACCGAGCCGGAGTGAGGACGCGCACTTCCTGCGCTCGTTGTTGTTGTTGTTGTTGTTGTTGTTGAACTGTGAGGAAGAGCTGCGGGGAGGTATTGGGAGGTCCTAAACTTCCTAACGGTGCCATACAATCACATTCTGGTGCAACGAAGGGTCAGAATTAATGGAAACGAGTCCTTAACTGACATAGACTAAGAATAACTAGCAAGATGTCCTATAGTTGTCTTACATGAGATGCGGTGAACCTGGGCACGACATTTAATGGGGGAAATAGGGGGAGGTCGGGTCTACAGAGTGTTGTTTACAGAAAATGGGACTAGGGAATGGGGGATTGGGGATAGTTGGGAAGTATTGAGGAAATAGGGGAATATTTACAAGCGGATATGGATGGATGCAAATCCCATATCCGCAACACTGCACCCTTCTCTACCTCGGGGCGTCCCGACCCGATAAATTTTTACCTACTTTAGTGTGGCACTCAGATGTAGTTCCCTCTACTATTAACTCAACCCTGAGTGCGACAGTTTTACAGATGTTCACAAATGAGTAAATATGTCCCCCTGCGACGTTGCACCCTTCTCCTAACAGAAACACACCCACAGGATAACCGAATCGCGGAAAGCATCCTCAAACTAAACATACAGCCGGTAGGGAGCATTATTTATACAACACTGATATTTACACTACGATCCAGGACCTGTTCTTTGAGGAACACATGCAGATGTTATGCATAGGGAGAGCACGCATGCCAGCATCGATACACCAACCCACGAGTGCCCTGTGGCCCTACGGCCTTTAATAATGTGCAGAGCACCCCGTCCAAGCACCAAAAGCACCACCCCATTACGCACAGTCAGCACCATCCGGTGCACCAATAAAGTGTTCATAAAAATGCACAATTAAGTGTCCATGGTCACCGGTGGTGTCGCAGCCGGCCGATGTTCTGCCGCTGGTCTTGCCTTCATGGAGTGCACTTGGCCTTCTGGCTTCTTTAGAAATAAAGAAAGGCGCCAACCGCATCCATTTCTGAATTGTGGCTGTCAGGGGGGCCAACTAAAAGTGGTTCACCTGTATGGCATAGGTGCCACGTTGACCCAGAGGTCCATCCACGGGGGGTGCTTGACCGCAAAAGAACTGCGGTCCATTGTGGGCGGCCACAAAAATTGTGGTCCATATGGTGTATCGATCCAGGCAGCAAGCAGCGGAAGTACAGGCCCACAACTGCGGAGCCAGCACCTCTCTCTCCTCTCTCTCTGCCCCAAAGCCAGATCCTCGGAGGTGGGAGACAAAAGAAGACAAGTGAGTAAGGTGGTAAGGGCGCAAAAGTGCACGCAATACAAGGTAATGCACACTGGGGGCACATGGGAACCAGGTGAGACAGGTACGTTCCTACCGTACGCCCCCCCCCCCCCCACCAGGTAACCTACATTGCCCCTCCCTTACCCCTTACTGTATCCACAAAACACAACACTACCCATAAACATCTACTTTACACATCAACAACGTCCCTACTGTCTTTCCCGTTCCTCCCATAAACCAAATTCGTCTTCTCTCCCTCCTAACCAATCAAATTTGCCATTTCCAACTCTCATCAAAATCTGCCATCTCCAACTCAACATCAAAATCTGCCATCACAAATTCATCATCAGTCCCTCCTAAGGAGGGAGAGATGGAATCACCCCAATGTCTCATCCACGTCGTGATGCGTCTCACAAATCCAAACAGCAATTCTCCTTTCCTGCAACACAAAACAAAGAAAACACAGGTGTGGAGTCATCAGCATCACCTCAGGTAAGTGGCTGGGTATGGTGCGACAGGTTCATCAATCCTAACTATTTCCTAAATGACTTTAACAACTTTACATTACCCGGGGTCTTTCCCTGCCAATCCATTGGCCAACTTACACTATGGGTTCTAAAAACCAATTCCCATTGACCAAACTGTGGTGCTTCTCAATTTGGGGTCTCACTCCCCCGATTCATCTCCCGGTGCCCTTGCACAATTTCTGGGCTGGGGCGTGTAGCTCTCCCAGCAGGTCTACCCACCTGCACACCTCCACCACTGCAGTTGCCACCCGAGCTTACCTAGCTCCTCACCCTAACCTAACTAACTGGGGAAGGCCCCTCCTGGCTCTGTCACCCCATGGTGCCCTCTGGCACTGGGCTACCCGGGTCCGTCCTCCAGATCCTCGGGCCCCATCCACAACTACCGGCTCCCAGGGCCCACCTGCGGCCTCACCTGGCCGACATCCTCACAGTGGTGGAGTGCCCAAACCAACTACACACACTAACAGGCTACACGCCCAGCCATTTCCACAACACTAATGCACCCATCCAAATATCATTCTTCCACTCGCACCACAGATGCCAATATCCAACCACAATTTACCTATACCCTCTACCTAACACTTACACTACCCGCCCCGGGTATCCGTGATGGGGGTCCACTCTTCCCCCATCCACACCTTCGCACCACGCACACCACTCCGTACCACTTACTCCAACTCTCTCCACACCCCTCATTCTCTGCTCCATATATTTCACACATCTGTACTTGCACACCTGTGCTCTCATACTTGGTGCCGCCTGCACCCTTCTCTCCCCCAAGCGCATTCGCGCTGATCCACAACACTCACTACTCACCATGACACTCATCCGCAATGCTCTCTCATTCATCACTTGTACACTCACACACACCTCGGAGCATTGCCTCACCGATGCCTCATTTGAAGCTGCTCACCAGCACTTCCATTCACACTGCATCATCTGCTCTGTCTACTCCCTTCTAAACTCGCGCTCCTCCGTCTTCCCTTACACTCAGCGCTCCCACGTCATTATCAAACACTAAGCTACTACGTCCCCACTACAGGTACCAAGTCTCTTACTTAAATCTTGTCACCCATAGTCACCTCTAGTCCCTATCAATATAACCTAACCCACCCGGGCTAGTTTTCACTGCCATACACCCCATAATCTATTGCGCATTTGCCCCATCATGGGAAGGGTGGCAGGGATGCCACCCTTACCCACCGGGCCCATTGCTCATCAATCCCCCAGTCCTCTGGCACTAATAAGCCCCCCTTATTCAGAGGTACTGGGTCCCGACTCGGCATCTAAAGCCGAGGCAATCCACGGGGGCGCCTGCTCGCCACCTTCTAGTTTCCCGGGGTCTGGCGGGGGGGTGTCTGGGGTCGGCTAACCCGCTCCCCCCTGGGCGGAGTTGAGGACCTCAACCGCCGGGGATCATCCCGGCGCATGGCTCGACAGTGCCGTGCCAGGTGACCCAGACGGTTGCAAGTATAGCACCTCACCTGATAAGGTGCTTGTCTCCGGATTTCCAAATTTTCCCCCCTGAAGGTCCGAATTGGATTACCCGCTCGTGGTCCACCGCGGGCCACCTCCGGGGCCGCCTGCCATGGTCCAGGTCCCGCCAGGCGCTGGTCCACCAGCATCCGGACCATGCCTGCCAGGTCAGGACTCACGTCGGGGGCGGGCCCCCTAAGGGGTCCTCCCTCCATTCGGGGGTCCCACCTGGCGGACCGCCATTGCGTGACGCTCGCTCCCCCGGGCCAGGGGCCTCGCTGCTTCCCAACGGGCTGCAGCGTCAGCCGCCTGGCTCAGAGTCTGCGGGCGCCACATGGCGAGCTGTTGCCGGAGCTCAATATCCGGGAGGGCCTGGATAAAATGGTCCAGCGCCAGGCTTTCCCGGGAATCCGCTGCCATGTTAGCATGTGCGATCCCCACTGCGCGGCGAATGTCGTGGGCAAGTTCCCCGATGGCTTCCTGGGGCTTGCGTTTTCGCAGCGCGAGCTGAGCTTTAACAAGCTCGCTCTGCTGTTCAATGCCGAATCGATTAATTAGGGCGTCGCGGAGGGCTGGCAGGGTGAGAGCACCCGGTGGTAATGCCGTCAGCACCTCCGCCGCCGCGCAGCGCAATGCGGCCACCAGGTGTACTCCACCTTCGTCCTCACCCCAACCGTTGCCCTTACACACACAGTCAAACTGCGCCAGGTACGCGCGTAGATCACTCTTGCCGTCATACGGCGCGAGTGGGACCTTGTGGGACCACCTCGTATGCGAGTCGTTGCCCGCCTGCCGGACCCCGTGCGTCGCCCCTTGCGGGGTCAGCGCAGGGCCGAACCGGCCGGGCCCCCACAGTACATTACCCCCAAGGGGCTCCCGTGCCTCCCCTGTCCCTCTAAAAACTACCCCTGTTGGTGTCGATGCATGGGTCACGCTTCCGCAACCCGCTACCCATTCCATACCACCACAACCTTGCTCACTCACACCTCGCACCTCTCCCATCACCGGACCCTCTCGCTCGCACCCTCGTTCCATACACTCCGGACCAGCCATACACCTCACTCTTGGCCTCTCACGAACATCCGGGTCCATCTCGACCCCCAAGCTTATTAAATCACCTGGCGCATCATACGCACGACCATATTGGTCACCACTTACACCGGGTCCTCTTTCTCTTCGCTTCTCCTCCATCACCTGCGAATCCCTCATCCGGTTAATGAGCACATCATCACGATCCGAACACAGACTTTGGACCAATTCTTTTACTTCCTCTTTTATCTCTTTCTTATCCTCTCTCCGTCGCTTCTTAATTTCGCTCACCCCTTCTTCCACTTCTTCTAATTTCTGCTTCACCTCCTTCAGCTCCTCGTGCGCCCCCTTAAGTTCTTCCTCTAACTCCACCTTATTTTTTTCTATGTGCTCCCGCACCTCCCGCTCTTTAACCTCCATCACCTCTACCACCTTGTTCATTTTCCTCGTCAGGTCCTCATGTACCATCTGACACTCTTTTTTAATTACCCCTACGTCCTTTTTCATCTCCTTCTGTGTCGATTTTAAACCCTCTATTACCGCTGTGTTCTTCTTTACCTGGTCCCCCAACTCCTTTTGTCCCACTGTCAGCTGTTCTACTCCCAGCGTCAACTCCTCTATACCACCTTGCAATTTTACAGTCCCCTTTCTCACCTCCTTCTCCATGCGCTCCTCACAGTGCCTCACCTCCTCGCGCACTCCCCTGACCTCCTCACTCACACCTCTTCTGATCTCCCCTTTCATCACCTGCATCTCCTGCCCAGATGCCACCCTCATCTGCTCCATTTCCTCCCTGTGAGCATCCAATTTAGTTTCTACCCCCATTCTGACCCCCTCTATCTGCTGCCCCATTTGTTTAACTTCCCTTTCCGCTTGGTCCCTCATGTCCCTCAATTTGCCTTCCATACTGTTTTCTAACCCCTCTAACCCCTTTTTCATGCCTTCCATTTGATTCTCTTGAGCGGTCATTCTGTTTTCTACCCCCGTTAACCCCTCCTGTATTTCCCTTAATCTATTGTCTAATCCCTCAAATTTGTTGTCTAGTCCCTCAAATTTGTTTCCTAATCCCTCTATTCTACTCCCTAACCCTCCGATCTGGGCCCCCATGTCCTCCCTCAATTTCTCGCTATTAGACCCCATCCTTTGTTCTAACCATTGGCTATTGGCCCCCATGTCCTCCCTCAATTTCTCGCTATTGGACCCCATCCTTTGTTCTAACCGTTGGCTATTGGCCCCCATGTCCTCCCTTAATTGCTTGCCCATTCTTTGTTCCAATTGTTCGCTATTCTGGGCCATAAGGGCCTTCATTTGTATAAAAAAAGGTTCAAATCCACCAGCGGCGCTGCTACGGTCGCGGGCGCGGTCGCCGTAGCCATCTGCGAGGCGCCATTTTGCGCGCCCGTAACCTCGTGCGCGAGGACGCCATTTTGCGAACCTGCCGCCCTCACTGCTTCGCTCTCCTCATGTCCCTCAATTTGGTCCTGGATTGACCCTGCCTCACTCTCCTCTACCGGAACCAAGCCGTCTTGATCTCCCATAGCGCGACTTTCAAAATTCGGGTTTTTTTTGTAAAACAAAATCAAATTTCGGTGACTTGTAATTTTGAGCGCGTTAAGCGCGCTTCGGGTCCGTATCCCACTCCTGACACCAATTGTTGCGGACGCGGTTAAAGATGTTATTTACCGAGCGGTTGGTATTACCGCGACCGAACAGTTCCCCCGATTCTTCCCCAACTCACCCGATTCACCCAGACGTTGGCCAAATCGCGCTATGCTAAATCAATGATAGAAAGGACACGACGACTGGGAAAGAGGAAACGACGGAAGGGGTACAGTTCTCAAGACCTCCGGAGGAGGGTATAATTACAGTGGTGGAGAAAAGGGGTAGATTACAAGGCAGTGAGGTAAAGACACAGAAGAGATGGGCACTTAATTACCGTCTTATCTTATCGCAGACAGACCACAGACAAACGGAACAAGGCAGACTTACACAGGGATTGATGGCAGGAAGGGACAGGTAGGTCGATAGCACAAGGTGCACCTTGGCTCGGGGACAGGATAAAGCACGGTCCAGAAGATGCGGGGAGGTGTCACAGCGCTCGGAGGGGACGTCTTTCTTTCTTCAAGCTCAGCACGCATTTGACGTCACCTCCCCCTCACTGCGCATGCTCAGCGGGGAGTGACACGCCCTCGGCTGGTTGGTTCCGCCCCACTGGGGCCGGTCCGCCGCTTCCATTGGGTGCGGGGGTTACCGGGCTCCGCCCTTGACGAGGAGCTGACAGGGAGCCCCTATTTGGTAACCCCGTCGAGCACATGTTTGATGGCGGCTCGTTGGGAAGGCCTGGTGCCCTCCCAACACCCCCTACCAACCGAGCCGGAGTGAGGACGCGCACTTCCTGCGCTCGTTGTTGTTGTTGTTGTTGTTGTTGTTGAACTGTGAGGAAGAGCTGCGGGAAGGTATTGGGAGGTCCTAAACTTCCTAACGGTGCCATACAATCACATTCTGGTGCAACGAAGGGTCAGAATTAATGGAAACGAGTCCTTAACTGACATAGACTAAGAATAACTAGCAAGATGTCCTATAGTTGTCTTACATGAGATGCGGTGAACCTGGGCACGACATTTAATGGGGGAAATAGGGGGAGGTCGGGTCTACAGAGTGTTGTTTACAGAAAATGGGACTAGGGAATGGGGGATTGGGGATAGTTGGGAAGTATTGAGGAAATAGGGGAATATTTACAAGCGGATATGGATGGATGCAAATCCCATATCCGCAACAATATATATATATATGTGTGTGTGTATATATGCAAAATGCATGTACAATGTACATATATATTATAAATTATAATATAATTAATATATGGGTTTATTTCTAGCAGAATGGACTAAGATGCATGGTACTGTTATTGGATTCCAGCTTCCAAAATACCGTTACGACTGTTATCCAGCTGCCATAGGTGAGGACAGGCCAGAAGGTGGGACTAATTTCAGTTGCAATGTTTGGCATTCCCATCTGAGCACACATCTTATGATTTCTGAACACCATTAGCTGTGGTGATTTGCTCAATATCTGTTTAAATGTTGTTGTTTTTTCTTGACTTGCATTTTCCATCAGCCTGGTTTGAAAATTCGATAGGAATATCCCTTTTGTTGCTTATCTTCACATCAAAACAGATGTGTTTAAGGGTTTAACCATTGATGAACTTGGAAAAACAGTATCCCTGATGGATGGTATCACATGTATTAACCTCTGAAAATAACTTCAATTCAGATTCATGCTGACATGGTATTTCAGATCTAATGTACTCGCCATTGAGCTGTCCAGTCCGGGCCAAATTACAAATGCCTTTGGCACAGCTGAACTCGACCAAATAAAGTGAATCCATAGTCTGGGGCTTTAAACACATCATTGTACCGTATTGAACATTTATTATACAACACTCAGCTGGTAGTAATTTGTTCTCTTGGTGAGGGCATTATTATGCAAACGTTAAGTCACTTTTATATTGTCAGTATTTATTAATCTCTGTCTCTCTCATGTTGTTATTAATTTGTTTACAATGTTGACCTGATTTATTTACATGAATTTTTTTCTTGTTTTGCAAAAGGATGTACAGTCAAAGGCAACAGTGGATTCGGAAATCCTGGAAAAGTCCTATCATGAAAACAGTAATGGGGTCGTGAAGTTTGAAGCTGGATCTCAGAAGTACATTTTGTCATTCGCAGGTAAGGTCATCGATGTAGTTACTGGCAGTTTATTTTCCACATTGGTTGTAATCTTCAGAGTTGTGTTCAAAGCTAAGATTTCGCCCCTTCCAGGGTCGAATATATCCTTTCATATGTGTTTTTCTTCAAAGCCAATTTTTTCCCCTTGCTTCACAAGCATTGCTACTCAAAAATGCATTCATTTTTTGCAGTGTTAATTTTTGATGAGTAGTTTCCCGATAATGGAAATTTTTGTACAACTTTACAAGCATAATAAATTACTTTATACCTCAATCTAATAGTTTATTTCACAGTGGTGTCCCAATACATTGGACAACTTCACAATAGCCAATTGAATTGAAATGAAAGTTGTCTGTATCATATTGAGAGATTTCCATTTGGACTTGACAAAATATTCATGAGGTTTTTGCAGTTTTTTGGGCTATAAAATCTAGGCTTTAGGAAGGGCAGGAGACAAAAGGCAATGTACTAAAATGTGACAACAATGGGTGATGGAACAAACGAAGGAATAAACAAACAACTTACCCCGCACTTCAAAGAATACATGATATTCTTTGAATACTTACCCCGCACAGTCAACTTGGTGCGAGCCAGCTCTTCTGTTTTTGAAGGCATTTTTTTTGATCCAATATGGCTGCCAGACCGCGTTAGCGATGACATCATACATTTATTATCTATATATATAAAACACAGTTTGTGTGTGTGTGTGTGTGTGTGTGTGTGTGTGTGTGTGTGTGTGTGTGTGTGTGTGTGTGTGTGTGTGTGTGTGTGTAATGTTACCGATAGATTCTGAAACGGAGAGGCTCACGTACTTGATATTTGGCATAGACATGGCCATTGAGCCTGGGACGAACATGGCTGAGACCATATTTGACGAGATCCATATTTTTTATTCATATTTATCTCAGCGCATTTCAGCGAAGTACCCGCTAATCTCAGCCAGTGCGAGCAGCTCGCTGATTCGCTCAGAGCGATCACGTGATGTTCCATCCCGTCACACGTCACACGTTTGCACGTGATTCAGGGCGAAAAGCCATTGCGTTTTTTCACCTTTATGCGACCGTGTTTTGTGTCGATTTTGTGCGATATGAATTAAATTTTAATTCATATTTCGTGTTTACGAATTCGAATACGAAGGATTTCCCCTTTCCCCTTTCGATTTCGAATACGAGCTCGAGTCGAGAGGGCGAATGTACGGGTTGGGAATGTACGGGTCTCCCCTCCCCCACCCTTTCCCCCATGCTCCTCCCTTTCCCCCCTACCCCTTCCTTTCTGTCCTACCCCTTCCCCTCCCCCTCCCCCACCCCCCTCCCCCCTCCCCACCTCCCCCTCCCCTCCCCCTCTCCCTCCACCTCCACCTTCCCCTCCTCCCTCCCCCCACCCTCCCACTCCCCTCCCCCTCCCATCCCTCCCCCCTCCTCCCCTCCCCCTCCCCTCCCCTCCCCTCCCCTCCCCCTCCCCTCCCCCCTCCCCTCCCCCCTCCCCTCCCCCCTCCCCCCTCCCCTCCCCCTCCCCCCCTCTCCTCCGCTCCCCCCGTTCCCCTCCCCTCCCATTCCCCCTCCCCTGTCCCCTCCCCCCGCCCCTCCCCCTCCCCCTACCCTCCCTCTCCCTTCTCCCTCCACCCTACCCTCTCCCCTTCCCCCCTCCCCTTTCCCCTCCTCTCCCCCTCCCCTCCCCTCCCCCTCCCTTTCCCCCATGCCCCTCCCTTTCCCCCCTACCCCTTCCTTTCTGCCCTACCCCTTCCCCATCCCCCTCCCTTTCCCTCATGCTCCTCCCTTTCCCCCCTACCCCTTCCTTTCTGTCCTACCCCTTCCCCACCCCTCTCCCCCTCCCCCCTCCCCCTCCCCTCGCCCTCCACCTCCCCCACCCCCTCCACCTCCCCCACCCCCCTCGCCCTCCCCCTCCACCTCCCCCTCCCCCCACCCTCCCACTCCTCCCTCCCCCCACCCTCCCACTCCTCGCTCCCCCCACCCTCCCACTCCTCTCCCCCTCCCATCCCTCCCCCTCCCCTCTCCTCCCCCTCCCCCCTCCTCCCCTCCCCCTCCCTCTCCCCCCATTCCCCTTCCCTCCCCTCCCCCCTCCCCTCCCCCCTCCCCTCCCCTCCCCCTCCCCCCTCCCTCTCCCCTCCCCCCCTCTCCTCCCCTCCCCCCTGTTCCCCTCCCCTTCCCCCTTCAATGCCGGGTACTTCTGCTAGTCTCTAATATAATTGTTGCGTATATCACGCTCAAGAAATTTCAAACTGGTCAGACTAAGCGTTGTCCCTGTCGAATTATAATGTCTTAAATAAGGCACCAATGACGTCATCTTTAATAACACCTATTCCACATGCGGAGTTCTTTACAAAGAGCCACATTTCAATATTTTCTATGCAGCGGTTTTGGAGATATAGAGGTGCAACGTTTTCAGTTTTTCCAAGATGGCGCCTGTACCACATGACCTGTGACATCATAATTATCTTACGAGAATTCACCAAATATCCGTCCGTCCATTCGAAGTTACCGTAAAAACGGCTCAACCGATTGCAACGATATTTTGGGTGGGTATTCCTGGGACCCCTGGGAGTAAAATAGACAATATTGTTTTTCCAGGTTTTCCAATTTTCCAGTTTTTCCAAACACGATGGAATAATATTTACCAACATGTACAGTGATGTGGCTTTTGTTGAAATTCTACAAATACTGTTTATTCTACGTACCAGGAGAGAGTAGATCGACTCCTGACGAACTCTTCCTATATAAACGTGCGGCTCCTAAGTAGCATGGCAGCGTGTGCAAAGCGACTGAGAAACAGGTGTAGTGGCCGCTTCCGTGTTACAGATTCGGCGTGCACTCTTCACACATAAACGTGCGACTGAGAAAGATGTGCAGCAGCCGCTTCCCTTTTGCAGAATTCAATCTTTTTTCAAAATGGGCGCCATGTACTGTTTAGATTTTGATGATTTGCATGTGATATGATTCATCGGATGTTTATATGAATCATTTAAAATAAAAAAGCCTTCAATTTCTGATATCTTGCCTTTTCATTTTGGCTTCCCAATTGAAACCCCGCCCATAGGGCGGGTACCGTTGCTAGTCATTAAAATTGTACAGGAAGAAGCGCTCCTATGGTGAAAATTTTGTGTCCATCAGACCAACAGTTGCAGAGAACTTTTTTTTTCATACTGATCAGATCAAGCGTTGTACTTGTCGAATTATGACGTCATAATGAAGGGACCGAGGACATCATCATTAACATATCTTATTCCCCATAGGGTTGGGCATAAAACCCCAGGGCCGAAAGGAACCTCTCATATGCCCCTACCCTTTGATGTGCTTTGTCCTGCTCTGGCTCTAGTGCTCTCTGGCCCACACTCTGACACGTTGTCTTCCTGCTCCTCTTGCCTTGGTCAAGACGGGACAAACTGTCTGCCCCAGCTACGTGCTTTCTACCATGTGTCTTCCCCTCTGTACTGCCCGGATCTCGTTTGAGTGTATGTGTGTCACCTGGTTGAGGGTTTGGAAGGATGGTGGGTGAGGCATTGTAGATAGGATGTTTTATTTTTATTTTGTGGAATTGCGTTCATCAGATGAGATCATGAACCATGCTCTATACGTCGGTGCTGCCAAAGCAGTTTCTTGGCATGGGTTATCCTGGGTAGTTTGCCATTGCCTTCCCAGCAGTAGTTAGGCCAGGAATTTGGCCAGGTTGCCTGTGATAGTTTGCCTCCTCTTCAGGAAGGACACCGTGGGATCTTTAACAACCACCAACAATTGCCGGCAGATGGGGCGTTCAGTTTAACATCCATCCAAGGAACGGCACATACATTGATGAATCACCCTGCCTGTGAAACATGGGGGATTACAGTTTATAGTTGGGCCGAGATTCAAACCCAGGCTATGGACAGCTTATGGGCGAGTGTGCGTACCTCTGGCCCATCTTGCCAGGCCTTGTGTTTCTACTGTCTTGTAAATTAATCTATTCATCTCTTAAGGTTTGCCTCATGTTTTCACTAATTTGTCATGCAAACCATCAAGTTAATTTGGGATCCCTGGGGTTTAAATTAATTCTAATGCTATTTTATAACTGGCCTGGGAATAGCCCAACTGGATCACAGACCGGTGACAACTGCTCGGTACCAGCTTCTGAGAAACAGTGATAGTTCGGCCATCTTTGAAGTCTCGGCTTCAGTGGATGATGTTGACTGCTCAGGTATGGTTGCGTCCTGTAGAGATGTTGCCATCCACATGGCAATATGTACAAACAAAAACCTTTTTTTTGGAATCATGGTCCTCAATGTCTCATTTGCACTTGAACCTGTTTCTATGCTGGAAGAACCCAGGTCTGTCTGTCACCTTCTGTCACCTTCTCTGTCAGGTCTGTCACCTTCTGTCTGTCACCTTCTCTGCCAAAACTCGCCTTACTCGCCGCCTTAGTGTCCCAAGTATCTCACCTTCTCCTATCATTTACTCCAGGCAGAGAGCTTGTTGTCGACAGTAATGTGAAAATGTTTCCCTGTAATACTGAGGAAATGGTGGAAGCAGCACAGGATGCAGTTATCCTAATTCGGTGTGACAATTATCTAAACATCACCTGGGTAAGAAAGACAGGTGGTAACGTTTTGTTTTCATAAAGGTGAATTGTAAGGATATTTTTTATTAAATTATTGGAAGGAAATTGATTATCTTTTTGGCTGAGTGCATTTCGGTGATTGGATGCACCTCCTAAAATACCTGGACTTTGTGGGAGGGCGTACATCTCTCTTAAGAAACATTCATTTCCACTTCTGAGCATAAATCTATGATTTAGTAGCAATGAACCAACAATATGGCGAGAAATGTGGGATGGTACGTTTTATTTTTCAAGTCGGTGGTAGTTGTTTGATTAACTTCCTTTCTATGATTAATGCATGGCCTGCTAACCTTTGTTTGTACATGCTTTTATTTTATTTTTTAATCTTCTCTGAGCCCTTGTTTTATTATCGGTGCTCTCACCTCGTGGGTTTGCATTGAAGTTGATGACCCGATTGCTTTCAGAAATGGTGCAGCAAAAGGAGACGACCAAAAGGAAACGAGATGTGCGAAGACGTCCACAGTTTGTTTCTGCTCAGAAAATGGACGACATTCTCAAACGGTATGCTTTCTGGTTTAGACATGTTGAGTCCATGAAATTGATGATTTGATGAAGAATGTGATCATAAGCACTTTTCTTTCTTTGCATAATTTAGTAGGATCAGCGTAGATTTTGGCACCTTCTCATTTGGCACTTTTTTTTTTACAATTGGGATTAAGTTGAGAGATGCTTGCTATTGGCCATTTGTTCTTTTATTTTATTATACTCTGTATTTTGATTTTGTTAGTGCAGCATTAATTACATAGATGTCCTCGGACGACCTGACGGCTGAATGGTATTTTTCCACTCTTGTTTTTATTTTATTTTTTGGTCTCGTCTGGACATGATTGATAGTTGAAAAGCGGAAAATAACATAATTTAAAAATACAGTTTTGATTAGTTGTAGTCTATGATGCTGGCTAAAATTAAATATTTGGGAGTTTCCCACCATCAAGAGAGCTGTGTGTGAAGAAACTTCCTGTGTATTGTATGTTTGCTCATTTACCAACGTATGTAGTGGCAGGTCATGCAAACACTGTGGACATATCGAAGATACAGAAGATACAGAGTCAGCTCAATCAGAGCCCAGCATCACCAATGGAATTGAACATGAAAATTTAAGCTGCATTTGATCCCCAACAGGTATGTTTCATCCCGACTTTCCAATTTATTTACGTGTTATATTTTAGCAACATGGTCTTTCAAGGATTTGTTTACGAAATACACTTCTAATGTAAAACTATGACCATTCACAGATAATTTCCACAAAGCTACTTCTTGCAAAGTAATATTTATTTCAAACATGCTATGCTGAAATGCATCCATATTGTTCACCCCATGCCGTGTCCTACTCTTCGTCTCATTCTTCCCCACCTCTCTTATTTGTCCAAGTCTCCCTCTATTATGTCCCTCAAACCTGCTGTTGGTGTGTCACCCCACCCTCTTTATACTGTTCTTTCCGTACGATTACGTCCTGATCCGTTATGTGTTCCAGCTCCTCCATGGGCCTCGATGCTGTATACAAAGAAGTCCTTTAAATTATGAAAGGGCAACACTCTCAAGTTGTACTTTTTGGTTGTGGCACGGCTCATGTGGGAAACTTAGGTCAAGATGATCAGAATTGCATGAGAAAAACTTAGTAACAGGGTAATTAGCTTAGCTCTGCAAGGGAGGGATTCCAGAAAAGAATAATTCAGAATTGTGCAGACGAACAATGAGACGGTCAACCACATACCCTGCTTTTTAATGTGGGCCCAACATTACACAGTCAGCTTTTGTTATGTGCGGAGGTGAGTACCGTTCCATCGTTCGTCCTCATGCACCTGGCCTGTATTATAGTCCTTCATGCAGTCAATCCCCGCTTTGCGGGGAAAAATGGCCTCTAAACGGTGGTTATGCAGCCTGTCCTGATACATCGACATAGATGCATTATTTGGGACAAAACTGAGTGTCCAAAAGTCACTTTTATATCCATACACGGGCATATTAAGTGCACGTGCCAGGCTTTGGCACTAACATCACTCACATTATATCTGTGAATGAGAAAATTATAAAAGGTCGTTTCTCAATGGAGCATAGGCCAACATGTAGATTGAGCTATTTGTAGATGTGGTGATTGAAAGAAACCCGGCTGGAGTTGGCATTGAGAGTGTCAAATTTTTGATTCCATGGGGGTTCCTGGTACATGGGGCATAGTTTGTGCCAGTCTCCAGGCAGCTTCTGTTAACCGGCAATATAGTCAGGTTCACTATGTTAACAAATATAATTTCGTTCAAACTTTTGGGAGATTAGCAAACCTGTACATTTTTGGAATCACCAGATCATGGAGAATCCGAAAATCAATGTTGGCATTTGCACAGACACAGATTTTGGATTTCCAAAATGGCCGCCATAAAATACATATTTTGCGCGATCTCGGCTTCTAGTCAACCTAGAAGCTTAATTAAATATGCTAATCCTATGTTTTCTGGGTCAAAGAATCCAATAAAGGCCTCAAAATAGTGCTCAGGATTATAGAAAAGCAACAAACAAAGGTGATTGAAAACCATTGTCTTTATATTTGTGATATAACTGTATTACATAATACATGATATTGCAAGTCCTTTGAAGTTATAGGTATGGGTTTATAAAGCAAGAAAGCAGCCTTGTTCGTATCAGATTGAACTATAAGTCCTACACACAGGATCTACTAGGTCTATATCGTTCAGGAATATGCTTTTACAGATCTTCATCACTGTCCTGAGTGTCATTTTCGCAAAGGTTTCTACGCAAATGCCAACATTAATTTTTGGATTCCTCATGCTCTGAATATTCCAAAAATGTTTAGTTTTGCTAATCTCCAAAAATTTTGAACGAAAACACATAGTGAACCTGACTAATAACTGAAATTGATCAGAATGGGACATTTGAACAGGGTGAGGTTCATCTTATTGATGGGTTAGGAAGATAGTCCAGGGCTTTCAAAAGATTTGATACAAACAGTTGCCCAGTCGTAAGTTGTGCTTAATCAAGGGGTTCAGTCTAAGCTGTTCTCTGATGTGGTGTGATTAAGTAGTGATATCTCTGGATTTAAATCATATCTCCTAGAAAAGTCTGACAATGACTCCTCTTCAGGGTAAAGCTGAAAGCTTCATAATTTCCGGCATTCTCACCATGTTTGTCTGACATTTGGTTGTAATTTGGGAAGCTCCTGCTCCTAGCAATATGGATTGGTCGATAGCCGCATAAAGTTGATGATCCGGAATCTATATTGCTTTTGTTGAGGTTTTCCTTGTTTAGAATCTAAATTGTTGGAATGTGATTTGATTTGAGTCAAGTGGTTTGTGATACCTCCTAATCCTGACATTAAGTTCAGCTGATAATGGAGGAAAAGTAGATAATGGAAGGAGAACTTCCAAAGTAAAGCGGTTTAACGTGATTTTGGTTGCTCTTGTCAAAGTTACAGATTACTGAAAAAAATATTGCAGAAACCAACATCATGTTATCGCCTTTGCTTCCAATAACAGTTAGATCTGTAATGCTGATAAATTAAATGCTATTACATCTTGTTGAGCCTTCGTTGGAAACGTAATCTCTTCTCATTAAGTTTTTATGCCTCCGCCGACTTCATTGTTTTCGGGTTGTCCGTCCGTCCGTCCGTCCATATGGGCTAAACCTCGTTTTTCTCAGCAACCATATGTCCGATTGAAACGAAACTTTCAGGGTAAGAGTGACACCCATGCAGATTGTTTTATGATAATTGTGACGTCATATGTCACGTGGTATGGTAGCCATCTTTGATTAAAAGCAAATAATAAAAAAATTATTTCTCGGAAACCGCTGAATGGAAAAATTTGAAACTTGGCACATTGACATTGTCAAGTACTCCCAATGGGGAACAAAAGCATGATAATGATGACATCATAGGTGAAGTGGTATACCAGCCAAAATGTTTTTATTTCTACATTCAGTCGTCGATTCAGTATAGGTGTTCAGTATAGGAAGAGTTTTTGGGTTGGTTAGTCGTCGATTCAGTATACAGTCGATTCAGTCGATTCATTATATTTCAGTCGTCGATTCAAGTCGCTTCAAGTCGATTCAGTATACAAAAAATGTTTTAATCGAATTCCTTATCCTAAAAATCTGAAATTGCATGCACATGATCTATGACCCATTTATATTGAAATATTAAATTTTTGACATCATAGGTCACATGGTTTGGCAGCCATATTGGATTGAAGGGAAATATTACATAATTATATCTCTGAAACCGCTCACCCTATCAATGCAAAATTTTACAAATATCATCTAACAGCACTGTTGCATATAGTTTGAAAATTATTTTGTCGTAGGTCACGTGATTTGGCAGCCATCTTGGATATAAAACGAACCTTATCTGATCAACACAAAACTTCACAAACGTGATCCCCGACACATACATATGCAGAGTGCACATTTTTAAAGGTCATATGTCATGTGGTATGGCAGCCATATTATCTTGAAAGCCGATATTTTAAAAAATCCCTTCTCTGAAACTGCTTCACCAATCGATGTGAAACCTGTCATGTCTGGTAAAAATGTGATATTGAAAACAGCTGAAGGGATTTAAATCAAAGTTTTTTATTTTTAGGACAGTGAACGAGGGCATCTACCCATTGTGGGACTATGCGGAGGCATATTGGCGACACAGTCACATTGCTCTAGGTTTATATAGGGTCTCAGGATCATGGAGAAAATAGAACACAAATCACACACACACATGGAGACAAATACATGAGACCACACCAGACTAGATTTCAGACAAACACAGCCAATGAGGTTGGGGGAATGCCATCATTTCCCAGAGCACTCTGAGTAGCAGTGATTGATTCCAACAGTTTTATGATTTCACTTTTCCCTCTGCACTCAGTGGGGACAATTAAGGAGGAATTTGCTCTTCCCGATGGATGTAACTGATGGTGTTTATCCATACTCTATCCATTCAATTCTGAGCATCAAGCAATGGGATGGGCCCTGAGGGGATTTACCGGGGGGTTACCCCCCAAAATAGGTATTTGCTTTCTTCCCAGAAACTACACATACAATTCCGATGAAACTTGACCACAACGTTCTGTTCATCACCCATGAGGTACCAACGTGTGTTCTCGGCATTTAAAAATTTTGGGCTGAAGTGGGTGGACAGGGAGGGGGTTGCCACCCAAAGTAGGTTTTTTGTTTTTGTTTGTTTAAAGTCTCATGATTACGTTAGTATGTTTCTAGAATCTAGATGCTGCCCTGTCATCCAGCAACCATTGAAATTGCTTTAAAATACCGTGATACAGTTTAAAATAGCTTTAGTCGGTGTAGTATACTGCTTTATTCTACCAGGTGAGCGCCCAGGAGTATTGCCCCTATTTTTTGTATACATAGTCTTGGTTCATGGAAGAGGGAGTTGACTGAAGATAGAAGGCCACACACTGACAGTGAGGCAGTGGGACAACATGTGGACAAAATAAGGGGCTGCACATATAGGAGGAGAGAGAAGAGGGAAGGAAACATAGCAACCTATAAATAAAAGGGGAGAGGTAATGGGTTAATGAGAACACAAAAGATCATGGATAGGGATGGAGGATGATCTGAGGTGGTGGTGCACCTCAAACTTGAAGTTCTGTGAGGTAAGAGTGGAATTGAACGGACTGAGGAAGGAGATTCCACAAACAGTAGAAGAGAGAAAAAAGGCCTGGAGGTTAGCAGTAAGCCTCGATTTAGAGAGCTTCACAAGGAAGGGGTTTCTGGAAGAATGCGTGAAAGCTGGAGGGAATGGAGGGATGAAAGAGCAGACGGACCAAGAGATGAGGTGGGGCGTTAGAAAAAAAAGGTGCCCCACCTGTCTGCAATGAGAAAATATCAGACCCTGGTCTTCTGTTTCTATGTGCGAGATGGAAATATTCTGTATCCATCTATCTATCAATGTGTGTTCTGTTTCTATCTACCTATCAACATGTGTCTGTTTCCATCTACCTATCAACATGTGTCTGTTTCCATCTACCTATCAACATGTGTTCTGTTTCTATCTACCTATCAACATGTGTCTGTTTCTATCTACCTATCAACATGTGTCTGTTTCTATCTACCTATCAACATGTGTTCTGTTTCTATCTACCTATCAACATGTGTCTGTTTCTATCTACCTATCAACATGTGTCTGTTTCTATCTACCTATCAACATGTGTCTGTTTCTATCTACCTATCAACATGTGTTCTGTTTCCATCTACCTTTCAACATACAGTATTTTGGTTTACCAAAATGTTCCATTTTATCATTCCCAAATAATAATACCATTCATATCATTGACATCATATGACTATCATATCATTCACAATATACTGACACCTATTTTTGCTCCTCTTAGAGTAAAAGTTAGTATATATTTTGCAGCATGTCTGTATATTATATTAATATTTTGCTCCATGTATAATACATCATGTCCATGTTTTGCAGGAACAAAGAAAACCTCTCCTGTAAACCATGTGGAATATGATCAGGATTTTATGACTATATTATTAATCATTGCTGACCCCAGGAGTGGATCTCAGTGTCTGTTTACCTAATACAGGTTTTATGGATGACATGCAGTTGTGTAGTGCACAAAGTATAGGCTCAGGTGTGGACCAAACAATAATTTATATAGTTTAAGGGTGATGGTTATTTATTCTCATTCCAGTTGTAGATGGTTGTTGTTGTTACTGTTGTGTAGCCCCAGCCAGTTCTGATTGAATAGACCAGTGGCACGGAGATAGCTGATCATTCTTACAAGAGCGACGCAGAGATCCCTCCCATCCAAGATGTTGTGCTCTTGCCTTCATGAGGCCAGGGCCACGCAGTCTTCCATGACATGTTTTATTGTGTGTGAAGCGGCCTGGCAGTTGGCAAAAGTCGTGGGTAGTGTCCACAGCGAAGGCGTGAAAGGTGAACACAATCAGACCTGGGGGGTAATTTCTCTAGTTGTAGATTGTTAGCCCGTCCACCGCTCAGCAGGACGGTGTTTTGCAATCACGTGTGTGTGTGTGTGTGTGTGTGTGTGTGTGTGTGTGTGTGTGTGTGTGTATTTGTGTGTCTGTCTGTCTGTCCAGGCTATAACTATTTTACCATTTGAGCTTTTATCATAAAATCTTTAACAAACCTTTAAATATGAGAACATGGAGAAAATAATTAAAAATTGGGTCAAAATGTGAAAGGGCAAAGTCATAGTGACTATAAATAGTCCATATAAGCCCCACCGCAGCTCGTCAAGCATGAGGCGCCCTGTTTTTTAAATCTCCTCCGTGCTTCTTTATTCATTTAAAAATAGAGCTTCAGTGTGTCTGTCCAAGCCATAACCTAACCTTTTTACCAACTGAGGTCAAATATTCAACAAATCTTTACTATGAGAATATTGGAGAACACAGATACATACAAGTCAGGAGACGACGATGGTTCACGAGCGAGCGGTATTCAATGACAACGGTCAAAATTGACATTGAAAATATATAAATAGGAATGTATTATCTGTTACGAGACTAGTTAGCTACACAATACCGAAAATTCGGTTCGATTCCGACAACTTTGAAAATTTGACCTTTGTGTCCTTGAAATGTCAAAACGAAGGTTACTGACCTTGAAATGAGATAGAAAATAATGTATAATCAGTTATGGGGTTAGTTAGCTACACAATACCGAAAATTTGGTTCGATTCCGACAATTTTGAAAATTTAACCTTTGTGACCTTCAAAGGTCAAAGGTCGATTCTGAAATTTGTTGGAAAACTTGTATTTCATGATGTATGTGATAATATAAAAACATGTACGACATTTCACCCTGTCAGGAAGTGAACAATGTAATAAAACCATCAAAAATCGACTTTTCTAAATTTTGTGACCTTGTGACCTTGACCTTGGGGCGAAAATGAAAAATCAAGCTCCGTGGGGCTAGACACATGACATTGGCCTAACCAAATACCAAAACCCCTGTCAGATTCCACCAAACCCCTCGGAGAACATGTAGCTTGAAATCGATTACCCCCTAAAAAGACATCTTTTTCGGGCTTGGCTCCGCCCACAATTGGCGTAATACGCCCACTCGAGGCAAGACACAACTAGATCATGATATCAACCTCCCACCCAAGTTTCATCAAGATCGGATGATATCATCGGGTAGTTATGCTGTTTGATAACTCGTGAACCAAAAATGTACAATTTTTAAAAACTGTCGTTTTCATCAAGTTTAGTTTGAGTAGAAATCGGACGTGGACGGGCTTAGCATTTTGAGATGCTTTCTAGTTTTTGTTGTGGTTGACTAACTTAGAAAACTGTTCTGTCGTAAGGTACCTTGTGGACATTGGACAAGAGCCATAATGTCATAAGATGTCCTCCTGCAAGAATAAATCTCGTGTAGTGTAGCACAAAGGGAATTCCCTGATAAAGCTAGGTACTTGCTACTTCGTTGCGCAAGCATGGCTGATGAGTTTGAAGAGAAAGGGACAAATGTTTGCTTGCATCACCATAAGGTCTGACTATACAGATATAAACACGTTTAAAGATGCTGTTTTGATGCTTTTAATCTTCATCCTGATGCTGGGAGGACGTGTGCATGTCTTGCAGATGTAAGTTAGATGTAGTCTTTACAAATATAGTACCTGGCCAAAGGGAAAGACTCACCTGTCCATTGTTTGAGGAGAGTATGGTCCCGTTTGAAATATACCATTATAAAAGCCAAGACCTCTCAAGAAGCTATTTGCAAGACTTTCAGGTAGAAATAAACGCCAGCAGTGATGTTTCGAGGCAGGAGTGGAATTTCATGTAAACACCTTGTTCCGAGCATGCCAACCTGTGCCTTCGAAATGAATGACTTTGTACCAATTTTACATGTTCCTTTAATGTTTAGCATCATTCTAATGTACTGTCCTGACAATAAAAAATTCCCATTTATTTTATTACGATATTTCTATATTTCTACAACGATATTTGGACGATCGAGCGATAAAGTTATTGGAGCATGGAATGAAGGTATTGGAAAGGGTGTTGGAGAGGAGGATAAGGAAGAAAGTGAAGAACGATGAAAAGCAGTTTGGATTTATGCCAGGAAGAGGAACGACAGACGTGCTTTTTATTGTAAGGCAGTTGCAGGAGAAGTACATGGAGAAGAGGAAGAGATTGTTTCTTGGGTTTGTTGATCTGGAGAAAGCATTCGATAGGGTTCCACGCGAAGTAGTGACATGGGCATAGAGGAAGTTAGGAATGGAGGAATGGTTGATCAGAGTAGTGATGGCAATGTACGAGAGAGCGCGCACAGCTGTAAGGACGAAGGACGGGAACAGTGGTGAGTTTGAGGTGAAGGTGGGAGTGCATCAGGGGTCGGTACTAAGTCCACTACTATTTGTAGCTGTGACGGAGGTGCTGGCTCGGAATGTAAAGGAGGGTTTACCGTGGTAGTTGTTGTATGCAGATGACCTGGTGTTGAATGCGGAAAGTATGGATGGAATGAAGGAGAAGATGAACAAGTGGAAGGAATGTATGGAGACAAAAGGTCTGAAGGTGAATATTGGAAAAACGAAGGTGATGGCAAGTGGTAAAGCATGTGGTGAGGTGGAAAGAACTGGGAAGTGGCCCTGTGCTGTGTGCAGGAAGGGTGTCGGAGTGAACTCCATTCAATGTACAATGTGCGCAGAGTGGGTTCATAAAAAATGGAGTGGTCTGAGAGGATTATTAACCAGTGTGGCAGCTACAGTAAGGTGTGCACAGAGGGAGCTGGAGATGGAGGAAATGTTGAGTTTGAATCTTGGAGACGGCGTGAAGCTGAAGGTGTGAAAACATTTTGCTACCTCGGAGACCTGTTGAATGGAGAAGGTGGATCAGACTCGGCAATGGTTGCTGGAGTGAGTTGTGCATGGAAGAAGTTTCGGGAACTGAGTGGCGTGCTGACGAGGAGGGGAGTGTTGTTGAAGCTGAAGGGAAAGGTGTATGCTGCATGTGTGAGAAGTGTTATGATTTATGGGAGCGAGACATGGGTAATGAATGTAGAGCAGCAACGAAGGCTGGAAAGGGTGGAAATGCAAATGGTTCGGTGGATGTGTGGAATGTCGCTGAGAGAGAGGAAGACAAATGATGAATTGCGAAAGATGATGGGAATAGAGCCTGTGATGGATGCTGTGAAGAGGAACAGGTTGAGATGGTTTGGTCATGTGTTGAGGAAGGATGAAAGTGACTGGTTGAGAAGAGTGATGGAAATGAATGTAGAAGGAAGTAGAGGATGGGGAAGACCGAGAAATACTTGGCTAAAGGTGGTGGAAGAAGAAATGCGGGCAAGGGGGTTAACAAGGGGAGATGCAGAAAATAGGACAAAATGGAGAAGATTGTCATGGGGACCGCAAAGGCTAACCCCCGCTCTAGCAGGGAAAATGGCCTTAAAATTCCATGTTGTTGTTGTTGTTGTTGTTGTATTTTTACAAAATGTAGTTTTACCAGGCCGTAAAGCTCTTGACTTATTGATCACAAGCAAAAGTAGCCATCACCAGTGACAGGAAAAGTTTGAGTTAATATATCAAATTAAATTATTTCATGGACTTAAAAAAGGTTAATTGTGTTGTACTCTCGTTTTCACTCTGACCCAAAGTTCTGAGCTACCTTATACCACCCACCGCAAAATGGTGATTCAACATCGGGCAGCGGAGGTGGGAATTGTCTAAAAAAGATCAAAATATAGCTATTTTTAATTGTGTTACTCCATGATGGGAAGCGGCTGACATAAATGGGAGACAGCTGAACGCATGGTCAGACACCATGGTTAGCAACACACACATATATATATATATATATATATATATATATATATATATATATATATATAGAAGAGGGCATCTCATGTTCTGATCAAACACACAATCATGAATTGAACACAAAACTTGCAAAATGTCTCCAGGAGACAAATTTTATACCAGCGAACACTTTTACTAAGTGTTGATAATATTCTAGCAAATCACGTTCTCTGCATATTTCTCTCATTCTGTGCTTTCTCTTTGCCTCCACCTTTCTCACGATGCACACTTCAAAGTATTAATAAAATACCCCTCTCCCAACCCTGCAATTCTACATATTAAGAGATGACCTCTGATAGACAAGGAATTAAACTCAGATTTGACATCTCAAAGTGGATTGCCTTACCTCAAAACTTTAGTGTCAGCCGAGTTACTCAGTAGTATAATTAACAACTGTTTATGTGGTTTCACTTGCTGCCCATCAGTCTTGATCAAAACGGAGATTCTTCTTCATTAGTATGCAGCTCAAAGCTGTGAGGTAGCATCATTGGCCGAGGGTGAGGCTGTGCCACTAATGCAATGCCCTCTGCTGGTTAGGGAAGGAATTTGGAATTTGTCCATGATTGAGATTATGTGATTATGTTTTCACCCCTGTTTGTCTGTCTGTTTGTTTGTTTGTCTGTGAGGAGGATATCTCAAAAAGTTAAGGACGGATTTGAACGAAACGTGGTGGACAGGTTGTGTGTGTGACGAGGGAGGACAAATTGATTCTATTTTGGTGAAGGTCCGGATCTGGTTGCGAGGAATTTAAATTTTAAGTGACCCTTTACCATCAATAAGTCCTGGTGTTGGCTTAGCGGTTCGGGTGCTGGCTTGGGATCCTAGGATCCTGGGTTTGAATCCCGGTCGATCGCTGAATCGCTGAATTAACACCAGGGGGGATGACTCAGCCTGTCATCCCTCCGAGGTCGGCAAATTGAGTACCAATTCACTGGTAATTCCCTGTGTGTCGCAAGAGGCAGCTAACAGGGTTGGTGGCAGGAAGGGCATCCGGCCGTAAAACATTGCTTCAAAAAGGGGACCACGGTGCCCGAAAAAGGGCAACCCCTGTTCAGTGGGGAAAAATGGCCTCTAAAGGTGGTTCACCTTTACCATCAAGATATTTCAGCACAAAGAGGCCTTAATTTTATTTGTTCAATTAAACAGTTGTTAGCATTGATTGAGTGTAGTTGTTTACACTTCCACAGGGTCAAAAACGATATATAGCCTGATATTTTAATGACATTTTTATTTAAAAAAATATATTTTGGCCCAGGTCCGAATCCAGATCCAGTCCATCAGTGGGATACAAAATGTAAACTGTTCAGCCTGGCGGAGGTGTGCTCTTTACTGAGTGCCTTTCTGGTTTTATACAAGGAATTTAGACAGGTGGAAGAGATTTGTTTAATCGTACATGCGCGCTCTCAACACCTAACTGTCCTAACATCTTCTCTTGTTGTAACATTTAACGATGTTAACATTTAACATTTAACAATGTTACATTGCTTGACTCGGTAAGGCCCCTAATTAGAAAAACGCGAGAAACACGACGAGTCAAAGCAGCGATCTGAGCTGTTAATTTATATCAGTGTTCAGCTTTCCAGAACATTCGCTTGGTGTCGCTGTATCGCCAACATTTTAAAATGTCCTTTTTTCCGATTACATGCAGCAACAGGTGGGAGACTTAGTTAAACATCGTCCGTTGTTTACATGTTTACACTGTATCCGTGTGGTCCATTAAGGTTAGACTATAAGCTGTCCTTGAATGGATCAGATCGCTGACGGACAACGAAGGAGTTATATAACCACCATTTATAACATGTCTGAGACAGCTGGGATAGTTCAGTGCTAGTACACTTACCTTTGGGCTGTGTGTAGTCTGGATTCATTTCATGATCAGATTATAAACTGTCAGATTTGTACTTTGCAGCCAAAATTTTGCATCATTAAGCACACAAAATGGACATTTAAGCCAAGTGTCATGTCTGCCAGCACTAGATGGTGGGTGACATGTTAAATATCTTAGTGACTTTTGCGGATTAGGCCATTATAAACATATGCCAAATTTCTGCTCGAACTATCTTTGGGAAGGCAATGGCAAACCACCCATTGTAATCCTTACTGCTTCGGCAGCACTAAATCTTTGGATCGGGTTTGAAAATAACCGAAGATTATACAAAATGTGAAAATATGATGGAATTTTCTATTGAAACATCACACTCAATATACATAACTCCAACAAGCTACAGGGAGGGCCTTTTAGAGTTCCCATCTGAACTGCTGACTTATAATGTGATGAACTCAGGTTCAGAAAGACTCAGGTTCAAAAAGTCTTTGTCATGAGTGTGAAATATGTATAAGATCCTCCATGAGCCAATTAGATTACTGCATTAGATGATAAAAAAAACAAATAGTGTTGGCCAGGAGATTGAAATGTCTTCATTGTAGTGCCATTTCATAATGGGTATAGTGAAGGTACTTGAATGGAATACACAGGACACCATGACCAGCAATCCATGCCTTCTGTGCTCCTGTGTGTTTTACTCTGAGACGAGGATGATTTATATCAGGTTATGTGGTCGCAATGATTGTTCTGGTTCAGATATGTGTGAAAATGATGCTGTGCAATAGGGGGCGATTCCGCCGCATGGATGACCCAATATCTGTGACTGTGTTCACAAATGCGAGTAAACCACAAACCGACCACTTGTCTAACAGACAAACAAAATTACTATTTCAACCCTCAGACAGGTCATTATCGTAATGTTGCCATGCTGCTTTGTGAACGTATTTCAGAAGAGATATTTTTTAGTGTGTGTGTGTGTGTGTGTGTGTGTGTGTGTGTGTGTGTGTGTGTGTGTGTGTGTGTGTGTGTGTGTGTGTGTGTGTGTGTGTGTGCGCGTATGTACATTCGTACATTCGTACATACAGGCGGTAAATATTTCTGTGGGTAAAATCTGCAACAGTACACATTGTCATGCTTCGCATTACACGTCTTAGCGGCTTTGTATAGTTAAAATGTGCATGAAAACAACTTTTTATTTGGTCAACAAGTATGGAAGAGCTGTGGCAGAGATTAAAATGTGAATCATTACCCTCACCCGAGGAGAGGGTATTGCATTTGGGTCCGTTTGTCTGTACGTCTATAAAGTATGTGCAATTAGAATATGAGTACGTCTATAAAGTATGTACAATTAGAATGTGAGTACGTCTATAAAGTATGTGCAATTAGAATATGAGTACGTCTATAAAGTATGTACAATTAGAATGTGAGTACGTCTATAAAGTATGTGCAATTAGAATATGAGTACGTCTATAAAGTATGTCCAATTAGAATGTGAGTACATCTATAAAGTATGTCCAATTAGAATGTGAGTACGTCTATAAAGTATGTCCAATTAGAATGTGAGTACGTCTATAACGTATGTGCAATTAGAATATGAGTACGTCTATAAAGTATGTCCAATTAGAATGTGAGTACATCTATAAAGTATGTCCAATTAAAATGTGAGTATGTCTATAAAGTATGTCCAATTAGAATGTGAGTACGTCTATAAAGTATGTACAATTAGAATGTGAGTACGTCTATAAAGTATGTCCAATTAGAATGTGAGTACGTCTATGAAGTATGTACAATTAGAATGTGAGTACGTCTATAAAGTATGTCCAATTAGAATGTGAGTACGTCTATAAAGTATGTCCAATTAGAATGCAAGTACGTCTATAAAGTATGTACAATTAGAATGCAAGTACGTCTATAAAGTATGTACAATTAGAATGTGAGTACGTCTATAAAGTATGTACAATTAGAATGTGAGTATGTCTATAAAGTATGTCCAATTAGAATGCAAGTACGTCTATAAAGTATGTACAATTAGAATGTGAGTACATCTATAAAGTATGTCCAATTAGAATGTGAGTACGTCTATAAAGTATGTACAATTAGAATATGAGTACGTCTATAAAGTATGTCCAATTAGAATGTGAGTACGTCTATAAAGTATGTCCAATTAGAATGTGAGTACCTCTATAAAGTATGTACAATTAGAATGTGAGTACGTCTATAAAGTATGTCCAATTAGAATGTGAGTACCTCTATAAAGTATGTGCAATTAGAATATGAGTACGTCTATAAAGTATGTACAATTAGAATGTGAGTACGTCTATAAAGTATGTACAATTAGAATGTGAGTACGTCTATAAAGTATGTCCAATTAGAATGTGAGTACGTCTATAAAGTATGTCCAATTAGAATGCAAGTACGTCTATAAAGTATGTACAATTAGAATGCAAGTACGTCTATAAAGTATGTACAATTAGAATGTGAGTACCTCTATAAAGTATGTACAATTACAATATGAGTACATCTATAAAGTATGTACAATTAGAATGCGAGTACGTCTATAAAGTATGTACAATTACAATATGAGTACGTCTATAGAGTATGTACAATTAGAATGTGAGTCCGTCTATAATGTTTCATTTTTATTTTGTTCCATTTCTTCTTGTTCCCCAGTTTCTCCTTCCTTTTCTGTGATGTGGAATATGCGGTTGTATCAATCTCTTGTCCACCCCATGTATCCTCCTCTTTATAGCTCTCATTCTTCCCCATCTTTTATATAAACGTCAGTTCCTGTCTGTGTGTCACAAGCGCCGCCCATTATATAGGCCACACCTTCCCTTCTCTCCCCCAGCATCACAAGCACCGCCCATTAGCCAGGCCACGCCTTTCCCTCCAGCGGACCAGAAACGTGCCACACAAAACTGCGGGACATTTTGGGTCCTCAAATATAGTTACTTTCTATCTGCCGGACCCAGTGACATGTCACTTGTAACTAATTTTCTGCTCACCAGAATTTGAGAGGCAATGCAATGACTGTTACAAGCAAAATGATGTACTTTGTGTTTTTACTACTGTCACATAAGATGTCTATAAAGTACATGTGAAATTACTATTGCAGTATTTTTTTTCAAGTAAGCATGCGATATGTTAGTGTTAAATCAGAATGTTTCATATGATACAAATCGGTACTTTTTTTTTTCTTCAAATTATAATTCCCTGCCAATGCCAGCAGCAGTGATACTGAAATGGGGTCAAAATTGCAACGGCAATGACGTCATATGCAGCGACATCTTTAAAAAAAAAAAACCTACCATGAAGTCAGCGATGGCAGTGTTTCATGTGAGGTATGTCGCCTCATGCGTAAAAGTAAAAAAAGGCGTCGCAGAATATGACGTCATTGACTTTTGTTAAATACTTCCCCTTTTGCTATTTTGACGTCCATGTCAGTATCACTGCTGATTATAACATTGTCTTGATTGCCTCCTTGTAGGATATGTCGCCTAATGTCACAATGTATAAAATTAATATAAAAAGACGTCGCTGCATATGATGTCAAACTCGAAAAACATTTTCCACAAAAGAGTAATTATGTCTCTTTTCTTGGAATTGTCGACGGTGGCTTGCAAACTGAGCCTCAAGTATGGTGTACAGAAGCATTTTTTTAAAAAGCAATAAATACAAGGCGAAGGGAGGTGAAATTCGCCGCACGTGATGTGAAACGCACGCAGAGTAAAATTAGGGTTCATTTACATCCGTATGATCTATATTATATTCTCCGTAGGTGATTCTGTCTGTCGAACATCTGTCTGGGGGTGTGGCTTCCTCCGTTGAGAGAGTAGCTCCACCCATTCTGGGAGAGGCTTCAAAAACAAATATCCACCATTTTATTTACTCACATAACTTTGAGGCCTGTTTTGTTAGGCCCGTGGTGTCTTGCTCTCTCTCACAGTTTTATTTCAACTCTAATTCGATATCTCATTTCATTTTTCACAGTCGCTAACATGGTTTTAGACTTGGTTGAAAAAAAACGGGATAAAATCCGATGAAATTTTCCATTTATACAACGAAATGCATTTTCAAAGGCCTATAACATAAAGGACATTGACACTCTCTCACGCCTTTATCTCCACTATAACTCACCATCTGATTTCATTTTTGTCGATGGTTTTAGACTCGGTGTTAGCAATAATTGAGAACATTCACGCACACACAGGTAATTGCCGAGATATATATTTAAAAATCGCGGCACGGTCTGTCATACACTGCCTACAATAACAGACGGGAAAATGGCGAGATATATTAAAAATTTGTGGCCGACTTTTCCATTTGATGACAGACGTCACGATGAAATATTTAATTTATACGTCATCAGAATAATCTGGGGAGAGGGCGAAGCTTCGTTCACATATCGCCACAGATGGCAAATTGCCGAGATATATGAAATAATCGCGGCTTTTTCGCGGATTGATATATCTTATATCGCCCAAGTACACAGACAGGAAATTGCCGAGATTTATGAAGAATTCGCGTTGGACGTTTCCATAGTCACGATTAAATGTTTAACTTATACGTCGTCAACAATATGGATTTCACGAAGCTTCGTTCACGTATCGCCACAGACGGCAAATTGCCGAGATAGAGAGTGTGTGTGTGTGTGTATGTATGTGTGAGTGTGTGCGTACATGTGTATATGTGTATATGTGTGTGTGTATGTTTATTTGTGTGTGTCTGTGAATAAGAGAGACAGAATTGTGAGGAACAGAAATGAAAAAATGAGGTGTGTGTGTGTGTGACCCACTACCCCGTGTGTGTGTGTGTGTGTGTGTGTGTGTGTGTGTGTGTGACCCACTCCCCTGTGTGTCTGTGTGTGTATGTGTGTGTGACCCACTCCCCTGTGTGTCTGTGTGTGTGTATGTGTGTGTGACCCACTCCCCCCATGTGTGTGTGACCCACACCCCCATGTGTCTGTGTGTGTATGTGTGTGTGACCCACTCCCCCCCCGTTTGTGTGTGTGTTGTGTGACCCACTCCCCCATGTGTGTGTGTGTGTGTGTGTGTGCGACCCACACCCCCATGTGTGTGTGTGTGTGTGTGTGTGTGTGTGTGTGTGTGTGACCCACTCCCCCGTGTGTGTATGTGTGTGTGTGTGACCCACTCCCCTATGGGTGATTTACTCCTTGGTGCAGTGTGCGTGATGTTGGAAGAATGGGGGTTGGGAGGGAGAGGAATTGAGCTCTTGAAGTCACATTTTACATGAGATGTATTGACACATTTCAAACTGTATTTCCCATGTGCACGCACATGAATTTACATGTTATCAGAAGTAAATACATTGTGTAGAGTACGTGAAGCTGGAAGGTGTGAAAATTTTGCTTCCTAGGAGACATGCTGAATGGAGAAGGTGGATCAGACTCAGCAACGGTTGCAAGAGTGAGATGTGCTTGGAAGAATTTTCGGGAACTGAGTGGCGTGCTGACGAGGAGGGGAGTGTCGTTGAAGCTGAAGGGAAAGGTGTATGCTGCATGTGTGAGAAGTGTTATGATTTATGGGAGCGAGACATGGGTAATGAATGTAGAGCAGCAACGAAGGCTGGAAAGGGTGGAAATGCGAATGGTTTGCTGGATGTGCGGAGTATCGTTGAGAGAGAGGAAGTCAAATGATGAATTGCGAAAGATGATGGGAATAGAGCCTGTGATTGATGCTGTGAAGAGGAACAGGTCGAGATGGTTTGGCCATGTGTTGAGGAAGGATGAAAGTGACTGGTTGAGAAGAGGGATGGAAATGAATGTAGAAGGAAGTAGAGGACGGGGAAGACTGAGAAAGACATGGCTAAAGGTGGTGGAAAAAGAAATGCGGGCAAGGGGGTTAAAAAGGGGAGATGTAGAGAATAGGGCAAAATGGAGAAGATTGTCATGGGGCCCGCAAGGCTCACCCCCGCTCTAGCAGGGAAAATGGCCTTAAAATGCCTGTTGTTGTAGAATACATCATTTGTGGATCTGATAAATTGCCAATAAACATTTTGTAAAACTGAATGTGCAACATCTAAATGAAGACGTCCATACCCGTGGGATTCCCACAGGTGACCCCACTAGTATCTTATGAAAGAGGAAGATATAACACTAGGCACACCTAACACTAGGCCGAGGCATCAGACTTTGCCACGCTCATAGGCTGCACCATCAAATAAATTGTTCCAACCCGTCATTTTTGACAGGCTTTTCACTAGTAATTTTAGAAAAGGCGTCACTTCATATTACGTCATTGACTTTAATGGAATACTGTACTTTAATTCCGCTATTTTGAACCCCATTTCAGTTTTGCTGCAACATATATTAAGAGCTTATACAGTGTTTGTATGTGTGATCCTTATCTAACTACAACGATGTCACTGGGCCAATCTCAAGCAAACTTTGTGTGATTTATCACATTATATTGAACGTACTCCACTTAAAATTCCTCTTCCCCACCCACCTGAAGGGTGGGTAACCTGCTAGTGTCCTGTAAGTTTCCCTCTGTTTTGTCCCTCAACCCTGCTGTTCATATATGTCCCCCCTCTCTTTTCACTCTTGTTTTCGTTCTATTTATGTGCTGGTCCATTTAGTGTTGAACTCCTCCACAAGCCTTGATTTTCTACACAAAAAGGGGCAAAAACCAACAGAATGGCCGTTCTAAATTGGCGGACACTCTGAAAACCCATGCCAAGGTTTCTTGAGCAAAAAGCCAAACTGTCCCCAAGATTTGGATTCTTCTTTTTCGTTATTCTGTCTCCCGTCTCTCTTTCTCTTTCCTCTCACTCTCTCGCTACCATAGATATGATACCATACAAGAAGCCAGGGTAAACGTGAATTTGTGTGGCGGCATGTTCGACATTCCCATGAGCACTTGCGTCCTATTCAAACTCTGTATTGTGTGCTATTTCGTCCATTGTCTGCGAATGTCCTTGTGCTGCACGTGTAATACATGGAAATGCAGCTCCATGCGCCTAAGTTACCGTGAAAAAGAATTGCACCACTTTATAATTTCAACATAAATGTGATCTTATCACCCTGCGCTCGCGAAGTGAAAAGCGTAGTTAAGAATTCATGTGCGTACGTGTGCCGCGTGCCGTGTGCCGCGTGCCGTACGTGTCTGCATTTAAAAAAAATCTTTTTCTCGGCAATAGTTGGTCCGATTGACATAAAAATTTCACCATAGGAGCGCCTCCTCATGTAGAATATTTTAATGATTATTATGACGTCATAGGTCACGTGGTACAGGCGCCATCTTGGAAAAACTTCGCACCTCTATATCTCTAAAACCACTCCATGGAAAAAAATTGAGACCAGGCTCATTGACAACTACTCCCCATGGGGAATAAAATATGTTAATGACGATGTCATCGGTGCCTTTGTTATGACGTCATAATTCGACAAATACAACACTTATCCATCCGATCATTATTAATTTTTTCTCAGCAACTGTTGGTCTGATGGACCCGAAATTTCCACCATAGGAGCACCTCCCCCTGTAGAATAGTTTAATGATAATCGTGACGTCATAGGTCATGTGTTACAGGCGCCATCTTGGAAAAACCGAAAAATGTTGCACCTCTATATCTCCAAAACCGCTGCATAGAAAACATTGAAACGTGGCTCATTGTAAAGAACTCCATATGGGGAATAGGTGTTGTTAACGATGACGTCATTGGTGCCATAATTATGACGGCATAATTCGACAGGGACAACGCTTAGTGTGATCAGTTTGAAATGGTTTGAGCGTGATCTATGCAACAATTATATTCGACAATATAAACTTATGATGTCATCGCTCACGTGGGTTGGCAGCCATATTGGGTCAAAGAAAAAAAATTGTTCAAAAACAGAAGAGTTGGCTCGCAACAAGTTGACTGCGCAGGGTAAGTATTCTATGAATACCATCTAGTTATATCTGCATTGTTTGTGCTCTGAGCACAGGAATGCATTAGTGACGTCACAATGCTTGTCCTTTTTGCAAGGTTACCGGCCTGGCTCGCAGAGTCCAAACGTCCCTGAAATCGGATCTCTTCTGCAAAACCAGTGGAGGAGTCGTTGCTTTCCGTGACGCCATGCTTATACAGTATACACCAGCCTATTATATTCCCATTCTCGCGGACAATGCCATAAATATGTAAGCTTGCTCGTTCGTGTAACCCGTTCGGCTGCGTGTAATGTGAGACAAGCTTGGTCTGAACACTTATTGCCGCGAGTCTTGTTCAGACGGCTGCTAAATAATGAATGGGAGAAAAATTGTTTTGAACCCTTCGGAAATTAGTTTTATTACATCCAATGAAATTTCCTCGAATTTTGTTTTTAATATTTGTCATGGTTGTATATGCGAACACACAGGATGTATACCAAACACAATGAGCATCCGTCTAGTTATGAGTGCTTCTCCAACCTATGGAGTAATTGCCCTTTTACCAACTGAAAGTCAGAAAGTATGGGAAGTTCATCATGTGTAGGATCAGCCGTTTCATGTTGCACATAATAGTACTCGATTCCAATTGCACAATATTATCAATACTTCATCGCATTGGCACGAGAGATGAATGACATAAATTATTCGTAGGCCCAGCTCTCATGATTTTTAATTGCAAAGTTTACAAGATGGAGCTACATGAGAGTAGATCTGCTTGCAGAGTCACACACTCACAAATATTTCTCCCATACCTTTGTGAACAGCGAATTACGGTACGGATATAAAAGGCTATTTGGCCCGTCGTGCCTGTACCAATGTACCATAGTCATATTAATCTGCTTCCACTTATTGCAGGCAACGCTCATTTCGCTTGGCCTCGGTCGATTATTCCCGATACGTGAAGCACCCTGCATCCCAAGCCTACAGAACACGGACTTTTTGGAACGCCGACCACATTTTCCATCCAATCATCATGTAACTTTGTTAAAATATTCTCCATGGGTAGGTGCTCCGATGTTGAAGATGTCGTGTCAATCGCTCAAGCGGCCGCATTGAAAACGAATTAAAAACTAGAACTGCACTCAGTGGAGATCATACCTCCACCTGGTTGGCCACATCACTCGATGGTGAAGAATCTCTTTAAAAAATTCGACTAGCCAGATCCGGATCCGGATCTTCACCAAAATTTAATCGATTCTTCCTCGTTACACACCAAACCTGTCCAACAAGTTTCATCCAAATCCATAAATAACTTTTTGAGATATCCTGATATGTATCGTTTTTGGCCCCATCTCCCAATGGTGAAGAATCACTTACAAGACTAAATAATTCTCATATCCGAATCCATATTCAGATCTTCACCAAAATCGAATCAAATTGTCCTTGTCAGACACCCAACCTGTCCACAAAGTTTCGTCCAAATCCGTCCATAACTTTTTCAGATATCCTGCTATGTATCGTTTTTGGCCCAATCCCCAATGGTGAAGAATCATTTAAAAAATTATCGTAGCCGGATCCGAATCCGGATATTCACCAAAATGTAACCATTTCGTCCTTGTCACATACGCTACATCTCTGCCAAATTTCGTCCGAATCCGTCCACAACCTTTTGAGATATTTTGTTCACAGACAAACGGACAGACAGACAGGGGTGAAAACATAACCTCCATCCACCTTTGGTGGCGGAGGCAATTAAGCGAATAAAGGTGAAAAAGTGAAGTTGGAAGGATTAGTGTAGATAATTCCGACAGTGGAATATATCAGCACACATTGCCCTTCTGTAATGTTCAAAGGTAATACCATCAGGGTATTTAATGACCACAACTTAAATACAAACACGGTTGAATTTAGCTCTAAACTCCATTTTTATTCTTATAACCTTCGCCACTGAAGGTGGATGGAGGTTAGGTTTTCACCCCTGTTTGTTTGTCTGTCTGTTTGTGAACAGGATATCTCAAAAAGCTGATCATTTGGTGAAGATCCGAATCTGGATTCGAGGATTTTAAATTGTTTTAAAGTGATTCTTTACCATTGGGCGATAGGGACAAAACTGATATACAGTGCGTATCAAAAAAAAGGTAATCCGAATTCAAGGGGTTAATATACAAAGGTTATTTAGTTTGACAATTTACATGTGGTTTATCAATTATGAGGAGATCCTCAGCTTTCCATTGATGCCTTTCATGCATCATTGCTGTCACACATGACCGAGTACATGTTCATTGAAAATGACAAGATCAAATCGCATTTTTACAAGTTTGGCTAATCGGTGCAAGACAGTTTTAAATGGACACATTACTTGTCGACTGCCAAGTTGATTATGTAAAATTGTTAAGCTGGTCTGATAAATCGTCGGTTGCATCATCCTTTGTTTAAGATGGGTATTTAAGATGGGCCTACAGTGTATGGGTTTAGAAACAGTCTGAGTCATTGAAAAGATGGTTCAACTTACGACTGAACAGCGGACCTTCGTGGTTACAACCTTTCACCAAACTGGAGGTTTTCAGCGAACTCGTGATGCGTTCAGGGAACGTTTCCCAGAACGGGAGCCTCCAGCAGCCAAAACCATCTGGGCGAATGTTAGAAAATACCAAGAGCATGGCACTAGCCTCAACTGCAACAAGGAGAATTCTGGTAGGAGGCGCACTGGGCGATCGGAAATGAACATTGCAGCAGTAAGACAGCAGGTTTTGGAGCATCCTAGGGATACCAGCACAAGACGAAATGGGACGAGATTGCCTTCGGCAACATTCAACCGAATCACAAGACTGGACCTTCACCAACATCCATATCGGATTCACATTCGGCATCAACTTACGCCAGGGGATTTTGCCAAGAGGCTGGTGCTTGCCAGATGGTTGATAGCACATTGCGAAGCAGATGTCAATTTCCTGCATTATCTCGTTATCGGTGACGAAGCTGCTTTCGCCATGGACAGCAAGGTCAATACCCATAATGTTCTTGAAAATGCAGACAGGACAACCCCCGGAATTTAATTTTGACACCAACATGAATGGACAAAAGTGGTCTGTTTGGTTGGGAGTTTGTGGAAGTGGTCAGGTGATCAGACCATTTTTCTTTCAAAGGAATGTCAATGGTAACAGGTATCTGCAGATGATCAATTATTAAGTTTTACCGCAGCTGGAGGAGAACTTTGAGCGACAGGTTCATGGTGTCTTCAGATATCTATGGTGGGCCCAAGACAGCGTCCCAGCACATCGTCTTATCGCTGTCCGAGATTGACTGAGGGAACTCTTTAGAGACCGAGTCATCAACCTCAACCATGCAGTGGAATGGCCGCCAAGATCTCCTGACCTCACACCATGTGATTATTTCCTTTGGGGACATTTAAAGAACAAGATGTTCGTAACTCCTCCCCGTGATCTTGACGAATTGCAGGGCCATATTCGACATGAAGTGGATGCTTTGCGCAATGACCGGCTATGGTGAGACGAGCATTTCAGGGCATGCTCCACCGCTGTGAGCTTTGTGTTGAAAGGGGAGGTGGACATGTTGAAGATGTGGGTGCATAAAGGCCAATCATTCCTGAGAAAAGTTCACATCTGATGTTCATTTTGTACCAATTATCCTGACTTGCATCGATTAGCCAAACTTGTAAAAATGCGATTTGAACTTGTCATTTTCAATGAACATGTACTCGGTCATGTGTGACAGCAATGATGCATGGAAGGTATCAATGGAAAGCTGAGGATCTCCTCTTAATTAGTAAATCACATGTAAATTGTCAAAATAAATAACTTTTGCATATTAACCCCTTGAATTCGGATTACCTTTTTTTTGATACGCTTTGTACAACATCAAATTTCAAAAAGTTGTTGACAGATTTTGACCAAATTAGGTGGATAAGTTCGTTACATGATGAGAACAAGCCGATTCAATTTTGTTTTAGGTCCGAATCCAGATCTGGACTATCAATGGGATACAAAACATAAACTGTTTAGCTTGGTGGAGGTATGCTCTCTACCGAGATCTTCTTTCGTGTGCATCACATGGCTGCAGGTAGCATCATTGGCCTGGCTAGGGTTTGGAAACTGGGCTAGGGTTTGGAAACTGGGCTAGGGTTTGGAAACTGGGCTCGGGTTTGGAAGAGGGGCTAGGGTTTGGAAGAGGGGCTAGGGTTTGGAAGAGGGGCTGGGGTTTGGAAACTGGGCTAGGGTTTGGAAACTGGGCTAGGGTTTGGAAACTGGGCTAGGGTTTGGAAGAGGGGCTAGGGTTTGGAAGAGGGGCTAGGATTTGGAAACTGGGCTAGGGTTTGGAAACTGGGCTAGGGTTTGGAAGAGGGGCTGGGGTTTGGAAACTGGGCTAGGGTTTGGAAACTTGGCTGGGGTTTGGAAGAGGGGCTGGGGTTTGGAAGAGGGGCTAGGGTTTGGAAGAGGGGCTAGGGTTTGGAAGAAGGGCTAGGGTTTGGAAACTGGGCTTGGGTTTGGAAGAGGGGCTAGGGTTTGGAAACTAGGCTAGGGTTTGGAAACTGGGCTAGAGTTTGGAAGAGGGGCTAGGGTTTGGAAACTGGGCTCGGGTTTGGAAGAGGGGCTAGGGTTTGGAAAATGGGCTAGAGTTTGGAAGAGGGGCTAGGGTTTGGAAACTGGGCTATGGTTTGGAAGAGGGGCTAGGGTTTGGAAACTGGGCTAGGGTTTGGAAGAGGGGCTCGGGTTTGGTAACTGGGCTAGGGTTTGGAAACTGGGCTAGGGTTTGGAAGAGGGGCTAGGGTTTGGAAAAGGGGCTAGGGTTTGGAAACTGGGCTATGGTTTGGAAGAGGGGCTATGGTTTGGAAACTGGGCTAGAGTTTGGAAGAGGGGCTAGGGTTTGGAAACTGGGTTAGGGTTTGGAAGAGGGGCTAGGGTTTGGAAACTGGGCTAGAGTTTAGAAGAGGGGCTAGGGTTTGGAAACTGGGCTAGGGTTTGGAAGAGGGGCTAGGGTTTGGAAACTGGGCTAGAGTTTGGAAGAGGGGCTAGGGTTTGGAAACTGGGCTAGGGTTTGGAAGAGGGGCTAGGGTTTGGAAACTGGGCTATGGTTTGGAAGAGGGGCTAGGGTTTGGTAACTGGGCTAGGGTTTGGAAACTAGGCTAGGGTTTGGAAACTGGGCTAGAGTTTGGAAGAGGGGCTAGGGTTTGGAAACTGGGCTAGGGTTTGGAAGAGGGGCTAGGGTTTGGAAACTGGGCTAGAGTTTGGAAGAGGGGCTAGGGTTTGGAAACTGGGCTAGGGTTTGGAAGAGAGGCTAGGGTTTGGAAAAGGGGCTAGGGTTTGGAAACTGGGCTATGGTTTGGAAGAGGGGCTATGGTTTGGAAACTGGGCTAGAGTTTGGAAGAGGGGCTAGGGTTTGGAAACTGGGTTAGGGTTTGGAAGAGGGGCTAGGGTTTGGAAACTGGGCTAGAGTTTAGAAGAGGGGCTAGGGTTTGGAAACTGGGCTAGGGTTTGGAAGAGGGGCTAGGGTTTGGAAACTGGGCTAGAGTTTGGAAGAGGGGCTAGGGTTTGGAAACTGGGCTAGGGTTTGGAAGAGGGGCTAGGGTTTGGAAACTGGGCTATGGTTTGGAAGAGGGGCTAGGGTTTGGTAACTGGGCTAGGGTTTGGAAACTAGGCTAGGGTTTGGAAACTGGGCTAGAGTTTGGAAGAGGGGCTAGGGTTTGGAAACTGGGCTAGGGTTTGGAAGAGGGGCTAGGGTTTGGAAACTGGGCTAGAGTTTGGAAGAGGGGCTAGGGTTTGGAAACTGGGCTAGAGTTTAGAAGAGGGGCTAGGGTTTGGAAGAGGGGCTAGGGTTTGGAAAAGGGGCTAGGGTTTGGAAACTGGGCTAGAGTTTGGAAGAGGGGCTAGGGTTTGGAAACTGGGCTAGGGTTTGGGAGAGGGGCTAGGGTTTGGAAACTGGGCTAGGGTTTGGAAGAGGGGCTAGGGTTTGGAAAAGGGGCTAGGGTTTGGAAACTGGGCTATGGTTTGGAAGAGGGGAGGCTGGTGGTTGGAAGCTGTGCCTGTGCCACTGATGCAGTGCCCCATGTAGGTTATTGCATGAATTTGCAATTTGTTCAGGATGCGTGTGATAGCCTGCTTACTCTTCACGAAGGAAACTGTGGGATCTTTAACGTCTACCAACTAATACCACCAGAGGAGATGTCCATATTTAGATTATCACAATGTTTCAGCTATTACCATATCCAGTACTGATGTCTCTCATGGGTGATGCCAATTAAATTAATTATCTCACATCATCCTCTTGTGTAACTAATTTTAATTCCCCCATAATTAGGGATGGGTTAATTTCCCCAGAAATGGTGGATTATGGTATGACTTGTAATACCCCATTCCATCGGAAGCGGTGCTATGCCATACATATTTATATAGAGAGAATAGTTGGTGTCCTTCCTCCAACTTGAACCCCCAGGACTATGATTTAAACATTCCCCTGCACATTCCAAATTAAAATACGAGTTTTCAACAATTTCCATCCAATGATTCACCAGTACATAGATGTCAAATAAACATACAAACAAACCTCAAATAGGCACCTCTTCTGTCTCTTCAGACCTTGACATAAACATAAACTGTTCAAACACTTGGAGGATGTTTTTCAATCCCGAGAAATCCCACACTCTCTCAATCCCTCTCTCCCACTCTCTCTCTCTCTCTCTGTCTCTCTCTGTCTCTGTCTCTGTCTCTCTCTCTCCTGTTACAATTTGGGTGTGGCATCATGGCGGCTGTGTGCGCTGAGCTGTGAGTACTGTGCTGTGTTGGCGTCTTTCCTATCCCCCTTTTCTCTCCATTTGTGTCCTTGTACGTGTTTGGGAAGTTTTCCCCGTGTTTCCTTTCTTTGTTGAGACAGGAGAGAGAAAGAGAGTGCGCATGGTAGGTGATTTGCAGGCCTGTTCAGGACCTCCTGATTTGGGCCTGCTCTTCCATTTGCCGTGTTTATACGTTTAGCCTTTTCTTGGCTAAATACTTCACCCATATTATTACTTTTCCTTTTCCTCCACTTGCTAGTTTTGCTTGTGGCAGGTTTGTTTTTGATTTTTCAATTTACTTCATTTGTTAATTTTACACAATGGCAAACGTACGTTTGCACAATAGTGTGTACGAGGCACTTACTCCAAAGAACGGGGTCATAGTTTGTCCGCCGGACGGAGTTAGTGTTGACGACGTTGTAATGGGTTTCGGAGAACAAATTGGGCTCAAAAACATTCTCGCAGCGTCGAAAATGAATCAACGTGTCATGCTCTTCCTGTCCGAAGAGCGATACGTTGCTCAGACAGTCGAAACCGGCTTGTCTGTCGCACCGGATCTTTTTCTTACTGTGTGTCCTTTGGACACACCTGCCGTCAAAATTATTATTTCAAATTTACCACCTTTCTTTAAAAGCGAGGAGATTACCTGTGCTTTAAACCGTTTTGGGACGGTCGTGTCACGGATCTCAATGATCCCCTTACGTTTGCGTTCTGGCGCTTCGGTTAGACACATCATGTCTTTCCGGCGTCACTGTTATATTGTTTTAAAGAATAATGCACAATCGCTTAGTGCTGCTGTGACTTTGAAGCACAAAGATCGCAGCTACCAAATTTACATCGCTACTGAGGCAATGACGTGCTTTATTTGTGGCGAGCACGGACATTTAAAGAACGCTTGTCCAAAACCAAACATTCCCGGTGGCGAATCTCAACGTGTGGAACCTAACCTGGATTCTCAAACACCTGGAGCCCAAACCAAGCACCGGTGGTACATCTAGAGTCGCGGAGCCCAAGCCAGACACGAGTGGCACATCTAGAGTAGAGGAGTGTACAGACACCTCCCATTAATCAGCCCCGCGGTGCGAGTGCGGAACTGAAGGGACCTCAAGTGGATGACGAGGGTTTTTTAAATCACCGTTCAATCTTGGAGAAACAAGCGCCCAAACGTCAATGGTCACGATGTAACGGTGAGCGTTCCGAAAAAACTGGTGCCATCGGGCAAATTAAATGGCTCCCATTTAGATGCAGCTGCCCCGTTTGCTGCCGTGGAAACGGAAAACAGGTTTGCCGTGTTAGCTACAGAGGATAATAACGCTCCTGATAACGAGCAAGACAAACACGAGCACAAACAAGAAGGTGGTGTCGTGCCCCAAGAGGTACAAGGAGGTAGTGTCGTGCCCCAAGAGGTACAAGGAGGTAGTGTTGTTCCCCAAGAGGTACAAGGAGGTAGTGTCGTGTTCCAAGAGGTACAAGGAGGTAGTGTTGTGCCCCAAGAGGTACAAGGAGGTAGTGTTGTTCCCCAAGAGGTACAAGGAGGTAGTGTCGTGTTCCAAGAGGTACAAGGAGGTAGTGTTGTGCCCCAAGAGGTACAAGGAGGTAGTGTTGTTCCCCAAGAGGTACAAGGAGGTAGTGTTGTGCCCCAAGAGGTACAAGGAGGCGGTGTTGTGCCCCAAGAGGTACAAGGAGGTCGTGTCATGTTCCAAGAGGTAGCTGTGACTACCCCTGTGGTTGCCGATACTACAACCATGGACGTCAGTAATGAACCTGTTTTGGTCCCTCTCCCTTTCTAAGGGTGAAGTGTCTGAGATGTCTGCGCCACAGACAACCCCGGACATGATGGAAATAGTTTTTCCCCTCCCGGCATAAATGGAAATACCTGCTCCACCGGGGGAGTACGGTATTAATATAGATCCCCAATCGAACTACGATTCTGATGGCACGTCGTCGCTTGCCTCTGGTGGTAGCACCGAGGTCTGGAATGATCCAGGCTTATCCCAGGAACTGGAGAGTGGTCTGACTGTGCCCCCCCGCCCCCCACCCCCAGGAGATCCTAAAGTTTTTACATCATGCTTTCCATAAGAGAAATGTTAAAATTCAGGATTCCTTCCCTGATCTGCACAGTTTTATCATCTCCGCAAAGCGACTGCTCCTTCAGTCCGAGCAGTTTGGTTTGACTGAACCACAAATGTTTCGTCTCAGGAAATGGGTTCTGAAAGCAAGGAAGCACCTGCAGGCATATCATGACCCAATTGACTGATACCCTTCCCCAAATTCCACACTATGGCTTTTTTATAGCCACTTTAAACATAAACGGAGGATGCTCGTATTTACGAAAAGCTGAAGTTAAGGAGCTTGTTTTGCAGAACCACATTGATATCTTACTCTTACAAGAAACCAGATGTAGTTCCTCCTGTATGAGTGAATGGGAAAGAATAATGAAAGGAAGGTGGTTCTTCAGTAGCTTAGAGTGTCCTCGGGCTGGGGTAGCCATCTATTTGCATCCTTCTCTCTGTAATCTCATTGTTGATTTTAATGAAATAATTAAAGGGTACTTAATCTCTCTCACTTTCACCCTTAATGGTTTTAAACACACAATAGTGAACATCTATGCACCTAGTGACAGCACGGATAGATTTGCTTTTTTCACACAGTTAGAAACTTCTCTTGCACGTTTTGATTTTAATGGATTTGTTTGTTTAGGAGGGGATTTTAACTGTACGATGGACTCTACCATTGATCGCAATGGGAATGAGCCTCATCCAGCAAGTATTGTGCCTCTGACTAGGACTTTGACAACCTTCTCCCTGGTTGACATCTGGAGAACTCGAAATCCATCCACACGCCAGTATACATGGTGTCGGTGTTTAAATGGCCGTCTGTCCCTCGCAAGGTTAGACCGGTTTTATATTAATAGTGATTTTAAAAATATTGTGACCCATACTGCTATTGTCCCGAGTGGTTTCTCAGATCACCACATGGTTGTGTTTCGCACTATCTCCCCGATTTGTAATCGTGGTGCTGTCTATTGGACATTCAATGTTAGTCTTCTGGAAGACAAATGTTTTATTGATGCTTTTAAAATCTTCTGGGAGACCTTACTCCTGCGGAAAGCTTCCTTCCCTCTCCTCGGACAGTGGTGGGACAATGCAAAAGCCCAGATAAAAATGTTTTGCCAGCAGTACGGGTCCTTTCATACCAAGATGATGTTGCTCTTCAATCCCTGCTTACCAAGGAGATTTTAACTTTACAATCCAACCTCTCAAGCTTCTAATGCTGAACGGACTAACCTTTTGTTGGCTAAGAAAAAGGCCGTTCTTGCTGAATTGTGTGTAAAGCGAGCGAGAGGAGCTTTGGTCCGGCTCCGAATGGAAAAGGTGTTTTCTAGATACCTCTTCCAAGTACTTCTTTGGATTGGAAACCCGAACCAAACGAAGCCAGCAACTAACCTCGCTTCGGACAAAAGAAGGGAGAGTGACATACGATCAAAAATGTATCAGAGGTTCCGCCAAGGAATACTTCTCTGACTTGTACCGTGCCAAGAACATTGATCATGGAATGATTGACTCTCTGGTTGCCTCTTTGCCCACCTTGTCGGAAACGGCACGCCTACAGTTGGATGTGGAAATTACTTTGGAAGAACTTTTTTCCGCATTGCAAACTTTACCCACTGGCAAGGCATCAGGCTTAGATGGGATCCCAATATAACTCTACCAGGCCTTTTGGAACCTTTTGGGTCCTGAACTACTTGGTCTTTTAAACGACAGCTTGCGATCTGGCTCGCTACCGCTCAGTTGTCGCAGGGCTGTACTTGCCCTCATTCCCAAGAAAGGAGACCTTCAGAACTTGAAAAACTGGCGTCCAATCTCGTTACTTTGTACTGACTATAAAATATTTTCCAAAGCTCTTGCAAACCGAATCAAGCTGGTGATTGGGGAGATTGTACACCCCGACCAATCCTACTGCATTCCCAAAAGGACTATACATGATAGTATTTTTTATCGTTCGCGACATTATTGATATTTGTACCATTGAACAAAGGAATGTTGGTTTGGTTTTCCTCGACCAGGAAAAAGCTTTTGATGCAATTGATCATTTTTATCTCTTTTCTGTTTTACGGGGCTTTGGTATTGGGGATTTTTTTTTATCTCTTACATTAAATTGTTGTATAATAATACTTTTAGTTTGTTAAAAGTAAATAATATTTTAAGCCAGCCTTTCTCTGTTTGTAGAGGAATTCGCCAAGGGTGCCCCTTGTCTGGTCTTTTGTACTCCCTTTCAGTTGAGCCTTTGCTTATTCGATTGTGTGCGTGCCTTCTTGGTTTCGCCCCCCTTCCAGCAGTAAACCTGGTCAAGACAATTGCCTACGCAGATGACCTATGCGTAATTGTTCGCTCTGATGAAGATGTTTCTTCCTTGGTTCATTGCGTCCAGGGGTTTAGCTCAGCAAGCTCTGCAAAAATCAACTGGCTCAAGAGCAATGCTTTCTACTTGGGTCTGCAAAGTGATGCCCCTCCTCCAACCTTGCCCGGCCAGCTTGTGTGGGCACGAGACGGGAAACACTATCTCGGGGTCTCTCTTGGCACTCCGGACTTCGTCTCGAAGAACGGGGAAACACTCATAACTAAAACTGAGCAGCGGCTTCTAAAATGGAAAGGTTTACTGAATTAGCTCTTATCGGGGTCGCACCCTGATAATAAATAATCTTGCGGCATCAATGCTGTGGCATAGGCTTAAGGCACTACAAGCCCCAGCTTTTATTCTTAAAAAACTCTCAAGTATTTTTATTGACTTTTGTGGGTGGGGGGAAACACTGGCTCCGGTCAGGCGTGCTAAGCCTGCCCGTCGCTGAAGGTGGACAGGGGTTGGTCGATGTCAACAGTAAGGTGATGGCATTTCGCCTCCTCTCATTACGCCGGCTTCTGTACACGGATGTCCCGTGGAAAGCTTTTGCTCACTGCCTTCTTAGGCAAGCCGGGAAACTTGGTTTTGACCAGCAGCTCTTTCTCATCAACATCAAGAGCGTTGATTTAACTTTGGTCCCCCTGTTCTACAGCAGCATGCTGGAAGCATGGCAGGCGATTCAGTTTCAGCGTGATACATGTGATTATTCCCTCCCAGTGAGTTTTTAAATGAGCCAGTCTTTTTAAACCCAGCTTTTAAAGGGGTCTGTAGTGACCGATGTTTCATGCAAAAATTCATTGATATTGATTGCACTAAGGTCAAAAACTTTCGAGACCCTTTTTTCCATAAATGGAAGTCAGCATCTGACGTTGCTGTGGCTACTGGTGTTTGTTCTATCAGTCATTGGGAGGATCTTCCCTCTGATTTTACGCCTTTTTAAACAAACCGGGCTAAAATGGGACCCACTGGTGGAAGCTAACCCTCCTTTGTTCCAATGTATTTCTTTTGTATTTTGTATCCCATTGTATTCCTTTTAATACAATGGAGAAATCCTCTGTTTATTCCATGTGTGTTGGAATTCTTGTTCCCTGTAAACCGACAGAACCACGAACACACTGGAGACTTCTGCTCCAAATTGGCGCTACCGCAACAATCAAATGGCTCACCATGTATAGGGCACCCATTGTCAAACGCACTGGGGACCTGCAATGGCAACTGGCACATTATATTTTATCTTCAACGTTTTATCTCACCGCATATGCCCTGACAACTCGGAAATGTGTCCCTTTTGTGATGTCCCTGAAACTGTTTTTCATGCTTTTATTGAATGTACGAGGTTGGCTCCTCTTTTTTCAGTTTTATCACTGAAAAAGTTTTCAGTTTTATCACTTTCAGACTCTCTCTTTCTCTGTCTCTGTCTCTGTCTCTGTCTCTGTCTCTCTCTCTCTCTCTCTCTCTCTCTCTCTCTCTCTCTCTCTCTCTCTCTCTCTCTCTCTCTCTCTCTCTCTCTCTCTCTCAGAAAGAACTGCACCGCAAACCCTGCCATCTACTTTCTCAACAACCCTCTCAGTCAATAAAACTCTCGGGTGTCACTCTCATGTATGATCTCTCTTGGGTAAATCACATATTAGAGTTTTGGCCTCATAAGCCAGTCCCTGACACAAGTGGTTGGAAGCCGTGCCTGTGCCTGCAATAAGCGTCCTCTCACGTGCAAAGTCTTTCCTTGGCACACCTGAGCAAACTTCTTTCCACCTACAAGACTTTCATCCGCAGGTTGATCGAGTCCTCTTCTTCCCTCTGTGCTGGAACCCCTGCTTCACACCTTGCTCAGCTTGACAATGTGAAAACCAAGGCCTCCAGGTTAATTGGGATCTCCTGCGCCGAAGCTGAGCCTCCCAGTCTATCACTTCACCATTGCCGACAAGTCAGTGGTCTCTCTGTCTTCTACCGCCTCCTTTCTGGTCTTGCACCCTCTGTTATTTCCGTGTTTTGTCCCCTCTAGGTTTCTGCAGAGCTGACATGGTCCACCATCAACCCCCTTCTGGTGAAACTACCAAAATCCAGAATCACTGCTCACCTCCACTCATTCGTTCCTCTTTTTCCCACCTGTGGAACCAACTTCCAAATCCTCTTCAATCTCATTCTTACCTCCAGGTCTTCAAGACAGCTGCTCCCCACCATGTCAGATAATCCCCAATCCAAAACCATGATCTTTTCTACACACGCTAACCCCCCAAAAGTTAGCTTTTATATACATCTTGTGCACCCCCTGCATCTACTCCTACCCCTCAACCTTATCCGCGCATCTCTTGTTTGTCCGTTTCTGTTTCTTTCCTCTCTGGGCCCTGCTGTTGGCATTACCCCTTCTTTTTCTGTTGTTCCTTTTGTTACGATGTATGCTGATCCATTCTGTGTTCTAGCTCTTCCAGGAATCTTGACTGTATACGAACCCCCCAAAACAGACATTCCTCGATTTATAGTAGGTATGCTAATACTGTGCATGGAAATATACTGGCTAGTCAATGTGACGATTGTTTGGTTTTTCATGACAAATTCCATTTCCTTGGCAGTTTTTACAGAATTTGCATGACAAGGGGAATATGACAGGACTTAAATGAAAATGGCAGATCCAATGGTGAGGTCGAGTGTCAAGATAAAACCGTTTCACCGACTTGTAAAGAGCAAGATGTCAAGATGTCACAAAGTTTCAACATGTGCCGGACTAACTTGGGTGCAAGCATGCGTGAACACTGAATCTCTGTTTCAAGATGATAAATATCTCGAGCTGTTGAGTATCGAATGTCGCTTTGAACATGTGTTGATTGACAAGACCCTGTGTCGTTAATTTTTTTCTTTCTTGCCAAACGAAAGTGTTCAGGTTAAATGTTTGTGCTTAAAGCAACAGTTTCTCTTTAAGTCACCTCGAACCTGTGCAGGCCTAACAACTCTTTTAAATGGCGTCTCCCCCGCAACCCATTATGCCGCTTGTGCAACATCCGCTGTGCCTGCATGGATGTTGCACCTGGACCTTGATTCAAGCAAAACACGAGACAATTGTGGTTTGTCTGCTGTGTGATCTCCATACAATGCATATAGCAGCTAGCCTGTCTAACTTGGACCTAAACCTGTGAGCTGCTATATTCAAGAAGAAGAAAGTTTCTTGCTCTGGAGTGAGTCCTTCCTGATTTGCACACAACACTTCTCAAAACAAAAGCAGTGCTCAACTAGATGGTATTCATAGAATACTTACCCTGCGCAGTCAACTTGTTGCGAGCCAACTCTTCTGTTTTTGAACATTTTTTTTCTTTGATCCAATATGGCTGACAGACAACGTGAGCGATGACATCATAAATTTATATTCTCTAATATAATTGTTGCATAGATCACGCTCAATACATTTCAAACTGATCAGACTGAGCGTTGTCCCTGTCGAATTATGACGTCATAATTATGGCACCAATGACGTCATCATTAACAATACCTATTCCCCATATGGAGTTCTTTACAATGAGCCACGTTTCAATTTTTTCCATGCAGTGGTTTTGGAGATATAGAGGTGCAACATTTTTCGTTTTTTCCAATATGGCGCCTGTAACACATGACCTATGACGTCATGATTATCATTAAAATATTCTGAAGGAGGAGGCGCTCCGATGGTGAAAATTTCGTGTCCATCAGACCAACAGTTGCTGAATTTTTTTAAATAATGATCGCATGGATGTGTTGTATTTGTCGAATTATGACGTCATAACGAAGGCACCGATGACAACATCATTAACATCTCTTATTCCCCATGAGGAGTACTTGACAATGAGCCAGGTCTCAATTTTTTCCATGGAGTGGTTTCAGAGATATAGAGGTGCGAAGTTTTCCCAAGATGGCGCAGGTACCACGTGATCTATGACGTCATCCTAGTCATTAAAATATTCTACAAGAGGAGGCCCTCCTATGGTGAAAATTTCATGCCAATCGGACCAACGGTTGCCGAGAAAATGATTTTTTAAAATGCAGACACACACGGCACACGTACGTAGCTGAATGCTTAACCCCGCTTTTCGCTTCACGAACGCAGGGTAACAAGCCATTTTTAACAGTATCTTAGGCTCGTAATGGAACTCCCGTGGACACATCTCACACACTTGGACTGTTAGATGAGGCATTCACAGCCACTGAGCTTGAGGGAAATACCATCACTTCCCTGGGCACTCTGGGTAACAGTGACGTCACAACATTGGCTCCGCCTTTCTTACCGCACTCGGTGGGGCAATGCCGAAGAAGAAGTTTACTCCTCTCCATGGATGCCAACCTACGGGGATTGTCTGTGCTCTTACCTGTTGAAATTCAGAACATCAACCAATGAAGCAGCACGTACCGATTACTCGGAGCCGGAGCTCTTACCATTTTGCAACATGTCCGTGGGTTGTGAGCAAAATGAAATGCGACTCGTGATGATATCAAACCTGGATTGAAGCTTGCAACAGAGCTCACATTTCCAAGAATTTTACACCAATTGAATGGTTTGAAGCATTTCACATCTGCACCGCACGAAACGGGTTCAAACGGTCAGGAAGAACGGTCTGTCCAATTCGTTAAAAAAAATAGACTGAAGCGTGTCAAGAGCAGCACTCTACAAACTTTTTTGTCTTGAGTATTACTGACCTGTTGTACCCCACCACTGGTTGTTCACCCCACCACACGTTGACACTTGTACATCTTGATACCACAACTTGCACCGAAATAATCAAGTTTTACCAGAAACTCAATTATGACCAATGTCTGATGGGTGCAACCTAGAAGTAAATGATCTTCCGGTGATGGAAAGAAACGGTTATCTGGAGTTGTTGTTGAAAGCATGATGTTCCTTCCCAGTGAAATTGTCTGAAGCAAGATTTGTCTGATGCAAAAAAGATTGGGAACCAAAGGCTCAGAGGTACGCACGATTACCTGAGCTGTCTAGCCTGGGGTCGAATCTCAGCACAGCTATAAACTGGCAAATCAGGCTTTCACAGGCAGGATGATTCAACAATGTGTGTGGATGTGTGTCCCTTGGATGGATGTCAGATAGGCGTCCCATTTGCTGGCATTCTTTGGCGGACGTTAAATATCCCATATACGGTATATATGTTCCCATGGAAACAGCTCCCATGTACAAATGAATTGACCACACAAAGTGAACCATAAGAAACATATTCATATTGTACACATACTAAGATTCAAAGAAAGTGAGACGAACAGGGTGTAGCTTTCCGAAATATTTAAGTTCCCAAGATATGCCTCCTTTATGAAGTCGTTTATAAACAGCAGAAAGGTACATGATGTTTGACCTTTTAAAAACAGATTTTTAAAGAGACATGTGCACATATGCAATTAAATGCACGTGCACACGTTTTTTTTCACAAGACTCTTGCACACGCACACACACACACACACACACACACACACACACACACACACACACACACACACACACACACACACACACACACACACAAACGGAGGTGGATAATATGAGACATCGTTGGTCTGCGTTCCACCCGCTGAAACCCACCCACATGTGGAGATAGCAGCCAACAACAGCAACTTGCAAGTATACACACACACACACACACACACACACACACACACACACACACACACACACACACACACACACACACACACACACACACACACACACACATATTGTTGCGGATCTTAGCGCCGGCCTTTTCCCCTTACCAAGGGGGGATTAGTACCCTTGTCTTTGACTAGCCGACGGGACCCGGGACCTATGACGTCCTTCCCGGACAGCGCGAAGTAGGGTCGTAGGACTAATCACTAATACCTAATTACTCGCGCTGCCCAGAAACGAGGAAATAAGCCCCGCCCGAATCACGGGTGTTGGTGGATACGCCGAGCGGTAGCGAACCTGTGACCCGAGCCGTTATCAATGACTAAACCCGATCCAAGTGGTTCTTAATCGTGCCACGCTTACCCAATGATGGAAATCACAGAAACGGTCGAATTTGGAAGAAAGGAAGAACAGAATTTATTTACACAATGTACAATGGTTCAGCAGAAGAAGACACAGTGCAGTCCTTAAGTACAGTCTTAACTTATTCCCTGGACAAACGGGCCCGTTCACACTCAGACACACTCACACGGGGTTTGCAGACGAACAGGTCGATGGTCCAGGGATGGCGCCCAGGCAGCTCTTCCTCCGGTCCGCAGCTCGCACCGCGAAGTAGATGAAAACAGTAGACGGCAGGAGCTCTCCGCGTATCGTTGGCGCGCACGGGATAATTACGGGGCAAACGGTAGAGTTGGGCTTCGGCGGTTAATCACTCGTGTGGCTGCCTGTGTAACAGTTCAATCGGCGCTAACAATGCGCTTCCAAGTCGTCCTCACAACTCCGGGTCAGTCCTTTCAATACAGTCCTCGACTCGAGCGCCTGCCTCTCCCTTCTCATAACTGAGGTGGGGGCCTCGCGCAAAGGGTTTTATTGCCATGCCTGTGGAACCCTCTGGAACTCACCAGACGTTCTTCACCACGCCCTATCACGCCATGCCCACAGAGCCCCGGTTGGCTGATGGCCCTAACCGTCACCGCCTCTGACGTGCTCCTCTACTTTGCCACACCCCGACCCCACGCTCCTCCCTCTTTTCAGGCCTACCTCGTGTCACTGGGCTAGTTCGAGCGAACTAAGGGCAGCGAACGCTGCTGCCAGCCAAAGCGTACCAAACTGCGGGTAGCCAAAGCGTAACAAACTTGAGGGATGCCAAATGGGGCGCGGGATCGATTATGCCCGTGATGGAATTGGGGGGGGGGGGGGGGGTGGCGCAAAGATGAAAAGGACCTAAGCTCATTTCTTTACACAATGCAGATATTACTAGGGAAATGGCCTACTCTTACACATACTATGACATAACTAATACTCTAAGTGGGCCTACGTCTTGCTTGTGGACTAACGATGGGGGGCAAACCTTTAACCTTTAATGATGTCATCTATCTATAATTCCAGTAATCTCTGTGTGTGTGTGTGTCTGTCTGTGTGTTTGTCTGTGACCGCTGTTTCTCGACAACCACGGGTCCGATATACTTGAAACTTGCCAGGTATATTGCTGGGGACCCGAGGATGTGCCTTTTCAAGGTTTCATATTAATCGGACAATTACTTACCGAGCGATGTCCAAAAAACGATTCAACCAATCAGAGAGCAGCGAACTAGCGCGTGTGCCGAACGTGGCGGACACACTCTGCCTCGGATGGCACATTTGAGAGCGTATTCATTTATTTCACGTTTGCAAACTATGTTGGCGCTATGTTGGCGTTAAACGATGTTTTAAAACTAATAAAAACGAATTTGCGATTCATTCGCTTTCCTGCGCGTTTGTGTACGCGATGGCGATTTCTTTACCAAACTCCGGAAGCCGTTCGCTTTGGACCGAACCATTTCATGTAAATAGAGGGGGGGGTTCTGTGGTCGTTGCGAATGGACCAAACCATTCATGTAAATAGAGGGGGGGGATTGTCACTGTACTCGCAAGCCGTTCGCCGTTCGCTTTGGCGTTGCGAATGGACCAAACCATTTCATGTAAATAGAGGGGGGGGATATAATTTTAGATAGATATATAGTACGGGCATATATATAGTACGGGCATGCCCTAGTCTATCTATAATTCCAGTAATCTCTGTGTGTGTGTGTGTCTGTCTGTGTGTTTGTCTGTGACCGCTGTTTCTCGACAACCACGGGTCCGATATACTTTTAACTTGCCAGGTATATTGCTGGGGACCCGAGGATGTGCCTTTTCAAGGTTTCATATTAATCGGACAATTACTTACCGAGCGATGTCCAAAAAACGATTCAACCAATCAGAGAGCAGCGAACTAGCGCGTGTGCCGAACGTGGCGGACACACTCTGCCTCGGATGGCACATTTGAGAGCGTATTCATTTATTTCACGTTTGCAAACTATGTTGGCGCTATGTTGGCGTTAAACGATGTTTTAAAACTAATAAAAACGAATTTGCGATTCATTCGCTTTCCTGCGCGTTTGTGTACGCGATGGCGATTTCTTTACCAAACTCCGGAAGCCGTTCGCTTTGGACCGAACCATTTCATGTAAATAGAGGGGGGGGTTCTGTGGTCGTTGCGAATGGACCAAACCATTCATGTAAATAGAGGGGGGGGATTGTCACTGTACTCGCAAGCCGTTCGCCGTTCGCTTTGGCGTTGCGAATGGACCAAACCATTTCATGTAAATAGAGGGGGGGGATATAATTTTAGATAGATATATAGTACGGGCATATATATAGTACGGGCATGCCCTAGTATGTACAAATCTCAGAACCGTAGCAATATATATATATATATATATATATTGTGAGAAATCTCTGAGAATATCCCGGAGACTCAATAGCTCAGTGGGCTGTCACCGCGTAAGTGATGAGGTTCATGGGTTCGCATCCCGGGTTGAGTCAGAATTTTTTCACACTAGCCCCACGCAGGAATTTACTTCATGATTAAAAATCTGTAAAATAATCATATAAAAATAATAAGTTTGTAATCATATAATAAAAGGTAAAATAATAAAAATCAGTATGTATATATTAAAAATCAAATCAGTACAGTATACACACACACACACACACACACACACACACACACACACACACATGTTTACACACACACACATATGTTTACACATACACACACATATATATATGTATACACGCACACACATGGACACAGGAACACTTCAAAATATGCAACTTGTTGAAACTTTAAGATTTTGACCTTGGAAGACCTTCTAGTAGCTGAATGAAAATGCATTACTATGATTAGAAAGCCATCGTCATGGTGTCAACAAGAAGAATCCAACATCATGATGTAGTGTAGGTATGTATAATGAATTAGTACGACAATATTGCTTGTAATTGTGGATTATGTAATAGCTGTATTTCCTTCACCTCTTGTTCCCAACACAGGGTAGATAGAGCCAGATGGTCATGTCGTGTTTGCTGCAATGGTTTGTTGACGGTGAGGGGCCTCAGGCCTCATTTGGGTGATTTTGTAATTGGGAGCCTGGTCGAGGCCTCGGGAGGCTTGCAAAACAGAAACAGCACTGGTGTGGGAGAGGGCTGTTCCGTGCATGTTATCTTTAATTAAATTAATTGCCATGCGCTGTGGAGGTGACACTTTGTATAATTATGGTAAACAAATTCAACCTAGCCTGAAATATTACCAATTTATTATTGCGTACACTGCAGATCTGTTGTTTAGTGTGATGATCACCTTGTGACCTGGAGTAATGCGCATAATCAATGTTAACAAATGCTAAAAATAATTGAGTTGTATTTTGAACAACGTTCCTTGGAAAGTTTGTTTTGAAGATTTTTTTCTTGTTTTTGAAACATTAGTAGAGGTACATTTAAAGGTACAGGTACATTTAAAAAGAGAGAGAGAGAGAAAGATTGAGCAGGCTTTCCTCATGAGTAGAGTCGGCCTCAGCCTTTTTTGAGTAGGCCTTCTATGAATTATTCTCAACTAGCAACGGTACCCGCCCTACGGGCGGGGCTTCAATTGGGAGGCCCAAATGAAAAGGCAAAATATCAGAAATCGAAAGATTTTTTTATTTTAAACGATTCATATAAACATCCGTTAAATCATATCACACACAAATCATCAAAATCTAAACAGTATTTGTAGAATTTCAATAAAAGCCACATCACTGTTCATATCGGTAAATATTATTCCATCGTGTTTGGAAAAATTGGAAATTGGAAAAATTGGAAAATTGGGGAAAAAATGGAAAAACAATTCGCCTATTTTACTCCAGGGGATCCCAGGATTACCCACCCAACATTTCGTTGCGATCTGTTCAGCCGTTTTTGCGGTACCTGGGAACAGACAGACATTTGGTGAATTAATTATAGTAAGATGGTAGAACGATGAAAATCTTTCCCTGACAATGCACATTCAGTCCATTTTGAACATACAGCTTCATATGTTCAACCCATTTCAGAATTACCACCAATTGACTGAAAGCCTCCAGTCATAACAGTAGTCCATTGGGCCATAATGGTGACTCTGATGCCGGACCTCATGCCTGTGGAGAATACTCCCCTTGAGATGCAAGTTATACACACACACCCAATCCACCTTGGGTGTACACCCTTGTAATCTTGACCAATATCTGAAGGATCTCCAATTGACGAAAAGCTTCCAGTATTCTGGCCCCAGCCCCTTTGGCCAGAATCGCAGCTCCACTGGCAGCTTGCCCCAGCGTGAACCCAATTACTGGAGCGGCTGGTATGGGGAGGGTCCGAGCCCAGCTGGCTGATCAGGGACAAAAGCCGTGAGGAAATCCCATGCTTGCCCAGAGCCTTGAAGACAGGGCTTGGCTCTCCTTATATGTGGTGTGAATGGAGAGGAATCCATAGAGCTAGCTCATAGAAACTTTGCTCGTTCGGTGAATCTTTCTGCATCTATACTGTACATACTGTACTTGGTCCCTCATTAATATTGCATGGAATGATCAGTCACATTGATAAAAAATATATAATAGTTATAATAATCTTAATAAAGGGCGAATTGAAGAGTAGCGGTCGAAGATATAAAAGTTACATTAACTTATGGTACGTAAGCAAATCCAAAATTATAAATCCAATAGGATGTACATGGGTTGATCTGATCAGTAAGTTCGTGGTCTAATCTAAAATTAGAAATATAAAACGAGGGTAAGTATCATGTCCAAACATCAACTCGATTAATTCTGCAGACTTAATCGTGAAAAGAATGCAGATACAGTAAAAATGTTTTACTATTGTCGTTCGCCAGCAAGTTGCCTGTGCCCGCTCAAGATTTTAAACGGGGTGGGGATGGGGTGGCAAAAATGCAAATGGAATCTTCTGTCATCGAGCCGGCAAGCTGGGAGCAACAATTCACATTTATTGCCACATCTGATGCAATTTAAATGCTCCAATGGTGGTGAGGCCATGGATTTACTGATCAGCTATTATCTACCATATAAAACTCAGTTTGTGTGTTTGTATGTTTTACAGATGTCTGTCCCCCATCATAAGAGTAGGTTTGAAAGGCCAATCTTTTAACACGAATGTGTATTCACTATGGTCAGGCTATGAGCCAGACCCTCAAATTTTCGACATTATGCTCAATCAGAGGGAGGATGGCTAACAGTTATTTTTGGCAAGGCCAGGGACCCTAGTGCTGAAAAAAATGTGATAGCAGTGTGAAACTCTTAGCCGTATCTGTGTTGTCATCACATTTGTCAGACCACCCCAATAACGCTTTCGGTAATTTTTCCGCCTAGGATTTAGGGGGTAGGGTTCGTTTTGGGGCTTTCAAATAATATCTCCTATATGTATCAGTTAGTGTTGTATACCAGGTGAAAGGTAATTGAATTATCTTTCACATGATGTATAGAAAGTGCCTGTGTGATATATAGTAACCTCTTTATGATCATTAAAACATAATTATTTCCGCCAACCCTCAAAAATTTATCACAAAATCCCCAATGAAAACAAAATTAGGCAAAAATTCAGTTTGGCGGATATTAAATGAATTTTTGAATTTGAGAAACACACAGTATGATTAAAGTCAAATTTGGGCCTTAAATCTCATACACCTTGATAAAGATGAGAAAATCCAATATACAGTAGTTGCTGTAACCATGACCTAAAATCCATAAATGTATATCTTTCCGCTCTTATGATATATTGATTTACATTTTACGATTTTTGACCGACAGCATGTATATAGTTTGTATACCATTATTGGTCTAAAAATAGTATATATAATATTGGGATGTCAGCCATATATAGGCCAAAAAGTACTGAAATTGGTGTCAGAAATGTCTAATTCTAAAAATATGAAGGCATTATGACCAAACTGTATGTGGTGTTCTTGAATATACCACAGACGTATGATGCATGTGATGATTAACCTACTCCATGTATATGTATGTATCCTGATGTACCCTAACTTGGCGAGATAATTTACATCATATTCATGCAAACGTTTTTAGTCTTGTAGTGTTGTATGGTTCTCTTATATTACCAGCTATACATAAAGTAAACCAAAGGAAAACAATGTACTTTCTATTTAAGCAACATATATTTATAGACATCATACCATAAAGTACACGAGTTATCAATTCAGCGTACACCATATTTGTTACACATATGTACATGATCTTTCTCCATACAGTTCTACAATTCAGAAGTTATCCTCGTCATCGTCGTCGTCTTCTTCATCGTCTTCTGCCGAACTGTCATCACTCTCACCATACACTCTCTGGTTGTCACATGTGGTGAGTTTGCACATGTCTGTGCACTTCAAACCACTGGCCATGCAGACACACATGGGTAGTGTGCATCTTTTCGAACAGGTGCATGCCAGTAAATCCAGAACCGCCTGTGGTGCGGGCTGTCCTTGCATCCAGTCGACTGCCAGCTGCACGCGACCATCCTGGGTATCCCAGTGCCATCCTTTCCCGATTGGACTCGGTACTGCTGGATCCATCTTGAGACTCCTCTTCCAAATAGCGGCTTGATAGTTGGCTCGCTGTGCATGTTTGGTTAAGCAGTCTTTGCACGGAGGTAGCTGGTGACTGTCGATCTCTCCCCTCTTGGCACAGAACAGGTGATATCTCAAGTCATTCACCTTCACTGTCCCCGACTTCGGTGCGTACATGAGACAAGGGAAGTTCTCCAATTTATCCATCAGTTCCTCACTGACGTCCCAGTCCTCTCCCAGCTGTGTACATGCATCCTGCACATCTTTGTTGGTTCTGATGAGTTTTAGTGCAGTCAGTTTTCCTCGTCCAGCGAACGTGCTGACTGTGTCGCATCCGGTATAGGCATGCATTCCAATTAGGGCCTGACATACATTTGTGCCGACTGACTTTCCTATTTTCCCTATGTCTAGGATTTTAGCCCTTGCTTTGGTGCCACATTTCTGAAACAACTTGGCATGAATCTTGGTATGAAATGCCAAGCCAATGACAAGTACGTCGGTGTCATCTGAGCTAATAAGCACAGACTGGTATCCATGTGCGGCAGCATGGGCAGCATGCAAGAACAGACGACCATCTGCTTCCTCGTGTGTGCTTTCCAGGGCCACTACTTCTTGGCTAGCATCAGATGTGATCTGATAACACTTGTCATCGCATGTTACAAAGAGAACCTTTCCCTGTAGGCGTCTGATGTACTCTGGTTTCTTCGACTCTTCGACCAGGAACATGATAAGACTTGACTTGTTCCCAACATAGCTGAGAAACTTGCGCCATTGCCTTACAATTTGAGATGCCGTGATGTTTTTCAGCTCAAGTCCAAGTTCTTCCCCCCTGGTTAACCGTTCGCTGTTTTTGATGGAAGTCTCCTTGTAGGTGTCAAAGACGACATCGATCCTCTGGCTACTGCATCCATCCTTCAGGGCCATGGATAGGCCAATCATGGCCACTTTGGCAAATGTAGTTTGATCACCTGCCACCTTCTGTATAAGGAGCATCCCGTCAATAATTGTTGCTGAATTGTCGTGTATCCTGTCGGGTATGTTTTAATAATCATTATAAAGAGGTTACTATAGATCACACAGGCACTTTCTATACATCATTTGAAAGGTAATTCAATAACCTTTTACCTGATATACCACACTAGCTGATATATACACGTGATATTATTTGAGAGCCAAAAAACTAACCCCACCCCCTAAATCTTAAGCGGGAAAAATGACCCGAAAAGCGATAAATGGGTGATCTGACAAATGTGATGATAACACAGATACGGCTAAGAGTTTCACACTGCTATCACTTTTTTTTCAGCACTAGGGACCTTGGCCTTGCCAAAAATAACTGTTAGCCATCCTCCCTCTGATTGAGCATGGTCGACCCCTCGGCTCATAGCCTAGTCTATATTTGAGGATAAAACAAACTCGAAAAAGATTTCCATAAAATGAGTAATTATGTCACTTCTATTGGAATTGTAGACGGTGGCTTGCAAACCGAGCCTCAATGGCGGTATACGGAAGCGTTTTTTAAAATAACAATAAATACAAGGCGCAAGGAGGTGAAATTCGCAGGACGGGATGTGCAACACAAGCAGAGTAAAACGAGTGTTCATTTACATCCGTACGATGTCTAATAAATAAAGAAGATATAAGCACACCTGACACTAGGCCGAGGCTTCAGACTTTGGCACGCTCACGAGGCTGCACCAACGAATAAACTTTTCCAACCCATCATATTTGACAGCCTTTTTACTAGTATAATATAAAACGTGTGTGTGACTCTAAAGTGTTGTCTACACTGTTCATATTACTATTCTTGATATATCAAGAACTGCAGTAATGAAATAGAGTAACAGCTCTTTTTTACCCCCTCTCTTCCTCCCAATCTCCCAGAAAGAAATGGGCAGGTATCCTACAACATCATTGTTTATGCAAATTTAAAGAGTGCAGGAATAGATAACACCAAGTCAAATTATATTTCATTTCAGTCACTATTTTTCTAATGGAAACCACGTCATTGATAGTGAACAAGTGTGAAGTCTTTGGCTATCAGATTGGCTGGAAATGTCCCAGCCAGAATGCGCAAAGCTTTGATGACTTTACTGATTCTTTATAAACTAGAACAGCACGAGGTAGAGTGAAAACCTCCGCCAGGCTGAGCAGTTTACGTTTTGTGTGTCACTGATTTGCCAGATCTGGATCCGGACGTGAACCAAAATTTAATCGATTCTTCCTCGTTACACACACAACCTGTCCAACAAGTTTTGTCTCAAATGTTACATACACAACCTCGTTACACACACAACCATTACTCAAATGGTTGTCACAGGTTGTACACAACTTTTTGAGATATCGTGCTATATATCATTTTGACACGATTACTCAATGGCGAAGAATCACTTAAATATAACAATAAATTATTGTATCCGGATCCGAATTCGGATCTTCACCAAAATCTAATCAATTCGTCCTTGTCACACTCTCAACCTCTTCACCAAGTTTCATCCGAATCCGTCCATAATATTTTGAGATATCGTTCTCACAAACAGACAGACTGACAGGGGTGAAAACATAACCTGTCTACCTTCAGTAGCGGAGATACCTATAGACAGCACACAAATATGACTGTTCATTTGTGATACTTCTTTCATTCACTTATTGTCGTTTAACGGTTGAAAATGTTTGTCCGAGTAAGTTCCTGGATTTTGATTTTGCTGGCTTACTTTTGGTGGCAACTTCACCAAAACCAGTTTATAATCGCTTGCCCTTGGAAGAAGCTCATGATGAGAGAGAGAACAAGATGGGGGGGGGGGGGGGGAGAGAGAGAAAGAAAGAGAGAAAGAGAAAAAAAGTGCGAAAGAGAGAAAGAAAGAGAGAAAAAAAAGAGAAAGAGAGAGAAAGAGAGAGAGAGAGAGAGACAGAAAAAGAAAGACAGAAAGACAGACTTTTGTGTGCTTTTATTATAAAAGTATAAAAAAACACAAAAATATTTTTCCTCACAAACCATCCTCACAAACCAAACATCCAAACATCCAAACGTCCTCACAAACCACGTAAAAACATACACAAACAATTTTGTACCAAATAATTTTACAGCAAGAAAGACATTTTTTACAAATCATTGCCAAAACGAGTAAAGGATATAATATAATACAATATATACACATACACACCCCCACACCCACATATATTTATGTACATATACATGCAGCAATTAGAAATAATCACAAAAAATCTCATCTGTACACCAATTGTTCGTTTTCACTTCCATTACTCAAATGGTAATCTTGTTCTACTCTCACACGGGCCGACACCATTCCTTTAAAACAAAAGAGTACATTTTTATCACTACCCCCCAATTTTAACTTCCTAGTTTTATAAATTGCAGGTTTAGCAATCCCTAACAGGCAATTCAAGAAAGGGACCACTGACTTACTCTTAGTGCTCCTTTCCATCCCATACACAAAAACTGGCAAAGATAAAACAAAGTTAAATTTACTGCTGCAGGAAACGAAAAAGGGGCGACAATCTCCTACATTCGACAAAAGCATAGGCCACATTTTCAACTGTTCCACAAAAAAGACAAACATTTGGCACAGAGGGATCAAACTTGTATAGTCGTGTCTGTGTGACCAGGGCCCGATGCACTAGTCTCCAGTTTAAGTCTCCCATCCGTCCAAGAATTGGAGACCTATACATTTCCCTCCACACAGGAATAAGAAAGATCCGGCTGGTAAGAGCTCCTCCCACCGGTTTTATAGAAGTTTTGTGAAACCAGGTATAACCACCTCTTGGCATATCTTGTAAATTGATTCTTTCCGCATCACATGAAATGCACCAATTTCATCTGAACTTGAGAGCACACCCTGTTGGTTTTCTGAGTTAATTTGAAGCTCTGGGAAATAAAGGCGATCATCCACCACGTCATCCACACCAATCCACCCGATATTTAGCTTCCGAAATATTTGTATGACTAATCTCAACACTTTATCCACTTTTATAGATGATCTCACCCCAAATTTTGAGGTCAGAGAGCTGGTGGATAACCATCCACTTAAGGAAGGTTTCATCAGGTTTCGCACTCTGCTATTCCATTACTGGTGAAGCATTGCATAAAAGACCTGGAGGTTGAAAATTCAAGGAATGGAGGATTCTCAAACAGTGCCTCATGTACAATTTTTTTTGCATCATATGATACCTCTAACCGTTGCACTTCGAGGGCTTGCCAAGCCTTCAAAAGGCCCTGATGAAATCTGGGGAGCCGAGTCAAATCAACGTGTTGCAGGTCCACTCGGAAGAGTCCTCGGTCATATTTCAGACCATCTGCTTCCCGCAGCCAGGCGTTTGTGAGAGGCCACCAAGGAACACACTCATTGTACAATAAACACTTAATCGGCATTAAACGAAATGCCATTATCCAACCCGGGACATGCATCAAGCTTTGGTCAACTGCAAAGCTGCAAACCACATCATTAGCTTACACACCACATCAGACCCAAGCCAATGGTGGCCTCCCCAGAAAAACTGAGTCAGCACCCTCTGAAAGCCTGTGACTAAGTATTTAGGAGGCTGGAGTGGAATAACCTTAGGCCAAATAAAGGGAACCACCAGGTTATTTATTATTGTCACTCTTGTCTTAAGTGATAGAAGGTGGTGCAACCTCTTCCACCTTGCCAGCTTCTGTTTAATTTTTCCCATGAAACCCTCCCAATTTTTTGGTTCATATGCTTCAACTCCTAAGAATAATCCTAAATATTTAAATCCCTCTTTATTCCACTGCACCCTTCCTGGTAGAACAGGCAGCGCTGAGGAAGGAGACCTAGGTCCCACCCACAAAGCTACACTTTTGTTCCAATTAACTTTTGCAGTGGAACTGAGCTCAAACTGAGACAGACAACGAGAGACTTCACAAACATCTTTATGATCGGAAACCGCAACACAAATGTCGTCCGCATAAGCTGAAATCGGCATTTTGGAGTTTTTTGACAAGGTGACTCCTGCCACTGAAGTTCGGAGCAGAGCTAGTAAAGGTTCAACGGAAAGATTGTACAGCATACCTGATAACGGGCAGCCCTGACGGATGCCTTGCTGAAAGGGAAAGGGTGACCGAGACAATTATTTATCTTCAACAGACAGAATGCATTTTTATATAATAACTGAACATAAGAAATAAAAATTTCCCCGAAACCTGCTCTCCTTAGTACAGCAAACAGAAGAGAATGGTCAATGCTGTCAAAAAGCTTTTTCTTGATCTAAAAGTATCAAACCAAAACCGTGGGGTGTCGTGCGACCAAGACGGATTAAGTCTCCAACCAAAAAAATGTTATCATAAATAGACGGTTCTGGAATACAATATGACTGATCAATATCAATCAAAAAGGGGATGACTTCTTGTAGATTAGACGCACCGCAAGCGCCTTTGGCAGAATTTTGTAATCCACGTTCAGGAGTGACATGGGCCTCCAGTTTGTGACCTCTTGCAAGTTCCCCTTCTTAGGAAGGAGACACAAAACCGCCCTCATGCAGCTCAGTGGCAGTTCACGTTGTTCAAGGCTATCATGAAAGATCTCAAGTACAGTAGGGCCTAGAATATCCCAGAAAGCTTTATAGAATTCAACTGGAAGTCCATCTTGCCCAGGAGCTTTTCCATCTTTGATTTCTTTAAGAGCATTAGTAAGTTCTTCAAGAGAAAAGCCTTGCCCCAGTTGTTGTTGTTGGTCTTCAGACAGAGAAGGGAGCAGTTCAAACGTCTCATTTCTGTTGTCCTCACTCATCGTTCCCAATGCAAACAGCTTGGAATAAAAATCTTGTAATTCACGCATGATGTCACTGAGAGATCAGAAGCGCACCATCAGAAGAACGCAAAGCATGGATCTGTCGAGAGATCTTGGCCGTTTTCTCCAAATTGATAAACTCTCTTTGGTGTATCAAGTTGGATTTTATCCATCCACAGTCAGATGAAAACTCCGTCTGCCTGCTTTTTCACCATTTCAGCCAGTTGTGTCCTTTTCTCTGACAACAGCTGGACATTCTCGTTAGACATTCCAGCTTTTTGCTCACAATCAAGAATATCATTTTTTAAAAGCAGATATCACACCAAATGTGTTACATGTGTTATATGAGCAGCATTGTTGGCAAAAACACTTAATTTGGGATTTGTGCAATCCCACCATTGTCTTAAATTTACACTACCGGTCAAAAGTTCAGGTACACCCAACATTAAAAAAAATATTTTACTGTTTCATGTGCAAAATGGACATAAGATGTGAACAAAACTCTTACCAAAGATAAATCTGCTGAACTACCGATAATATATTGTGCTTCAATGCATCTTTCTTGTGTGAAACGTAGGTTTAAAGCAATTTTTGGAAATTGGTCGAAAAGTGCAATACAAAATCTAAACTGAAACGTGAAGTTAATGTTATAAACTTTTCATGTAAGGAGCAAAACTGTTTACAAATACTCTGCTCTGTGTGGAATGAATGTTTGTTCTTAGTTCCTTCATCACGTGCAATGTCTATTATCGCCAGGTGTTGCAAAAAATGTTTACAGAAAGGCCGGCCATACAATCTAAAGTGTGTGTTTTTTGTTTCAAAGTGCATGAACATGGGTGCCAAAGCTCAGCTTATGCCAGAAAAACGGCAGGCGGCAAAAAACTTAGAAAAGAAGGCCTTGGAACAGTTGCAATGCTGGAGCTGTTTAGCTAGGCACTAATTTTCGGTGCTGTAAGACGTCTGTTGCGCAGACTGGTGACTTGGATTACTTGTCCTGTGATTCTGTCATGATTCTTGGTCAACCAGAACGTTTTCTATCCGCATTTTTACCAGTTTCATTATGTCGTTTAATGGCACAAGCAACTGTATTTACTGACACTTGTAATTGTTTTGCAATTTTTCTCAAAGATTGGCCTCCTTTTCTCAAAGTTATAATTGCCTGTCTTTTCTCTGGCGTTAGCTGAACTTTGGCACCCATGTTCATGCAATCTGAAACAAAAAAAACACTCATTACATTGTATGGCCGGCCTTTCTGTAAACATTTTTTGCAACGTCTGGCAATAATAGACATTGCATGTGATGAAGAAACTAAGAACAAACATTCATTCCACACAGAGCAGAGTATTTGTAAACAGTTTTTGCTCCTTAAATGAAAAGTTTATAACATTAACTTCACGTTTCAGTTTAGATTTTGGATTGCACTTTTCAACCTATTTCCAAAAATTGCTTTAAACCTACGTTTCACACAAGAAAGATGCATTGAAGCACAATATATTATCAGTAGCTAAGCAGATTTATCTTTAGTAAGAGTTTTGTTGACATCTTATGTCCATTCTGCATATGAAACAGTAAAATATAAAAAAAAATGTTGGGTGTACCTAAACGTTTGACCGGTAGTCTAAGTAGGAATACTTTTGCAATTCACATTCTTTCCATACCATTCTGAAAGCTTCTTTGAAATGTGCACTTTGTAAAAGTTTAACGTTGAATGTCCAATATGCACTTTTACAAACTTGATTAGGAAAACCACAAACCGCAACGACCAATTGATGGTCGGAAAAACCAGACGGCCTTATGTAAGAATTCTTGACAAGATTTACCATATCATGGTTGACATATATTCTGTCTAAACAAGCCATCGTCAAAAGATTCCTTGAAGCACAAACCCATGTATACTGACAGATGTTATGGTTTTGTACCCACCACACATCCAGAAGTTTAATTTTTTTTTAACAAGCTGTGCCAAAGGCCTTGCACTGAGCGGATGAGGCTCAGAGGTGTTCCTATGAAGTTGTCGATTGAGGGTGCAGTTGTCGTCTCCCCCCAGACATAATAACATAGACAGGTCAACGGTGCTTAAAAAACCTGATAACTTGTCAAAAAAATCCGCTTCTTTCAGAGCTATCACTGGGGGCGTATACATCAGTCATGCAGATCTTTTGATTACCACAGACAAATTCCACAGACAGTAAATAACCCTTGCAAATTTCTCTACAATTTGTCTCCGAGTCCTGGAGTCTAGGATGTAACACTATTGCCACACTAGCCTTGGCATCAACAAAAGCGCTAGAGAAAAAGTGGCAACCTTTAAAGATTTTACACCACTCAACCTCAGAAGACTGATTTACACGCGTCTCCTGCAACATTAGCACATCAATATTTTCATTCTGAAAAAGTTGAAACACCTGGAGGCGACGCCAACGGAGGCCGCGCACAACTACGGCCTCCGTTGATGTTTAGAGATGCTACCTTCATCTCCATTCTGTCATCTATTCTTGGAGTTCCTTACTCGCTCGAGTAACACATTTCCTTAGCCTTTGGAATTGGGCTTCTGAGATGTTAATTTGATGAGGTTCCCGAACCATGCTTTTTTCAGTTTGAATAAAGTCATGTAGATTCGGGAAATAGCCTTTGATTTTTACATGTCTTTTCCTAAACGTTTCATCAAGGAAATTAATAACGTTTTCTTGAGAGACCATTGTGGTATCATTTCCCCCACCCTCATTCACTTGACCACTTAAGGCACTAAAGGATGGAATGGATGAGGTTTCATCCGAATCAAGGGCTTAATCTGTGCCCTTTTCAACTGCTTGTTGAAAACATACTTTTGGATCAAGGAATTCCACACTCTTTGCAGACCCTTCCAAATTTACGAAATCACCCATATCCTTCACCTCAACATCCCCTTAATTTGTATTTTTCAGGGATGGATTCACATTTTCCACAAGGGGATTCTCCCCTTTATCTATTTCCCCATCATTAACAGACAGCTGCTAAACTCTCAGAGAAAGTTTGACTATCAGGACAAACACGTACAACATCCTGAGGTGCTCGAATGTTTTCTGCATCACACTCAAACTTGGCAAGTGGTGTAAGCAAATCCTCCTCACCGAAACATACTTCTGGTACAGTTTCCGAAACCACCAAGGGGTTCCCGCTGTAGGACTCACCTTGGAGGACCTGCGAGCCTGACCCAATCTGAATCTTGTTTTGATTCTCCTCAGAATCAAAGGAATCATCACTTGAACGTTTGTGGCCTTTTTTCCTGCTATCCACCGCGACTACTTCCATGTTATCGTATGCACTGTCTTGTACAGTGGAAGGAATCAAGTGACAAAACACATCATAGCCTCCGACGAGGCATACATTTTACATTCAAAGCCGTTAATTTTTACACTAAAAACAACATTGAGTGTTTTTCCTTTTTCAGGCAATATCATGGGTTACATATTGCCTCCCCAAATCCCGGTTACGGTGCACCTCAGAGTCTCGAGAGGGAACGCGGCAGAAAGATTTGTTATTTAGAGTGTTCTAATAAACCATGGTAAACCCACACCAATGCAATTGTAGAACAAAACAAGTAATTGTATTAATAACTCTCACATACACAATAATAACACTATTAAGGAAAGTACAATGAGAATATCACTTCCATCAAATGAACAATACATATGATGGTACCATCATCCCCCAATGCTCTCAAAGCAATAAACTCAAGATACGCCAAACGTGAGTGGATTGTAACATTTCCCAAAGTCCATGCAGAAATCCCAATGCGGTGAAGGTCGAAGTCGTGCAGAACGGAAAATTAATAGGCCGGTATTGGCGTGGCTGTGGATGAGGAGTTACGAGGTGAGAGATTGATATGGGAATTGAGCCGATATGGAAACCAACAGCAATCAACACGATGATGTCGATATGGGAACCCCAACGACCAAACACGATGCACCAAGCGGACGGCCTCTTCGAGGACAAAATGGCAGATCGGCCTGTAATGGAGGCGCTTGCTTTCCCTCCAACAATAGGGTGAGAGAGAGAGAGAGAAGGAGAGAGAGAGAGAGAGAGAGAGAGAGAGAGAGAGAGAGAGAGAGAGAGAGAGAGAGAGAGAGAGAGAGAGAGAGAGAGAGAGAGACAGAGAGACAGAGACAGAGACAGAGAGAGACACAGAGAGACAGAGACATAGACAGAGAGAGAGAGAGAGAGAGAGAGAGAGTGAGAGAGAGAGAGAGAGAGAGAGAGAGAGAGAGAGAGACACAGAGACAGAGAGACAGAGAGACAGAGACAGAGAGAGACACAGAGAGACAGAGACATAGACAGAGAGAGAGAGAGAGAGAGAGAGAGAGACAGACATCATGAGAGAACGGGAGAACATATTGTTATTATTCACGCGAAAGCTGTTGTCGAACTGCTAAAGGCATTTATTGTATTTGTTTTGTAAACTGCAGGCGAATGGTTCCCAACTGGGTGAATGCAGAATTCCAATGGGGTTCGCCATGGTCTTTCAACTCTTTCTGGAAACTGAACACTATAATTGCTATTGTAGAAAATTAATTCATGAAAAAGAAAAAGAAACTAAGAGTAATAAAGGGCAAAGGGAGAAAAAAAACTCTAAAGAAGTGAAAGGGAACAAAAGTTGGTTGCGAGGTGGCGGGCGGTGTGCGGAGTCCCTTTTGTGTGCAACGCGAGAGCGCTCGAGGTGCGTCAGGTGTCCTCGCGCCGCGGCCGCCTCTGGAATGTTAATCGGCTGAGTGCTGTCGACTGACATCAGTGCCCACTGCATATGATGGTTTGCTTGTCACGCCAGGGTGCACCTAATTGGGTTTTGTAAGTGCTGGAGCGGGGAAGGTGCGGAGAGGGCGTGAAAAGCGAGGCTTTGAACGTGGGTTCGCAGGGCCCCCGAGTCGTCATCGCCACCCGACGAATGGAGCACCTATTGCAATTAAGAAGGGGCTGTACTCCGACCGTGCATTTCAAACGATTTTGTCTCGACGATAAAGCAAACATAAAATCATGACTCCTAGAACCATGATTGTCAGAATAAAGAATAAGAACCCTGACACTATATATATATATATATATATATATATATATATATATATATATATATATATATATATATATATATACATATATATACACGTGTATATGGAGACGATAATAAATTTTAAATCCTTGATTAGAGTACGGGCAATATGGGTGGACACATCACACATGTACACGAGGACTCATGTACATACAAAGGGACATGTGTGCACGAGGAATGACGAGAAAAATGGCACTGACGAATGTTAACTGCTTATTTTTAAACTCCAGGTTAGTAACTGAAAGCATTTCACAACTATGAGCTTGTGATTTGCTAAACGAGCATATATTCCCTTGATCCCGTATATCAATTGTTTGTAATAATACGCTCGTCTGTCTATGTGTCCCTCCATCACATATCGCAAGATTCTGTTATCTTGGGAGATTGTGAATTAATTAAACGTTGTTCATCGATATTTAATTTCGATTTCGATATTTAATTATACCGTACGTTTCCCGTTGCTGTTCTAATCCTGTTGGCATTTAGAAGAAATCAAACTTTGATTTTTTTGCATGGGCCGAAAACACATCCCTACACCCATCAAGGAATGGAGTTGGGGATCATTTAATATTTCCTTTCACATAATTACAAAGGCTAAACACCATACTGTACAACAATTAGAAAATATCTAACAAAAAAAAAATCGGACTTGGTTTTCAAAATTTACCAAAAAAATTTCTGAAAACAATTCCCGGTGTCATGAAATAAATCCGCCCCCGTATAAACTCTCCCCCCGGCGAATCTGTACCAGTATAAACTCGCCCCCCGGCAGATACGTTTCTCGCCCCCAACAGAATAGAATCGCCCCCCATTCTCGTTTGCGGATATATAAATATACATATGGAAATATTGGTTTACAAGAGGGGACCTGATAAAAGAACTACTAATATTGTTTGGGGAATTGATTGAGTGCGGACTTACGCATTTTCTCAATCTTTTTAAGACATACTTGAGCACTTGATATAGTAATTATTGATAGATTTTTATTGGTTTATTTTTATTTTGGTTATGGTTTTATGGTTTTTATGGTTTTATGGTTATTTATGGTTATTTTTATGGTTATTTTTATGGTTATTTATGGTTATTTTATGGTTATTTTTGGTTATTTTGTTATTTTATGTTATTTTTGGTTATTTTTATTTATTTTTATGGTTATTATGGTTTTATTTTTATTGGTTTACACCAATATTCAGTTGCTCTAGTTATAGATTAATTGTAAAAGAACTCTTCCACAATCCCCAAGAGCCATACAATTGTTACACTTTTTTCCAAGTTTGAATATCTGCTGAAACATGTACATATATATTATGAGGGGGCGATTTTGTCACGGGGGCGAATCTATTTCGAGGGGGGCGAATCTGTACCGGTACAGAATCTCCGGGGGGCGGATCTGTTTCGGGGGCGGATCTGTTTCGTGACACCGGCACTAACTGATGAACCTCTGAAAGTTTGACGAAGAACCGTTTAGCCATTTCTGGGAAAATGGCGATACGCACACACACACACACACACACCGATATATGCACACAAACACACACACACACACACACACACACACACATATATATATATATATATATATATATATATATATGTGTATATATATATATATATATATATATATATATATATATATATATATATATATATATATATATATATATATATATATATATATATATATATATATATATATATACAGACTTGGCATTTAATATGGAATATTTTTTTTGGGGGGGTGAACTTACTTTTCAAGATGACTTCGAACCAAAAGTTCATTGGAATTATGTTGAAATTACTCGCGATTTTGTTAATGTGACCTTTAAAAGAAACAAAAACCACATTTGACATTTCGAAACAAATAAATTGATCCTTGAAAGTGATGTAAAGTGATATCGAACTCAATTCACGGACAGTACTGTGTTAAACTTCTGTGCGTTTTCCAGAAGTATCTCTTTATTTTGCACATTAGCCAAATTTTGTTTTAACAAAAACAAAAGTTAAATTACGACTGGGATTACGGACAGTAAAATTACAGTTCAGTACTTCGTGTAACCCCCACGAGCATTCAGGAGAGCATGTACACGTTGAGGCATGGTGTTCACGAGATTTGCCAAGGTTTGGATAGGAATCGCTTTCTCAGGGGACGTCCGGCACGACAGCCTGCTTGAACCAGTCGTTGGTTGACTAGCCTTCTGGAAACAGGCACATTTGTCAGTTGCTGCCACTCAGCCCTAAGCCGATTAGCTGACTTGGTACGGCCATTGCGGACTAACCGGTGCAGCTGGCGATCATCCCTCCTTGTGGTTCTGCGGGGACGTCCTGGCCTCGGTTTTTGAGTAGGGACACCCACCCCTCTGAGCATTTCGTTTCAGGATCTTTGACACCTGACCTTGAGTGATGCCATACTGCCGAGCAATAGCACGCTGTTTCATGCCGTAATTTCGTAAAGCCACCACTCCATGACAAACAGCATTGTCGAGTTGACGGACCATCTCCAGAGGAAGCGGCAATAACTTTTGGAGACGTGCAGCAGTTGTTTTCCACGAATACAGAACGCAACAACCCTTGTATACCCGACTGTGAAGCCAATCATCAAATGCACCTGTCCGTACATTTTGCCACGCCACCTGTGATATAATCCTGTTGTTGACTTCTTGCTGCGACAGACAATCAGTGACATGGTTCTTTTAACAAATAAATCACAGAAGTGTAAAAGAAACTCACCAGATTGATATACTGAGTTAAGAAAGTAAACCCAAGTCAAGAAAAAAAAATTATTCCATATTAAATGCCAAGTCTGTATATAAACAGTGCGTATCAAAAAAAAGGTAATCCGAATTCAAGGGGTTAATATGCAAAGGTTATTTATTTTGACAATTTACATGTGATTTACTAATTAAGAGGACATCCTCAGCTTTCCATTGATACCTTCCATGCATCATTGCTGTCACACATGACCGAGTACATGCTCATTGAAAATGACAAGTTCAAATCGCATTTTTACAAGTTTGGCTAATCGATGCGTCAGGATAATTGGTGCAAAATGAACGTCAGATGTGAACTTTTCTCAGGAATGATTGTCCTTTATGCACCCACACCTTCAACATGTTCACCTCCCCTTTCAACACAAAGCTCACAGCGGCAGAGCATGCCCTGAACTGCTCGTCTCACCATAGCCAGGTCATTGCGCAAAGCATCCACCATGTCGAATACGGCCCTGAAATTCGTCAAGATCACGGGGAGGAGTTACGAACACCTTGTTCTTTAAATGTCCCCAAAGAAAATAATCACATGGTGTGAGGTCAGGTGATCTTGGTGGCCATTCCACTGCATGGTTGAGGGTGATGACTCGGTCTCCAAAGAGTTCCCTCAGTCGATCTTGGACAGCGATAAGACTCTGTGCTGGGGCGCCGTCTTGGGCCCACCAGAGATATCTGAAGACGCCACAAACCTGTTGCTCAAAGTTATCCTCCAGCTGCGGTAGAACTTCATCATTAATCATCTGCAGATGTCGGGAAGGGGGGGGGGGGCACCACGTTCCCCAGGGCACCTGAGAAATATATATATAATTGTCTTTCTTTTGCTTGCTTCAAAAAAACTAGATTCAATTGCAAAACATGTTGTTTCACGGCTCGGTCAGATCCAGCCTTGGAGACGGGAAAAGTTATGGGAATAGTTGCCATTTAATTATTGTTTAACCTCGAGCAGAGTATGATCTAATATGTATCCTTTGATTTGTTCATGCCCTGCCTCAATATGTTTTACTGCCAAGTATAACACCATTGAACTCGATTATGAGAACGCATCCCTGGGCCTTGTGAGCCCAACTTGTTTGGAATAATTGCTTGAGAAATATCTTACTTTCACACACATCTGTGCCTTCTAACTCGGCCCTCTCTTGTCTGAGGTCATTACTTCAACGGAGAGTTTTTTAGACTGTTCGATTATATAAGGAATCTTGTTTCAGAGTATTTTCAGTGTGGCTCGGATTTGTACTGCCTTGTGTGACAAAGCATTGCATTTCTGGACGCGCTCCACAATTGTGTTTATTCGATTTTTTATTAAACCACTCTTGCACCAAAACGTGCCTCTTCTTGAGTTATAGAGGAATCCCGACACAGATACCTGTTACGATTGACATTCCTTTGAAAGAAAAATGGTCCGATCACCTGACCACTTCCACAAAGTACCAACCAAACAGTCCACTTTTGTCGATTCATGTTGGTGTCAAAATTAAATTCTGGGGGTTGTCCTGTCGGTGCATATTCAAGTACATTATGGGTATTGACCTTGCCATCCATGGCGAAAGCAGCTTCGTCGCCGATAACAGGATACCGCAGGAAATTGACATCTGCTTCGCAACGTGCTATCAACCATCTGGCAAGCACCCGCCTCCTGGAAAAAATCCCCTGGCGTAAGTTGATGCCGAATGTGAATCCGATATGGATGTTGGTGGAGGTCCAGTCTTGTGATTCGGTTGAATGTTGCCGAAGGCAATCCCGTCCTATTTCATCTTGCGCTGGTATCCCTAGGATGCTCCAAAACTTGCTGCCTTACTGCTGCAATGTTCATTTCCGATCGCCCAGTGCACCTCCTACCAGAAATCCCCTTGTTGCGGTTGAGGCTAGTGCCATGCTCTTGGTATTTTCTAACATTCGCCCAGATGGTTTTGGCTGCTGGAGGCTCCCGTTCTGGGAAACGCTCCCTGAACGCATCACGAGTTCGCTGCAAACTTCCAGTTTGGTGAAAGGTTGTAACCACGAAGGTCCACTGTTCAGTCGTAAGTTGAACCATCTTTTCAATGACTCAGACTGTCTCTAAACCCATACACTGTCGGCCCATCTTAAATACCCATGATAAACAAAGGATGACGCAACCGACGATTACCAGACCAGCTTAACAATTTTACATAATCAACTTAGCAGTCGACAAGTAATGCGTCCATTTAAAACTGTCTTGCACCGATTAGCCAAACTTGTAAAAATGCGATTTGAACTTGTCATTTTCAATGAACATGTACTCGGTCATGTGTGACAGCAATGATGTGACAGCAATACCTTTTTTTGATACGCACTGTATATATATATATAAATAAAAGTATTTTTTTACTGGTACTATATATATATATATATATATATATATATATATATATATATTTTTTTTTTTTTTTTTTTTTTTTTTTTTTACTGTATATATATATATATATATATATATATATATGTATGTATATATATATATATATGTATATATATATATATATATATATATATATATATATACGTATATATATATATATATGTATATATATATATATAATTATTTTTTTACTGGTATATATACCTTATTATCATTATATATACTAGGGCATGCCCGTACTATATCTATATCTAAAATTATATCCCCCCCCTCTATTTACATGAAATGGTTTGGTCCAAAGCGAACGGCTTGCGAGTGGTGACAATCCCCCCCCTCTATTTACATGCAATGGTTTTGGTCCAAAGCGAACGGCTTCCGGAGTTTGGTAAAGAAATCGCCATCGCGTGCACAAACGCGCAGGAAAGCGAATGAATCGCAAATTCGTTTTTATTAGTTGTAAAACATAGTTTAACGCCAACATAGTTTGCAAACGTGAAATAAATGAATACGCTCTCAAATGTGCCATCCGAGGCAGAGTGTGCCCGCCACGTTCGGCACACGCGATCGTTCGCTGCTCTCTGATTGGTTGAATCGTTTTTTGGACATAGCTCGGTAAGTAATTGTCCGATTAATATGAAACCTTGAAAAGGCACATCCTCGGGTCCCCAGCAATATACCTGGCAAGTTAAAAGTATATCGGACCCGTGGTTGTCGAGAAACAGCGGTCACAGACAAACGTACAGACAGACAGACAGAGATTACTGGAATTATAGATAGATATATATATATATATATATATATATATATATATATAAATATATATATATATATCAGGGTGGTGCTTATTTTTGAACTTTTGAAATATGATCTTCTTACCCTCTCAATTTGTTCCTATATATGACATAAAAATTCAGGCAAAATATGAGCACAATTGAACAATATTTAGGGGTTGCGCAATGATGGTAAAATTTCTGATACCCCAAAGCTGCGGCCGCCCTTTTATTTCGCATACTACTGATAATAGATTAATTATGTTGATAAATTAAGAACCCAATTTTAACTACTAAGTAAATTGACACTCTCTCCTATCATCATACACACAACATGCAATCATTGTGGTAAAATTAATTACTGGGAACACAGATAAAACCTTTAAGTTATAAAACTCTGTGCTCCATTAAATAAATAATTACAGTAGTAATATGTACATTGCACATACACAATATCTGTTATAGTAAAAGAGTAAAATGTTCGTTGAGCTAGAGTCTGCTAGACAATAAATGCTAAAATGAGATGTAGCGCTGACCTGGGAACGCTTATCACCATAGTATCTAAAAGTAAACACTGTACATAGGTGTATCACAGAACACTATTTGAAAATAAAAACGAAGTTATCACAGGCTTTGCAGAGAATCACAGACACAATGGGTGTATAAACATGGTATAATATTATCACAGATTATAGAAGCATAATCATTGTGGTTCAACTGGTTCATATCTATTATCCAACCAATCATCCGAATCCCATTGTTTTGCTGATAAATTGATAATGCAAATTTTCCATGAATTTATATTCCAGACATGTTCAGACTTGTTTACTGTTTGGACTCAATGGACTGACTATGCTGACTAAGCAACAGCTGCAACACTGTTACAGCAGTATGTTTGTGTAATTGCTTGAGGCATTGTGCTCACTGCTCAGTTATTAATAGAACTGTTTGAATTTTCTTGATTCTTAATTTCTTAATGCTATGTTCTATTTCTTTCAGATTCATATCTGATTGAAAATGTCATCTGTGGAAAAAGCAACAAGATCTCAAACCAAGTTGTATCTCCTTGGCGACTCTGTGACTGAATTAAGTGGCAGCAAGTTGCCATCATTGCATATGGCTCTTGGATTCTTCCTACATCACCATCTCGATCTGAAGGAGACCGTAAGACAATCGTCGGATGTTACCATCACGGAAATAGCTAACTTTTGGAAGAAAGCTAGAATCCCGATGAGAGCTCATCAAAACTGCCAAACCAAGCTTGAGCAGACATTTGAAGAATGGCGTCTTCTGAAAAAGAACAAAGCGCGAACGTCACCAACTCAACTCGCGAGAGAGTCGGCTTTTGTTTCCAGGCTTGAAGACCTTTTTGATGTCGCTCACGCTGATGCTCTGACCAATACGTCAGTATTACAAGAAGACAAGGATTTCTTGTTAGCCCAGCGAGAAAAGGGAAGAAGGGGGTCGCTGGCTGGAGTAGATGTAAAGCTTGCTGCGAAGGAGAAAACGGCGTCCAAAAGAGAGGAGGAAATGCTTGCCAGGCGACAGCGAATGGAGCAAATGAAACAGTTAGCAGCTTCTACAGCTGAACTGATTTCATCTGGTTCTGAATCTGAAAACAGCTCAGCAGAAGATAGTGAAAATATGGAAACTGGGGACAATGCAAGTGAGGGAGCTGCTGGAGGCATCACATTTCAGACACGAAAAAGAAAGAGGGGGTGAAAAACTGTCGTTACTGAAGAACTCGCAGCCGCTCTAGATCGCACAAAAGTGTCAGACCGCAAAGCCGTTTTTGTTATAGCAGAAACTGCCAAAAGCTTGGGACAGAACATTGATGAACTTGCTCTAAACAGAGACTCAATTCGCCGACAAAGAGTACAACACCGAGTCCAGAGATCTGCAAATATAAAGGCGGAGTTTCAGGGTAACGTTCCCCTTGTTGTTCACTGGGACGGCAAACTGATCCTTGATCTAATTGGAAAAGAGAAGGTTGATCGCCAGACAGTATTGGTTTCAGGGAAAGGAGTTTCTCAGCTACTCACAGTTGCCAAGCTTCCATCTGGAACAGGCGAGGCTCAGGCTGCTGCTGTCTTTGGAGCCATTGAAGACTGGGGCGTAGCCGACAGCATCCGAGCTATGTGTTTTAACACGACCAGCTCAAACACTGGTCGGATCGCTGGTGCCTGTGTCCTCCTAGAGCAGAAGCTTGAGAAGGAGCTCTTGTCACTAGCTTGCAGGCATCACATTATGGAATTGATAATTGGTGCAGTGTTCCAAGTGTGTATGGGATTGGGAGCCAAATCTTCTCCCGAGGTTCCACTCTTCAAACGCTTCCAGGAATACTGGGGATTCATAGACACGGCCAAGTATGAACCTGGGATTGCAGCTGATGATGTGGCAAGTCTAGTGGAAGACATAAAGCAAGGCACTATCGATTATGCCAACAAGCATCTTAAACAGAGTCAGCCGAGAGATGATTATAAAGAATTCTTGGAACTTGTGATTGTCTTTCTCGGTGCTGCTCCTGCCAGAGGAGTGCGATTCATGTCACCCGGAGCAATGCACCACGCCCGCTGGATGTCCAAAGTAATATACTGTCTCAAGATCTGGATGTTCAAGGCTCAATTCAAACTGACTCCTGCAGAAAAGAGAGGATTACGTGATGTGTGTGTATTCACAGTACGTGTCTACCTGACAGCCTTGATCTCTGCACCTCAAGCATCAGGTGCTCCTTGCAGTGACCTGCTGCTGCTGAAGTCACTGCTTGTATACTCATCAATCCATCCAGCCATCTCAAAGTCAACATCACGCAAGTTTTCCAATCACGTGTGGTACTTGTCACAGGAACTTGTTAGCTTGGCTTTCTTCGACAGTCGGGTCAGTTCGGCAACCAAGAGACTGATGGTGAGTGCCATGAAGAATGAAGAAGACCAAGATCAGGATCATTCCAAGTGAATCACTGTTGCTCTTGATTCATTCAAGGACAAGAACTTGGAAGATTTCGTCACAGCAAGGTCAATGAAACTTCTGCGAATGATGGAACTTCCAGATGGATTTCTCGCGGTTGATCCGGACTTGTGGGATGACAGAGACGACTACAAGCAGGCTGCAGAAACAGTCAACTCTCTAAAAGTTGTCAATGACTACGCTGAACGTGGAGTGGCACTCATTCAGGAGTACAGTGGGTTCATAACCCGCGATGAAACTCAGCTGCAATTCCTGCTGCAAGTTGTCGAGGACCATCGCAGAATGTACCCTGATAGCAGAAAACATACACTGTCCGGGATGCCATGAAAATAATAAATTTGGGGTTTGCTGAACATTGTCAGACTGATACTATGAACTCTGTCAGAAACTGAACAAAGAATTCACTATTAACGTGTTCAAAAATAAATACTGTGTTCAAGTGTGTTGTTTAAAATAAATTAAGATATAGTCTGATATACTCGTAATTCGTTGAATTTTTATAATTTTCATAATCTTTGCGGCCCTTGAGCTACCCCTAAACATAATTAATCATTTAGTGCTCAAACGTTTTATACAGTGTTTCTATATTACATGGAACAGATTAAGTGGGTAGGACTTTCAAACATAAAAATTTAGTTGTTTTAAATTTTTAAAGCTCCACCGTAATATATATACATACTTTATATATATATATATATATTTATATATATATATATATATATATATATATATATATATATATATATATATATATATATATACATATATATATATATATATATATATATGTAGGTATATATATATATGTATATATATATATATATATATATATATGTATACAGTCACGTGAAAAAGTAAGTGCACCCCATGTAAAGTTTTGTCTTTTTCAACATATTTCAACATACAGCTATTTGATCTTCATTTCAACAATATTGATAGATAAAGGTGATATAATATAACAAATATCATGACACATTTACATTTTGTTGTCCATTGTATAATTTAAATAAACATAAATGCAAATTTCGCATGTGGAAAAAGTAAGTACACCCTTGGCTCTAATAGGTGGTATTGCCCCCTTTGGCAGAAACAACCTCAAGTAGGCGTTTCTTATAACTGTCTATCAGTCTCTGACATCGACTGGGAGAAATTATTGCCCACTCCTCCATGCAGAATTCTTTCAGCTGTGCGATGTTTGAGGGGTTTCTTGCATGCACAGCTCGTTTCAAATCCCCCCACAACATCTCGATGGGATTTAGATCCGGGCTTTGACTTGGCCATTCCAGAAACCTCCATTTCTTTCTTTTCAGCGATTCCTTGGTGGATTTACTGGTATGTTTAGGGTCATTGTCACGTTGCAAGGTCCACCTTCGGTTGAGCTTCACCTTTCCGACAGATGGCCTTACATTATCCTCAAGCACCCTCTGGTACAATGAAGAATTCATAGTGGATTATATGATGGTGAGCTGCCCAGGCCCTGATGTAGCAAAGCTGCCCCAAACCATAATATTTCCACCACCATGCTTTACAGTTGGTATCAGGTTATTGTGGTCAAATGCTGTCTTTGGTTTTCGCCAAACATGTCTTCTGGTACTGTGGCCAAATAGCTCTACCTTTGACTCATCTGTCCAGAGCACATTGTTCCAGAAGTGCTGGTCTTTGCCTAGGTGTTCATTGGCAAACTTTAGTCTTGCCCTGGTGTTCTTTCTGGACAGCAAAGGTTTCCTCCTGGCACACCTCCCATGTAAATCAAATTGGTGCAGCCTCTTTCTCATGGTAGACTCGTGCACTTTGACATCAACAGTGGCAAGAGATACCTGTAGGTCCCGTGATGACATTCTGAGGTTCTTAGAGAATTCTTTCAGCATCTTCCGGTCTGCTCTCGGGCTGAACTTGCTGGGGCGGCCTGGCCTGAACAAGTTGGCAGTTGTTTGGAATCTTCTCCACTTGTATATGATCTTCCGGACAGTCGAATGATTGATTTCAAATTGCTTGGAGATCTTTTTAAATCCCTTCCCAGAGTCGTAGGCATCTATAACCTTCTTTCTGAAGGCCTCAGAGAACTCTTTTGATCTAGGCATGGTGACACCACACTCTTCAACAACAACGAGCAAACCAAATGAAATGTCTGAGGTTTAAATAAGACAGGTTCCTCCAAGATCCTCTCCAACGATGTTGTAATCATTTGCACCTGAGGTGGTGCACCTGATTCTAATTTTAGGTATTTGAAGTAGTGATAAATGTAGGGGTGTACTTACTTTTTCCACATGCGAAATTTGCATTTATATTTATTTAAATTATACAATGGACTACAAAATGTAAATGTTTCATGATATTTGTTATATTATATCACCTTTATCTGTCAATATTGTTGAAATGAAGATCAAATAGCTGTATGTTGAAATATGTTGAAAAAGTCAAAACTTTACATGGGGTGTACTTACTTTTTCACGTGACTGTATACATATGCAGTGTCTGTGTTGTGTTGTGTTGTGTTGTGTTGTCACTGAACTACTCCCTCAATATTACATATATATTTGTGCAAAATAATCGTTTTTATTATGATTGGTATAAACCACGACAACACAGCATCATTTTTACGGAACACATAGCTGTACAATATTCAATTCCTATGATAAATTTAACTGTTCATAATACTGTTGCCATAATATTGTTGAATTCACATTTTACATTACGTGGAAATTCGAAGAGTACCTGTGAGTTGCAAATAATGCAATGGTAAAGGGACAGACTATATGGCGGTTTGGGCTTTCATTATTCTTCTTTAAACCTTTTTTTTCATTTTTAAATACAGTTATTGGGAAAAGCATGCATAAGTTTACGTGTTTTGTGTGGGATCCTTTTTGTTACAAGCATGAATAACGATTCTGTTACAAGTATGAACTAGAAAGAGCAATTGGAGATTGCAGACCCTTGCCAGGACGTGTTTTTAGTGGTTTTTAAGGCTTTTCTGTTAAAACAAATATGGCGGCCGAACCACTTGACCGATGACTTCATCATTCTTTTTTTCTCCACCAATTTATACCGAGATGATGCTCAATAAATTTCATTTTTGATCGGATGAAGTTTTGTAATTGTCGAATTATGACGTCATAATGGAGGCACCTATGACATCATCATTAATATATGTTATTCAACATGGAGAGTTCTTTACAATGAGCCATGGCTCAATTTTTTCTATGTAGCTCTTTCGGAGATATAGAGGTGCAAAGTTTTCGGTTTTTCCAAGATGGCGTCCATACCACGTGACCAATGACATCATCATTATTTGATTTCTAAACTAATTTATTCCTAGATTATGCTCAAGAAATTTCATCTTGATCGGATGAAGTTTTGTACTTGTCGAATTATGACATCATAATGGAGGCACCTATGACATCATCATTAGCATATGTTATTCCCCATGGAGAGTTCTTTACATTGAGCCACATCTCAATTTTTTCTATGCAGCACTTTCGGAGATATAGAGGTGCAAAGTTTTCGGTTTTTCCAAGATGGCGTCCATACCACGTGACTTATGACGACATAATTATCATTAAAAAAAATTATACAGGTGGAGTTGCACCTATGGTGAAAACTTCCTGTCAATCGGACCAACGGTTGCAGAGAAAATCATATTTATTCTATGCGGACAAACAAACAAAAAGACAGACAGACAAACAAACAAACAAATGAAAAATCGGTCAGAGACCGAGGACTTGCCGGAATGTACTTTGTATCGGCCATTTTGGACAAATATGGTGGCAGAACCACGTGACCGATGACGTCATCATTGTTTGTTTTCCAAACTAATTTATTCCTAGATTATGCTCAGTAAATTTGATCTTGATCGGATAAAGTTTTGTACTTGTCGAATTATGCCGTCATAATGGAGGCACCTATGACATCATCATTAACATATTTTATTCTCCATGGAGAGTTCTTTACAATGAGCCATGTCTCAATTTTTTTTTTCAGCACTTTCGGAGATATAGAGGTGCAAAGTTTTTCGGTTTTTCCAAGATGGCGGCCGAACCACGTGACCGATGACATCATCATTATTTGTTTTCTAAACTAATTTATTCCTAGATTATGCTCAAGAAATTGCATCTTGATCGGATGAAGTTTTGTACTTGTCGAATTATGACGTCATAATGGAGGCACCTATGACATCATCATTAATATATGTTATTCAACATGGAGAGTTCTTTACAATGAGGCATGGCTCAATTTTTTCTATGCAGCTCTTTCGGAGATATAGAGGTGCAAAAATTTTCGGTTTTTTCAAGATGGCGTCCATACCACATGACTTATGACGACATAATTATCATTAAAAAAATTATACAGGTGGAGTTGCACCTATGGTGAAAATTTCCTGTCAATCGGACCAACGGTTGCAGAGAAAATCATATTTATTCTGTGCGGACAAACAAACAAAGAGACAGACAAACAAACAAACAAATGAAAAATCGGTCAGAGACCGAGGACTTGCCGGAATGTACTTTTTTTATCGGCCATTTTGGACAAATATGGCGGCAGAACCAGTGACCGATGACGTCATCATTAATTGTTTTCCAAACTAATTTATTCCTAGATTATGCTCAATAAATTTAATCTTGATCGGATGAAGTTTTGTACTTGTCGAATTATGATGTCATAATGGAGGCACCTATGACATCATCATTAACATATTTTATTCACCATGGAGAGTTCTCTGCAATGAGCCATGTCAATTTTTTCTATTCAGCACTTTCGGAGATATAGAGGTGCAAAATTTTTCGGTTTTTCCAAGATGGCGGCCGAACCACGTGACCGATGACGTCATCATTCTTTTTTTTCTCCACCAGTTTATGCCAACATGGTGCTGAAGAAATTGCATCTTGATTGGATGAAGTTTTGTACTTGTCGAATTATCGAATTATGACGTCATAATGGAGGCCCTGGGCCTAGAGAGTTAAAAATTGGGCACAGTCAATTCCAGGGCAAGACAAATATGTGTGTAAAGTTTGGCGATTCTGTGTGCAACGATGTAGACGTAGTACTGCGCACAAACAGACAGACAAACAGATGAAAAATCGGTCAGAGACCGAGGACTTGCCGGAATGTACTTTTTATCAGCCATTTTGGACAAATATGGCAGCTGAACCACGTGACCGATGACATCATCATTATTTGTTTTCTAAACTAATTTTTCCTTGATGATTCTCAATAAATTTCATCTTCATCGGATGAAGTTTTGTACTTGTCGAATTATGACGTCATAATGGAGGCACCTATGACATCATCATTAACATATTTTATTCCCCATGGAGAGTTCTTTACAATGAGCCATGTCTTAATTTTTCTATTCAGCACTTTCGGAGATATAGAGGTGCAAAATTTTTCGGTTTTTCCAAGATGGCGGCCGAACCACGTGACCGATGACGTCATCATTAGTTTTTTTCTCCACCAGTTTATGCCGACATGGCGCTCAAGAAATTGCATCTTGATCGGATGAAGTTTTGTACTTGTCGAATTATGACGTCATAATGGAGGCACCAATGACATCATCATTAACATATTTTATTCCCCATGGAGAGTTCTTTACAAGGAGCCATGTCTCAATTTTTTCTATTTCGTACTTTCGGAGATATAGAGTTGCAAAATATTTCGGTTTTTCCAAGATGGCGGCCGAACCACGTGACCGATGACGTCATCATTATTTATTTTTTTCTCCACCACTTTATGCCGTCGTGTCGCTCAAGAAATTGCATCTTGATTGGATGAAGTTTTGTACTTGTCGAATTATCAAATTATGATGTCATAATGGAGGCCTTGGGCCGAGAGAGTTAAAAATTGGGCACAGTCTATTCCAGGGCAAGACAAATATGTGTGTAAAGTTTGGCGATTCTAGGTGTAACGATGTAGACATAGTGCTGCGTACAAACAAACAGACAGACAGACAGACAAACAGACAAACAGACAAACCAACCGATCAACATACTTGCCGGAATCTTTTCCGGCAAGTAACAAACAGACAAACAGACAGACAGACAAACCAACCAACCAACATACTTGCCGGAATCTTTCTGGCAAGTAACAAACAGACAAACAAACCTCTCCATACCCTCTCCTCAGGTGAGAGTAATAACGATTGTGATAAGAACTAACTAACTCATGACTTAAGAATGAAATTGATGGCTCTTGCACAGTGTTATTTACAGCTACAAAACCTGCATAAAAATGTTACAAAACTTGAACAAGAATGTTACAAAATTTGAATAAGAATGTTACAAAATTTGAATAAAAATGTTACAAACCTAGAATAAAAATAATACAAATTTTGAATAAAAATGTTACAAAATTTGAATAAAAATGTTATAAAATCTGAATAAAAATGTTACAAATCTTGAATAAAAATGTTACAAAATTTGAATACAAATGTTACAAAAGTTGAATAAAAATACAGTATTGCAAATTTGAATGAAACTGTTACAAAATTTGAATTCAAATGTTCCAAAACTTGAATAAGAATGTTACAAAACTTGAATAAGAATGTGACAAAACTTGATTAAGAATGTGACAAAACTTGCAAAAGAATGTCACAAAATTTGAATAAAAATGTTACAAACCTAGAATAAAAATAATACAAATTTTGAATAAAAATGTTACAAAATTTGAATAAAAATGTTATAAAATCTGAATAAAAATGTTACAAATCTTGAATAAAAATGTTACAAAATTTGAATACAAATGTTACAAAAGTTGAATAAAAATACAGTATTGCAAATTTGAATGAAACTGTTACAAAATTTGAATTCAAATGTTCCAAAACTTGAATAAGAATGTTACAAAACTTGAATAAGAATGCTACAAAACTTAATTAAGAATGTGACAAAACTTGCAAAAGAATGTCACAAAATTTGAATAAAAATGTTACAAAACTTGAATAAAAATATTACAAAATTTGAATAAAAATGTTACAAAACTTGAATAAAAATAATACAAAACTTGAACTAAAATATTACAAAACTTGAATAAAAATGTAACAAAAGTTGAATAAAAATGATTTTAAATTTGAACAAAAACACTTACAAAATTTGAATGAAACTTACAAAATTAGAATGTAAATGTGACAAAACTTGATATAAAATGTTACAAAATGAGAATGAAAATGTTACAAAATGAGAAGGAAAATGTTACAAAACTTGAAGATATTGCAAAACTTAAATAAAAAATATTACAAAATTTGAATGAATATATTACAAAACTTGACTAAAAATGTTATAAATCTTGAATAAAAATATCGCAAAACTTGAATAAAAATATTACAAAACTTGATTAAAATATTACAAAATTTGAATAAAAATATTACAAAACTTGCTTTAAAATATTACAAAATTTGAAAATAGCTTCCATGAATACAGCTTGTAGAAACAGTAATTTTGTATAAAAGCAAAAATTGGAATCTTTGGAATCATTGGAATCAGGAATCAGAATCATTGGAATCTCCCACGATGAAGCTAACTCCGAGGGCCTTTCACTCACTCACCGCAGCCAGGTTTGTGAGCTTTCTGTCTTCTACCGACTCCTCTCCGGCCTTGCTCCCCCAGCTCTATCTGTGCTCTGTCCCCAAATATTCCTACAGATCGCACAAGATCTGCAAGCAACCCTCTCATGGTTAAACTGCCAAAATCAAGACTCTCTGCTCACCTTCACTCCTTCATTCCTCTTTTCTCCCGCCTCTGGAACAAACTCCCTCACTCTCTTCAACCCCACTCCTCCCTCCAGGTCTTTAAAACGGCTGTCCACCACCATCTCTTATCTTCCCCCATACAAAACCTTGATCTTTTCTACCCCCATTAATTCACCCCAGATCCACTTTTTGGAAATACCGACTTCTTTCCTGGAAGTCCTAGCAGTGTCCATGTGTTTTTTTTTGTATACTGAATCGAGGCTCGTGAAAGAGCTGACAACCGCGAGGGAAAGACAGTACAGGGGGACCGCGAGGGAAAGACAGCACAGGGGGACCGCGAGGGAAAGACAGTACAGGGGGACCGCGAGGGAAAGACAGTACAGGGGGACCGCGAGGGAAAGACAGTACAGGGGGACCGCGAGGGAAAGACAGCACAGGGGGACCGCGAGGGAAAGAGAGTACAGGGGGACCGCGAGGGAAAGACAGTACAGGGGGACCGCGAGGGAAAGACAGTACAGGGGGACCGCGAGGGAAAGACAGCACAGGGGGACCGCGAGGGAAAGACAGCACAGGGGGACCGCGAGGGAAAGACAGCACAGGGGGACCGCGAGGGAAAGACAGCACAGTGGGACCGCGAGGGAAAGACAGCACAGGGGGACCGCGAGGGAAAGACAGCACAGGGGACCGCGAGGGAAAGACAGTACAGGGGGACCGCGAGGGAAAGACAGTACAGGGGGACCGCGAGGGAAAGACAGCACAGGGGGACCGCGAGGGAAAGACAGTACAGAGGGACCGCGAGGGAAAGACAGCACAGGGGGACCGCGAGGAAAAGACAGTACAGGGGGACCGCGAGGGAAAGACAGCACAGGGGGACCACGAGGGAAAGACAGCACAGGGGGACTGCGAGGGAAAGACAGCACAGGGGGACCGCGAGGGAAAGACAGCACAGGGGGACCGCGAGGGAAAGACAGTACAGGGGGACCGCGAGGGAAAGACAGTACAGGGGGACCGCGAGGGAAAGACAGTACAGGGGGACCGCGAGGGAAAGACAGCACAGGGGGACCGCGAGGGAAAGACAGTACAGAGGGACCGCGAGGGAAAGACAGCACAGGGGGACCGCGAGGAAAGGACAGTACAGGGGGACCGCGAGGGAAAGACAGTACAGGGGGACCGCGAGGGAAAGACAGTACAGGGGGACCGCGAGGGAAAGACAGCACAGGGGGACTGCGAGGGAAAGACAGCACAGGGGGGCCGCGAGGGAAAGACAGCACAGGGGGACCCCGAGGGAAAGACAGCACAGGGGGACCGCGAGGGAAAGATAGCACAGGGGGACCACGAGGGAAAGACAGTACAGGTGGATCGCGAGGGAAAGACAGTACAGGGGGACCGTGAGGGAAAGACAGGACAGGGGGACCACGAGGGAAAGACAGCACAGGGGGACCGTGAGGGAAAGACAGTACAGGGGGACCACAAGGGAAAGACAGCACAGGGGGACCGCGAGGGAAAGACAGCACAGGGGGACCGCGACGGAAAGACAGCACAGGGGGACCGCGAGGGAAAGACAGCACAGGGGGACCACGAGGGAAAGACAGCACAGGGGGACCACAAGGGAAAGACAGCACAGGGGGACCACGAGGGAAAGACAGCACAGGGGGACCACGACGGAAAGACAGCACATGGGGACCACGACGGAAAGACAGCACAGGGGGACCACGAGGGAAAGACAGCACAGGGGGACCGCGAGGGAAAGACAGCACAGGGGGACCACGAGGGAAAGGCAGCACAGGGGGACCACGAGGGAAAGACAGCACAGGGGGACCACGAGGGAAAGACAGCACAGGGGGACCACGAGGGAAAGACAGCACAGGGGGACCACAAGGGAAAGACAGCACAGGGGGACCACGAGGGAAAGACAGCACAGGGGGACCACGACGGAAAGACAGCACATGGGGACCACGACGGAAAGACAGCACAGGGGGACCACGAGGGAAAGACAGCACAGGGGGACCGCGAGGGAAAGACAGCACAGGGGGACCACGAGGGAAAGGCAGCACAGGGGGACCACGAGGGAAAGACAGCACAGGGGGACCGCGAGGTAAAGACAGCACAGGGGGACCACGAGGGAAAGACAGTACAGGGGGACCACGAGGGAAAGACAGCACAGGGGGACCATGAGGGAAAGACAGCACAGGGGGACCATGAGGGATGAGAATCATTTTGACTTCACAAATAGTTAGTGGTTGAATTATGTGATCTGATATGCAAATCAACTTCAAATCCAGTTAATCGGATGAAAATTGACAATTTTAGAAATTTGGCCTATGTTGACCTTTTGGCCTATGTTGACCTCAAAAATAGTTGGTGGTTGAATTCAGTTAGCGGATATGAAAATCCCATTCAGATTTCAAGTCAATCGGATGAAAATTGAGGATTTTAGAAATTTGACCTATGTTGATATTTTGGCCGATGTTGACATTTTGGCCGATGTTGACATTTTGGCCTATGTTAACCTTTTAGCCTATGCTGACCTCAAAAATAGTTGGTGGTTGGTTTCAGTTGGCAAATATGAAAATCCTATTCAGATTTCAAGTCAATCGGATGAAAATTGAGGATTTTAGAGATTTGAAAAATGTTGTTGACCTTTGGCCTATGTTGACCTTTGGCCTATATTTGGCCTATGTTTTATACCTCTCCCACCCCCCACCTTCTTACACCTCCTCCCCCCTCCCTTCATTTGCGTCCTCCCCCAAGCCCTCTCCCTCCCACAGATCTCCCGATGTCCCTGTTCTCTACTGTTGTACTTGTGTGCTTCCCCCTCTCTCTCCCCATCTTGTCTCCCGCTCCCTTTATCATATGTTTTATGTGTCAGTTTTTTTTTTTTGTGATTAATGTTAGCTCTTACACGAGCCTCGATCTTGTATAAAAAACAAGAATTAAAACCTTAATACAACTCGATACATTTGGTCAAATTGTCAGGAAAGTTGTGTTTATGTGTTTTTTTGTTAATTATAAGTAGTACACCCCTCGACAAGCGTATCTATTATATTCGAAGGACGTCATTTTCCTCTGGTATGACATTGATCTGATGTCAGCCGGTTCTTTCGGTCTGCTGGCCTACAGATCTCATCCCGCCTATATACGGTGGAAGCCTGGTGTTGGCTTAACGGTTAAGGTGGGTGGTCTGAGATTTCAGAGCCCTGACTGAGTTCAAGCCACTGTCAAGCAATTGAATTAACACTAGGTGGGTTGACTCAGCCTGTCATCCTTCTGAGGTTGGTAAAATGGGTACCAGCTTGCTGGGAAGAATGAGCCATCCGAGTATCCTGCGTCAGAGTGGCAACTCATCCAGGTTTGTGCACAGTAGCCAATAGAAACTGCTTTGGCAGCCCTAAGCATCTGAAGATGCAAAAGTAATGCTATTTTTCTTCTATACATTGGGTCAAGGTCTTCTGAACACATTTTGATGCTTCCCTGAATTATTTGCGAGCATGCGATGACGTCAGAACGTGTATATGGCTTATTGGTAGTAAATTCCACTCCTAATGACAGCGGCGTTCTCTTAACTTATAGTTGATGGAACGTTTTCAGAAATCGAAACCAAATTGTACCTTTTATAAATGAGCAAAGGGTACAAATACTGTATAGATAGACTCTCATCTCATGCTGACTCAGGTGTAGGTATATATATATATATTTCTTTTTTAAGGTAAAGTGAATAGGTGCATCCTGAGCCCTGTCGAGAGCAACATTTTCGCTTAAACAAGAACCTCAAGCATAAAGTTCAGAGTGCATCAAAAGTTATTCACAAATCGACGTTAGAATGTCTTACATTTGGAAGAGAATGGAGGAGAATCACGAGTCCCAACTCAAAATCAGTGATCACGTGTCTATGTGCGCATGACCCGCCTTTAAGAATGAAAATAAAACAGTAATTTGACTTTAACCTGACATATCTCCGAGACATTGCGAGGATGCCCCACGGCTTCGAGAACGTTCCAGCAGGCACAGGAAGCGTGGAGCGGCCCAGCACCTTTAGCTTACCCAACCACGGCCTTCCATCTCCACCTTGATATTTACACAGCTCTCAGGATGATAATTACTCAAACACCGCCTAAATTGCTCTCCGAAATATCACCACTTTAATTGAGCATACGTTCACGTCTGCTTTTTGCTCTTCCGTTAACCTTGTTAGTGCGACTGCGGCTAGCCTGCGATCCTTAGGGATTTCATATGTATGGATAGATTGGTGTCACCCACCCACAAGCCTAGACATCCTTTGTCATGCTATCCCTCTTGGGGACATCATGGCCCATATTGCGTCACTTTAATATGACACGAACCTTTGATAATTCACAAATTAAAGATATGCTCAACACGCGCAGTCGTTAACATGTCAACATGTCGTTATCATTTTCATTTGAACTGATTTTTCTCTCCTGTTTTGCACCAAAGTCTCAACAGATTAAATTTTTTTTCGAAACATCACAAGCAGACTCAAAAGAGAAATGATCACATTCTGGAATATATAGTTGGCACTGGTTCATGTGTTTATATAAGGAAAGAGGGTAAGATGTGTGGCTTCCCAAAAATGTACGGTCGTGGGCAAAAATATTTGCACCTCTGCACTTTTTTCAAATAATGCACCATTTCTTCCAGAAAATTGTTGGAATTAAAAAATATTTTGGTATTTACATATGTATTTCTTTGGTTTGCAGTGGAACAAAACAAAAAAGCTGAAAAAATCACTAAATCTTAGCTAATTCCACACAGAAATCCTAAAATGGCCCGGACAAAATTATTGGAACCTTTTAGAAGTTGTTAGAAATAATTAGATTTCAAGAAGGTGATTCTCCTTTACTTTTTAATTGAACTCACCTGTCGTGAGTTGCAGGTGCCTGCAATATTTTAAAAATCACTCATTCAACCAGTTTGAATAGAGAAAAGGAGTCATTCTGCTGTTTTGTGTCACTGTGTGTACCAAAATGAGCATGGAGAAAAGAAAAAAACAGAGAATTGTCTGAGGAGGTCAGACAGAAGATTGTAGCCAAGCATTGACAATCTCAAGGCTACATGTCCATCTCCAGAGATCTTGATGTTCCTATGTCCACCGTACACAATGTTATCAGGAAGTATAAGGCCAATGGGACTGTAGCCAAACTCCCTGCACCTGGCCGCAAGAGAAAACTTGATCAAAGATTGTAGCGAAGGATTGTTTGAATGGTGGAGAAAGCACCTCAATCAACTGCCAAACAGATTCAAGCTGACCTTCAGACACAAGGTACGGCAGTTTAACTCGCACCATCCGTCGCCAACTCAATGAAAGCGGGTTCTATGGTAGGAGATCTAGGAGGACCCCACTGCTGAGAGAGAGAAATAAGAAAGCCCTCTGGAGTTGCCAAAACACACCTGAACAAGCCAAAATCCTTCTGGGAGAATGTCCTGTGGACAGATGAGACCAAATTAGAGCTTTTAAGTGAAGCACATGATCTCTATGTTTACAGAAAACAAAATGAAGCCTTTAAAGAAAATAACACCTTCCCTACAGTCAAACATGGAGGAGGTTCAGTGATGTTTTCGGGTTTCTGTGCTGCGCATTGGGTGCCTTGAATGTGTGCATGGCATCATGATATCAGGATATTACCAAGGCATTTTGGAGCACAATGTTCAACCCAGTGTCAGAAAGCTGGGTCTACATCGAAGGTCATGGGTCTTGTAGCAGGACAATGACCTCAAACAAACTTCAAAAAGCACCCAGGAATGGTTCAAGACAAAATGATGGACTGTTCTGAAGTGGCCAGCAATGAGTCCAGATCTAAATCTCATTGAACACCTGTGGTGAGATCTGAAACAGCAGTTGGGAGAAGGCACCCTTCAAATCTGGGAGAACTGGAGCATTTTGCACAAGAATAGTGGGTCAAACTGCCAGTAGAGAGGTGTAGGAAGCTCATTCATGGTTATAGGAAGTGTTTGACTGCAGTTATTTTGTCCAAAGGCCGTGCTACCAAATATTAAGTCTCGTGTGTCAATAATTTTGTCAATTCCATTTCTTTTTATTTTCTGAATTAAAAAGGATATATTATGTTCTTAATCAAAAACAAAGGTTTTGTAATATTAACAGTGAAATAAAGAATTGTGGACACCAAATACTTTTGTCAATTTCAACTTATTTTTCAAGAAAATTGTGAGTTATTTGATAAAAGTGCAAGGGTTCCAATATTTTTGGCCATGACTGTACATATTGCTTCAGCAAAAAATGGGGAAGGTGGATATAAGGAAGAGAAATTCCAAACAAAAGGGGAGAATTCCGCAAGGTATTACCATGGATCATCACCCAAAATGGAGGGACATTGATTGTTCAGGTGGATTTTTGTATGATTATATCAACACAGTCTTGGATAACTCTGGTTCTGCCTTAACACCCTCTTTATCAGGACAAAAATAGTTTACGTCAAGCTTTATATGAAAAGAGAGGACGGCAGAGTGGGGTAAGATGGGAAAGAAAAGGGAAACGAAATTGGGAGGTAATGGAGGAATAAGGCAAATAAAGGAGGATGTATGGGACACGTGGGAGGAGGCAGCACTAACTTGAATAGAGATGCCTGTATTCCATATACCCAATGGCTAATATGTAGATAGGGCTGGAAGAATGACCTGCACTCTCGAGGTTGTCGAGCTTGCATTCGAATCCCAACCCTGCTATAAACTTGGGATTCCCAACCCAGCTATAAACAACCCACACATCCCGGTGTTTCACAGGCAGGCGATTCATAAGTGTGTTCCGTCCCTTGGATGGACGTTAAACTGGACGTACCGTTTGCTAACATTAGTTGGTGGACGTTAAAGATTCCAAGGTGTTCTTCGTGAAGAGTAGGCGACTTATCGCCGGCAACCTGACCAAATTCCAAATTCCTGCCTGAAATACTGTTGGGATGACAATGGCAAACCACCCAGCATAACCCTTGCCAATAAAATGCTTCAGCAGCATCTACGCTATATATGTAACAGCATATGTATTGTACATTAGACTGAGAATATGTAGATATAGTCTCTCAGCAATTATATGGAGATTTTGACAGTCTTTCTGATGACCAGCAAGCCATGTAAATTCCAGCCTTGAACACCAAATACCCAGTGCAGGGTACATGGATAATCATGTGATCTGCCTCTATAGTTATGACATCATTGTTGGACATGACAAGAGCTCTTTTCTCTTCGATGATACTGTGGAAGGAAGACACAACATTTTCGCAACTAGCAACGGTACCCGCCCTATAGGCGGGGCTTCAATTGGGAGGCCCAAATGAAAAGGCAAAATATCAGAAATTGGAGGGTTTTTTTTATTTTAAACGATTTATATAAACATCCGTTAAATCATATCACACGCAAATCATCAAAATCTAAGCAGTATTTGTAGAATTTCAATAAAAGCCATATCAATGTTCATATCGGTAAATATTGTTCCATCGTGTTTGGAAAAATTGGAAATTGGAAAAATTGGAAACACAATATAGCCTATTTTACTCCAAGGGACCCCAGGATTACCCACCAAAAATTTCGTTGCGATCGGTTCAGCCGTTTTTGCGGTACCTGGGAACAGACGGACAGACAGACAGACGGACAGACATTTGGTGAATTAGAGTAAGATCCTGCAAGAGTTGATTTCTGAAGCTGCAGGCATGAATAAACCACTTAAAATATATCTAAGATATCCCAGTACATTCATTCACACCCATCTTGTGTGGATCTCATCTAACTTCGGTACTTCTGCTGGTCAAACCTAATTTCCTTCTGTGGATCACACCCACGGTATTTGTGCAGATAGCTCCCAACATTAATTGTGTGGATATACAGACTTGGCATTTAATATGGAATATTTTTTTTGTGGGGGTGAACTTACTTTTCAAGCTGACTTAGAACCAAAAGTTAATTGGAATTATGTTGAAATTATTCTAGATTTTGTTAATGTGACCTTTAAAAGAAACAAAAACCACATTTGACATTTCGAAGCAAATAAATTGATCCTTGAAAGTGATGTAAATTGATATCGAACTCAATTCACGGACGGTACTGTGTTAAACTTCTGTGCGTTTTCCAGAAGTATCTCTTTATTTTGCACATTAGCCAAAAAATTTTTAAACAAAAGTTAAATTACGACTGGGATTACGGACAGTACAATTACAGTTCAGTACTTTCTGTAACCCACACGAGCATTCAGGAGAGCACGTACACATTGAGGCGTGCTGTTCACGAGATTTGCCAAGGTTTGGACAGGAATCGCTTGCCATGCAGTTACAATAGCCTGCTGCAATTCATGCACAGAGGCAGGCTGCTGGTCCAAGTTGTCGATTTGACACGTTAATTCTGCCCACAAGTTCTCCATCGGATTCATATACGGGGACATGGCAGGCCACTCCATATGCTCTACACCATGGTCAGCAAGAAAGTGTTGGATCATGCTAGCACGATGAGGCCGTGCATTGTCATCTTGGAAGACAAAGCTTCCTCGAAAGGCTGCACGAACAAATGGAAGCAATATTTCTTCCAGAATGGCCCTGTGCTTGAACTGGTTCAGGTTTCCATTCAGAACAACCAGGTCAGTTTTGCCCCCTGCATGAAAAGCAGCCCAAACGGTCACCCCACCACCTCCAGCTTGGACTCTTGACACTATACAATCTTCGTTGTAGGTTTCATGCACTTGTCTGCGCACTTGGACGCGGCCATCTTGACGATAGACCAGAAATCTAGACTCGTCACTGAAGATCACGTGATTCCAGTGTCCTGGCTGCCATTGACGGTGCTCTCTGGCCCACTGCAATCGGCGCTGGCGGTGTTGTCTGGTCAGACGTGGCTTTCTCAGGGGATGCCTGGCACGATAGCCTGCTTGAACCAGTCGTTGGTTGACTAGCCTTCTGGATACAGGCACATTTGTCAGTTGCTGCCACTCAGCCCTAAGCCGATTAGCTAACTTGGTACGGCCATTGCGGACTAACCGGTGCAGCTGGCGATCATCCCTCCTTGTGGTTTTGCGGGGACGTCCTGGACTCGGTATTGGAGTAGGGAAACCCCTCTGAGCATTTCGTTTCAGGATATTTGACACCTGACCTTGAGTAATGCCATACTGCCAAGCAATAGCACTCTGTTTCATGCCGGAATTTCGTAAAACCACCACTAAATGACAAACAGCATTGACGAGTTGACGAACCATCTCCAGGGGAAGCGGCAAGAACTTTTGTAGATGTGCAGCAGTTGTTTTCCACTAATACAGAACGCAACAACCCTTATATACCCGATTGTGAAGCCAATCGTCAAATGTACCTGTCCGTACTTTTTGTCACGCCACCTGTGATATAATCCTGTTATTGACTTCTTGCTGCGACAGACAATCAGTGACATGGTTCTTTTAACAAAGAAATCACCGAAGCGTAAAAGAAACTCACCAGATTGATATACTGAGTTCAGAAAGTAAACCCAAGTCAAGAAAAAAAAAATTCCATATTAAATGCCAAGTCTGTATTTCCATATCTGGAGACGGCATGTTTTTCCATGTTTCACCAGATCGATCCAGCAACTTGAAATCGGATTTGCTTTTCTTCCCCATCTGAGCTATATTATCATGGCAGAATGGTTTCATGCCTTCCTTTACTTTACTGTAGCCACTGTTATTTCTACTCTTATTCCTAATTATTTGCTTTTAATTTTGGTGTTTTATTTAATTACAATCTCACTATGTTGAGGCTTCAGCAGCATGGGTTTTGCAGATCGTCAATTTGTAAAAAAAAATAATTCATTTCATCGATTCACTCATTTATATCAGGCACGTCTTTCAATAAGATTATTAGCTTATCTGGAATTGGAATTCGAGATAAGGTATTGTCATCGTGCACTGTCCTTCCATCCATCTGTCGCCTATTTCGACTTTTCCGGCCAAACCACTGGGCCAATGCAACTCAAATTTGGCAGCAAGGTTCCGCTCCTGACTGGTAACAGAGATTGCAAAAGCTCGTTCTGGTCATGTGATCAGAAGTGTGTCAAAATGGCGGACGTAGTAAATCCCTTCAAAAATCTTTTTCTCCAGACAGTCAGAATGTTACCAAATTTGGGTTACATCATTAGGCCAGGGTATGGAAGTTCAAATAAGGTCATACCGATCACTTCACCAGAAGCGTGTCAAAATGGCCGACTTAGTCAGTGTTTTGAAAAAGAGTCTAAATTCCTTCAAAAATCCTCTTCTCCAGACCCACCAGTCAGAATGCTACCAAATGTGGGTTGCCACATTAGGCCAGGGTTGAGATAAGCTACAGGTCCAGTGTTCCTATTTTTTAAATAACAGAACTAGAGAGTTCATAGAACACCTTAGTCCACAGTCTTGAGATAAATATTATATTAATAAATAAGAATATAACGAGGAAAACATAATACAACTAGAACGGGCACTCGGTAGAGCGCATACCTTCGCCGCAGCTACTGTTCTGTACTTGGCATGGGAGTGTAGGGAACAGAACAACAAAAATACGATTTTGACCTTTTCGTGACCTTGACCTTGACCTTTGACCCGATTGCTCCCAAAATCTAATCAAATGTGTCCCGTATAATAACCAATCATCCCACCAAATTTCATGCAATTCGGTTGAATACTTTTTGAGTTATGCGAATAACATACACACACACACACAGACATACAAATAAATACACAGCGATCAAAACATAACCTTCCGCTTTTGCGAAGGTAACAAGAACATGGGTGGTGTTGTCTACAAGTGGCAAATTTGATTGGTCGTGTTGACATAAAATGTCCTAATGTTTTATCCAAATACTGCTAAAAGAAGATTTTTGAAAGTGGAAAAAAGTTGATTTGTGTTCTACAGTGCTCAAGAATATAACTTAATTGAAATAAAAACGATTTTGAAGGTCGTATAATTTTTTTCAGAAGTTTACCGCCATTGATGAAGTATCTTATACACTAACACCACCTTATTTAACGTCACATTAATTTTTTATGCCTGTTTTTTTGTGCGTGTGTGCTTTATGACGTCCTTGAAAACAGTAAATGTCCTGTTTGTAATGATTTTCAATTTTGTTTGACTGCGAGACAGGCAGAAAAAGTAAAAAAATATTATTCTCACTCCTCTCTGTGCATGTGCGATCGGGACAAATTCAGAGCCAAAATACTGCTAAACTACAGGTTTGTTTTCCGATTCAAATTACGATTCATGTTCAAAATATAACAGTCAATTGAAATGAAGTTGTTCCTCAATCATAAACTGATGTTTGTAGATGGAAGGACTGACGTACAGACAGAAGTAAACCTATTGCTTAACGCTGCTTTTTTGCTTTGCGTGCGTGGGTTAATAACACTTATTACAAAATCAAGCTGTTGCTGCCAACATTTTACTTTTTTTTTTACATTTTTACATGAGACATCATTATATTTATACACACTGCACTCAGAAATGTCCACATGCCAATTCTATTTACTAGCGTGACTTGGCGCGCTCCGCATGCCTCACCACACGTCGTTTCAGAGAGGTAGGCATCTTAGACCATTTCGGTGTCTTTTGAGTCTTCATGGTGTTTTGGGTCTTCAGGGCCATTTGGGTCTTCAGGGTCTTTTGGATCCGCTGTCCCTTTAAGGGTATTTTGGGTCTTTGAGGTGTTTTTGGGTTTTCAGGGTCTCTTGGGTCTTTGGTGTCTTGAGAGGCTTTTGGGTCTTTGGGGTCTTCAGGGGTTTTTTGGGTCTTCGGGGTGTTTTGGGTCTTAGGGGTATTTTTGGTCTCCGGGGTATTTTGGGTCTTCGGGGTCTTTTTGGTCTTTGGGGTGTTTTGGGTCTTTGGGGTGTTTTGGGTCTTCGTGGAGTTTTGGGTCTTCGGGGTGTTTTGTGTCTTCCGGGTGTTTTGTGTCTTCCGGGTGTTTTGGGTCTTTGGGGCGCTTTGGGTCTTCGGGGTGTTTTGGGTCTTCGGGGTGTTTTGGGTCTTCGGGGTGTTTTGGTTCTTCAGGGTGTTTTGGGTCTTCGGGGTGTTTTTAGTATTCGGGGTGTTTTGGGGATTCGGGGTGTTTTGGGTCTTCGGGGTGTTTTGGGTCTTCGGGGTGTTTTGGGTCTTTGGGGTGTTTTGGGTCTTCGGGGTGTTTTGGGTCTTCGGGGTGTTTTGGGTCTTCGGGGTGTTTTGGGTCTTCGTGGTGTTTTGGGTCTTCGGGGTGTTTTGGGTCTTTGGGGTATGTTGGGTCTTTGGGGGTGTTGGTGGTCTGAAGGGTCTTGGGGGAATTAAAGGGTCGTCAAAGGTCTGAGGGTTTTCAGCAGTCTTAACGCAATTAAGAGGGTTAATTCAGAGGGTGGTAATTTTATTTGAAGAAGAAGAAGACGTTTTCGACGCATATAAACATTCATACATACATACATACATAGCGAACGTTTCCTCTATTATAATAAGATGACTTGGCCTCGCCTAAAGTGGAGTGAGTGTGGAGTGTCTGCATACACATCTACTTTAGCATAGATCATTCATTCTCAGATCTAACATATTCAATATAATCCAGCGACACTGTAGTTAGGAGCTCTTTCTTTTAAGAATTAATGAACAAAATTTAACCAAAACTGTGTAATTTTAACATGTGAAGAATACGCAGAAGCTGTGTAGTAAACTGTTTTTTAAGGTGACATTTGCAGAAAGCATTTCTCTCAGGCCTTGCAGTGCACCTTCGACCACAAGCTCGACTAGCACGTCTAGGCAGCCTTAGGCACAGTTTGCCAAAGATGTCTGATTTAACTATAATATTTTATGTTTAATTTAATCACGAGTTTATTTTATACCTTGAATGGGGATTATGTCCAATTTATCAATGCCCCGTCCTGGGGTGTGTTTGTCCACACATAGATCTACTGTGATCTCTTTTGTTCATTCTAAGGCGTTTAAAAACATCACATCACACGCACGAAGATTTTGGAATCTACCGTATAAAACACAATGTCAGTTTATGTGTTTGTACAGATGTCTGTCCCCCTTCATAAGGGGAGGTTTTAAAGGCCAATCTTTTAACACGAATGTGTGTTCACTCTGGTCTATTTTGAGGATCAAACAAACTCGAAAAACATTTTCCATAAAAGAGTAATTGGGTGTTTTCTATTGGAATCGCAAGCGGTGGCTTGCAAACCGAGCCTCAAGGGCGGTGTACAGAAGCGTTTTTAAAAGAATAATAAATACAAAGCTCAGGGAGATGAAATTCGATGCACATGATGTGCAACGTATGCAGAGTAAAACGATGTGTGTTCACTCTGGTCTATTTTGAGGATAAAACAAACTCGAAAAACATTTTCCATAAAAGAGTAATTGGGTGTTTTCTATTGGAATTGCAAGCGGTGGCTTGCAAACCGAGCCTCAAGGGCGGTGTACAGAAGCGTTTTTAAAAGAATAATAAATACAAAGCTCAGGGAGATGAAATTCGATGCACATGATGTGCAACGTATGCAGAGTAAAACGATGTGTGTTCACTCTGGTCTATTTTGAGGATAAAACAAACTCGAAAAACATTTTCCATAAAAGAGTAATTGGGTGTTTTCTATTGGAATTGCAAGCGGTGGCTTGCAAACCGAGCCTCAAGGGCGGTGTACAGAAGCGTTTTTAAAAGAATAATAAATACAAAGCTCAGGGAGATGAAATTCGATGCACATGATGTGCAACGTATGCAGAGTAAAACGATGTGTGTTCACTCTGGTCTATTTTGAGGATAAAACAAACTCGAAAAACATTTTCCATAAAAGAGTAATTGGGTGTTTTCTATTGGAATTGCAAGCGGTGGCTTGCAAACCGAGCCTCAAGGGCGGTGTACAGAAGCGTTTTTAAAAGAATAATAAATACAAAGCTCAGGGAGATGAAATTACTACACGTGATGTGCAACGTATGCAGAGTAAAACGAGTGTTCATTTACATCCGTACGATGTCTAATAAATAAAGATTTAGGCACACTTGACACTAGGCCAAGGCTTCAGACTTTGACATGCTCGTGAGGCTGCACCGTCGAATAAAGTGTTCCAACGCATCATATTAGACGGGCTTTTTACTAGTATGAATATATATCTTGCATTTAAAAATATAATCTATTTACCCTGACAGGGGCTCTGCATTGCTCAAGGCTCTGTCTTGTTTATTAATGGTTTGTTTGATTATTTACTTATTTAAATATTTATTTCCATCTTGTTTTTCTGAAAATTAAGTTAAACTTGTTCATCCTGAAAGCCCTTTTTTGCACGCAAGTGATGAAACCCATTTGGTTTGAAAAATTATGCTTTTTTCGGTTGTCTCATTTTCTTCTTAAGCTCTGGAAAGTATTGAGAAGATTATAGATTAATTTGCCATTTGAGACCACTCGCTCAGTTCTTTTTCTGCCAATGTCTTCAAGAGCATTCCTATTAACTCAGACACACGTCCTAAGCTTTGAAGACCACACACTGCTACCTAATTTGTCTGTGTAGAATATCTTCCACTGATAACCCATGCCATTCTAGTGAACTCTCCCCTTCTCACATTTCCAAAGCCGTTTGTTGAGGCCTTGTTGAAGAGCTCAGATATAAAAGGCTGGCATGCCTCCCGATTCTCTCCTTCCGACTCGACCCGATTTTCCACCTCATGCTCGCTCACCGTGCGACTCGGTGGATTACGGGGAGAAATTTGACTCCAGCGGTGAGATTCTTTTAGATTCGCTTCCACCCTTTCACTGCCAGAAGAGATGATGCCATGCTTAGTTCGAGATTCCAGCAGATTTTCAGGGCAGTTGTAATCGCAATGTACGTTTTCCAGCAATACAACGTAATAATGAAAATGGTCTCTCTATAATTCAAACCCAACACCACGCATTTATTGAAGCCGTTGCAAGACTCAAGACATTTTCCATCAGTTTCTTCAATTAAACGAATACAAGCTTCAGAGGGTGCATAACTGTGGTTTCCACCCCAATGGCTCCTTAGGCACCCAGCTCCAAGCCTTAACAGCTTGAAAAAGGAAATGACTATCCCTTGTTGTCATTACATGACCCTAACCCCAGTTCACACACATTAATGACACAATAATTGAAAACTCTCCGATTGGAATCAAAATGTTGTATGGAAAGCATTTAAAATATGGAAAAGTAGCTCAATAGGCCAAGCATTATACAGCTTGACCTCCAACAAATTGCAACAGAAACTCTCTCAACTGTTTCAAACGACATCTATCTGGGACGCCTGTTTGTGGTAGTTGTACCCCCTTTGTGGTGGTTGAATCCTAAAAAAAAAAAAAAAAAAATTTTTTCAAGGAAAATGAAGTAGGGTGAAGAAAAATTGAAGGTCCGTTTGGGACCCACCCTAAGCCAGTCTAGCATTTTACCAAAAGAGAACAACAAAGCATGCATACATATTGCATAATAAAACACTCCTGCATTTACCTTCGATTTCTAAAATACATTATTACTCGGTACTACAGTATCTTCATAGTGGAAAAAAAACATTGAAAAATGAAAAAAACAACTTTGTAAAATTATCCTACTATTAATTTGCATTTGGTCACTGGATTTGACACACCAATACAAGTTCTTAATATGGACCCTAGGTATCAAAAAGCTATATATATATATATATATATATATATATATATATATATATATATATATATATATCGTTATAGCTTTTTAATTTGTATTTGGTCACTGGCTTTGACACACCAATACAAGTTTTTATTATGGACCCTAGGTATCAAAAAGCTATATATATATATATACATATATATTTAATAAACAGGAATTAAATTTTTGCATGGGGCTCATGTGAAAAATTCTTACTCAATCTGGGACTCAAAGCAGGGACCTCCATCCCTTTCGCGGTGACAGCCCACTGCGCCATTGAGTCTACGGAATCTCCTCAGAAATTTTCCACACTTAACACTGTGAGCTTTATAATGGCGGATGTCTTACGTGCCTGCTAGGCAGACCCCGGATGTGAGCGTAAGTATATGTATGCGCATGTACGTATATGCAAGTATATGTGGAAGTGCATTGGAGATTAACTCTTCTACAATTTTTTAATAAACAGGAATTAAATTCCTGCGTGGGGCTTGTGTGAAAAATTCTGACTCAACCCGGGACTCGAACCAGGGTACTGATAACTGAAACGTAGGTACTGACTGCATGGTGGGCAGTCGCAGCTCGTGGACTCTGACACACTTGGTTCGTGGCTTCGTGACGGTTGTGTGCCGTGCCGTGTGAGCTTGGAGAGACCATGGTGCTTTGTGGAGCGGATGACGAGAGAGGAGGCAATGGGCAATTCTAAATGGTGTAAGGATGGTGGCGACGAAAATGCTAATGGCATCTTCTGTCATCGAGCCAGAAAGCTGGGAGCAACAATTCACATTTATTGCCACATCTGATGCAATTTAAATGCTCTAATGGTGGCGAGGTGCTCCATTTGAAACTGTTTGATATACGTATGTACGCATGTGTGTGTGTGTGTGTATATATATATATATATATATATATATATATATTTATATATATATATACTGTATAGCATTTAAATTGCATCAGATGTGACAATAAATGCGAATTGTTGCTCCCAGCTGGCTGGCTCGATGACAGAAGATGCCATTTGCATTTTTGTCGCAACCATCCCTACACCGTTTGGAATCCCGTGCGGGCACGGGCAACTTGCTAGTAATATAAAGCTACAAATAAAGCAATTGGACCGATAGACGACACAATATAGTATATCAAAAATTTGTTTAGCAGAACATTATCTAGCAGCTTAGCAGGGATATTCGTACATTGCATTCAACTTTATTGTCGTGTCCGTGCCGATAAAGACCGACCTCGGATGAATGACTGATCGAGCTTACCTCCGAGGCGTTCAGTCCAACTATGGCGGTATTATTTATACATGCGAGGGTGGAGTGGAGGGTAGCGAAGCCTACCTGGATGGACAGGCGCAAGCGGGTTTTCGGAACCACCAACAAATAAATGGGACAGGACAAGGAATTAAAATTCAACAAATAAGGTATTTAATAAAAATAATGCCAGGGAAGAAGAAATGTGTAGTACCAAAATTCCTATTTGGGATGCCCCCATACGGACTCGTAAAACAGACAAGGGAGATATAAAAGAACGAAATTAAAAATGTGTTTGTGTGGTGCGTTTGCCTGCACTCCACGGTCTCCTCAAGTGGTCCCCAAACCCGGTGGGCATTGCACATGCCCCTGGTCCGTGCGCAGGAAACAGGCCTTGGCGCGCAGCTGCGTTCACACCAGCCGCCGACGTGCAGCGCTCAGGCCTCACTCCTCTCTCATCGTCCGCTCCACAAAGCACCGCAGTCTCTGCAAGCTCACATGGTATGGCACACAGCCATCACAAAGCCACAAACCAAGCACATCAGAGTCCACGAGCTGTGACCGCCCACCATGCAGTCAGTACCAAGAGAGAGGAAGAGAAAAGGAGCACGAACTGCGACCGCCTTTTATCAGCTCGAGACACAAAAGAGATGCGTCCGCTCATCATGAAAACCCAGTGCAAGAGAGAGAAAATGGCGGTCCTCAGCCTTTTTGTTCCCCGGTCTCGAACATCATCCGATGACGTCCACGCACGCTACAATCAAAGAGTCTATCTCATCGCTCCATAGTACCGAACAATCACCACCCCTCGGGGCGGGGCCCCATGGCCCTGCCTGCTTGGTGTTGCGATGACTCGGCTGGTGGTGCCTGTGGCAGCGTTCAAATGTCTGAATCCGGTCTGTTTTTTCAATCTTTATAATTACTCACTGATCACTTGGCTGGTAGAGTGTGTAGTGTAGTGTCATAAGGAATAAGGGAAAAATCACAGAGGCAATTTACACATAGGGGATTTACCCTTAACCCCATAGCTACATAGCACAAGAGCCACCCTCCATATGGCCACACGTCACACTTAATCCAAACACACAGAGTTGACTTACGTTATAGGTTTCTTCTTCTTCACGACAGTCAGAGCACACTACCTTATACAATCCTATCTGGCCCTAAGGTATTTCATTTCCTACCCCCATAAACGTAACAGTATTTCTCATTAGTCGCTGTTGTCATCTTCGTCATTGTCATTTGTCATCTGGGTGAGTTTGTGTATCTATAGCCTTTGCAATTACCACACGCAGGAGAGCAATGCATGTTATTCTTCTTGCATGTAAAACTGACAGCTGCAATCCGTTTGATAGTTGCATCTGTTTACCCATCTGAGCTCATCTGGAGCTAGCGACACGTCGGTCTGAACAGGGACAAGTCTTCTTTCACTATCTCTCAATGATGTATCAACGATGAGATGTGCTCGTATTGCCCGGGCTATGTGTACTACTGCATTGAATGCATAGAAAGCCAGTGACCAATGCCTAACCCTAAGGGGAAAATGTGTACTACTGCATTGAATGCATAGATCAACTCCAACAGTTGTTGTAACCCAGACGCACCTATGAGCTGGCCAATGCATGCAAGGAAACGCATCTCTGTGTGAAAACCACCCAGACAAGGACTATTTCGCTCAAATCGCTTCCTACAGGCTCAGTGGTCAGCGATGGTCATCAGAGCTTTCCACCAGAGTGGTTGTAAAAAGTGATAACTGGTGTGACATCGTGACAACTTGCATGCCCACAGCCAAACATCAGTATTGGGTAGACGCATGTTGTATCACTGGGATTCATGTCGATCATTTGAAGAAACATCACGGATGATTTTCCAAGGTCGTCACTGTGATGCACAAATTGCATCATTTCAGACCAGGCTGGCCTTTGGGATCCGAACATGATAGAAGCGTTTCAGAGACTATCGAGATGCGCTGTAAGGCCATATGCCTTCATATTGGACAGCTTCTGGTACGTCACGAAAGTCATCCCGTGACATTCTTCTCTCCATATTACTGGATCTTAACTCGTCCCACCATGGACGAGTGTCACTGGGTGTGATGTTTACCCTGAGAATAGGATTGCTTGTTCTGGTTCCAGGGGTTATGGTAGCAATCATCACCTTGGAATATATCATGACCATCCAGCGTTCAGATGTTGTGGTCTCTGTTGTCAGCAGCATACTGGACAAACTGGGACGCGAAGTTCGGTACGTCATTTCCGTGGAATAGAACAGCACTTCGTTCGAACTGGGGTACTTCTTGGTTGGAGCAGTAGAAAACATGATGGTGAGGTGAGTCGATGAGGAAGCATGATGCAAAAATCATGATGCTGCTGCACATACCAAGACCAAGCTGCAGTGGTGCCCAGCAGCATTCATGGTTGAGCTAATTGCATTATCCCTTGTCTGATGGAGGCGATTTTTATGCGAGCAGCTTTTCTCACAAACTGTCCTTCCAATAACACTCTCAGGGCTTCATGAAGGGAGTGGATGCATTCATCTTCAGATTCCAGCTTGTCACAATCAGGATGTACTTTTTGAGATGTTTCCACTGCTTTCATGCCATCTCTGATAAGTTTGACCGCCTCAGACAATTCCCTGGTTTTCTTTCTTTCCTTCATGCTCATTGTGGTACACACAGTGACACAAAACAGCAGAATGACTCCTTTTCTCTATTCAAACTGGTTGAATGAGTGATTTTTATATTGCAGGCACCTGCAACTCACCACAGGTGAGTTCAATTCCAAAGTAAAGGAGAATCACCTTCTTGAAATGTAATTATTCTAAAAAATTCTAAAAAGTGCCAATAATATTGTCCGGGCCATTTTAGGATATCTGTGTGGAATAAGTTAAGATTTAGTAATTTTTTAGCTTTTTTTTTTGTTGTTCCACTGCAAACCAAAGAAATACAAATGTGGATTCCAAAATATATTTTAATTTCAACAATTTTCTGGAAGAAATGGTGCATTATTTGAAAAAAGTGCAAGGGTGCCAATATTTTTGGCCACGACAGTATAGTATATGACTGATTTTCAATACTTTCCCCTTGCTGGATTACTTAAGACCTTCAATACGTCATAAGCAGCATGCATCTGAGTATAAAGCAGTTCAGAGACATTCAGTTGCAATTTGTTTGAAGTTGACTTAATATTTTCCTAAAATTCCTGGACTACAGCTCAGGTGCGACAATAAAACTCGAAAGTTTAACCCATTAAAATATGACAACCCATGCCAGTTGTTTATTACCTGGGAAAGTTTGGTGACGGCTATTAACAACTGATGGCACAATGTTCAAACAACAACGGAATGTAACGAATTGTTGAAGCTTGCAACTGATTTGTACAAATGGGGTAAAATGATAAGAACATAAAGTGACATATTCAAAATTGATTATTAGAGTCTATTTACATTGCAATTATGAATCTTTTGACATGTTACCCTTTAACTTTCCCCTTGCAACCACTACCTCTCATTGGTTATTTACTTTTTCCCCTTAACAATTAATTGAAAGCATTTGAAAGATGCAAAAAACTAGAGCAATGCGACTGTGTCACCAATATGTCTTCGCGTAGTCCTTGAACCTGACAATGGGTAGATGCCATCGTTCACTGTCCTAAAAATAAACAAGTTTGGTTTAAATCCCTTCAGCTGTTTTGAAGTATCACATTTTTACCACCGGACAGGTTTCACATCGAATATGAAGCGTTTTGGAGAAGGGATTTAAAAAAATATTGGCTTTCAAACTAATATGGCTGCCAAAGCACGTGACTCATGACATCAAAAATGTACACTCTGTATGTGTATGGGTAGTGGATTACGTTTATGAAGTTTCGTGTTGATCGGATAAGGTTCGTTTTTCTATCTAAGATAGCTGCCAAACAATGTGATATACGACGTCATAATTTTCAAACTATTTGCAACAATGGTGTTAGATGACATTTGTAAAATTTTGCATCGATAGGGTGAGCAGTTTCAGAGATATAATTATGTAATATTTCCCTTCAATCCAATATGGCTGCCAAACGATGTGACCTATGATGTCATAAATTTAACATTTCAGTACAAATTGATCATTGATAATGTGCATGCAATTTCAGATTTTTAGGATAAGGCATTTGATTAAATCATTTATGGCTGGTATACCACTATCATGTCATCAGTATCATGCTTTTGTTTCCCATTGGGAGTACCGAACAATGTGCCAAGTTTCAAATGTTTGCAATAAGCGGTTTCCGAGAAATATTTTTTAAATTATTTGAGTTTAATCAAAGATGCCACGTGACCTATGACATCACAATTATCATAAAAACATTCTACGTGGGTGTCGATCCGACCCCCAACGTTTCGTCTCAATCGGGCATGTGGTTGTTGAGAAAAACAAGGTTTAGCCCATATGGACGGACGGACGGACGGACGGACGGACAATCCGAAAACATAATGCAGAATGGTCCAGCTAATTTTTGTAATAATTTATGAATTCCATTCTTTGATGACAACATTCTTGATTCCAGAGCATTGGTTCTGCTGAAGCAGTTTCTTTGGCAGAGAACCATGATCCTGGACAGGTCATCACTCACTTATCACAGGGTGCAATAGATCAGTGCAGGAATTTGACCAAGGTACAGGCACGCAATGTCCTTCTCTTTTCAAAAATCATCATGGGATATTTAATGTCCACCAGTAAATGCTGGCACGCAGGACACCTGGAGTATCATAGACATTCTTAGCCATAAATGTACTCTAACATGAATTGCAAGGACATTCATAAGCAATGGTCAAACAAATAATGGGATTTGAACCTGTACCCTACATCATGAGCCAGGTGTTCAGATGAGAACCTTATAGCCAACCCTTCTAAAAACACAATGATAAATCCTATTCGAATCCTATATAGCATAATCCTAAGACGATGGACAAAGATCAATTAAATACAAAATTTAATCGAGTTGCTGTGCTGCTGAGCGTGATGCAACAGCAATTCCTTGCGCGCACAATCTGCCAACGCTGCCCCCTGCTAGCGCAGATGGCGCTGTCTGAAAGGGCCGTTGAATCGTCGGGTGCTACCGCCTGTAAACACCTCGTGACCCGTACGCCGTTTGGGTCAAGTGGTCGAGACTGCCCGAAACCCCCTGCGCTTTGCTCCCACATTAAACTGGCAATTTGTCAGGCATGTGGAAGGAGACGCTTAAATGGAAAAATGGTGGGATGGTGGCGGCAGAATGGGGCGAGGGAATAGTCTGAAAGAAACCAGGCACAGAAAGAGTGCCTGTGTTGAGTGTAGAAAGGGTTACTAACAAATGTTAGAAAGCTTTGAAGTCCAGCTCTTGACTTTGTGTGGTTCAGCAAAAGTACAAACCGTACATGGTCACTCTAATACCTTTGAATGCCACGATAACATTCAACATGGTTTGATATTTTAACATCAATGCAATAATTGTACACCGCACCTTTCCTATGCCATCTCCAGGTATTGCAAATCGTCATTGCTGGGCACTGAAGGGGGCTCGGCAGTGACGCACGCTGAAAGGGAGTACTCAGTTTTCACTCTGGTTGTTTTCTTGTTTTCTTGTTGTACACCGCACCTTTCCTATGCCATATCCAGGCATTGCAAATCGTCATTGCCTGGCACCGAAGGGGGCTCGGCAGTGACGCACGCTGAAAGAGAGTACTCAGTTTTCACTCTGGTTGTTTTCTTGTTTTCTTGTTGTACACTGCACCTTTCCTATGCCATATCCAGGCATTGCAAATCGTCATTGCTGGGCACCGAAGGGGGCTCGGCAGTGACGCACGCTGAAAGAGAGTACTCAGTTTTCACTCTGGTTGTTTTCTTGTTTTCTTGTTGTACACCGCACCTTTCCTATGCCATATCCAGGCATTGCAAATCGTCATTGCTGGGCACCGAAGGGGGCTCGGCAGTGACGCACGCTGAAAGGGAGTACTCAGTTTTCACTCTGGTTGTTTTCTTGCTTTCTTGTTTTCTTGGTTGTTTGTTTGTCCAGGCGATATCTCAGCCATCCTTTGAGCTAGGAAGCTGAAATTTCGGCACAATAGTGAGCAAGTCCTTTGTCAAAAAAGGTATTTTTTGTTTTTTGATAAATCAATTAATTGAGGAGTTATTTAATTATTAGCGATTAATTAAGTACTTATTTAATTAATCAAATTTCCTTTCTCTTCTGACCATTAACTCAGGCACCTTTTGAGTTAGGAAGCTGATATTTGGACATGCCAATGACCATGTGATTTGGCTGCAAAGGCTATTTTTGATTTATCAATGAATCAATGAATCAATTAATCGATTAATTATTTAATTATTCAATTAATGACTAAAAATTTTTTTTTTTTAAAGTTACAGATTCTGATGAAAGGGTGGTGGTTTATGTGTTCTCTGATGGAATTGATTAATAATTTAAAATTTTTATGATTATTATTTATTTATTTTCATTATTAATCATTTATTTATTTTCTTTCTCATTTGGCCAATATCTCAGGCACCTTTTGAGCTCGGAAGCTAATATTTGGACATGAGTGACCAAGTGATGTGGCTATCAAGGATATATTTTGATTTATTGATTAATCATTTAATCGATTAATTATTTATTGATTAATTGATGAATTGTTGATTAATCAATTAATTATTTATTTTTTTATTAACGACTTATTTTATTAAATTTCTAAAAGATACATCTTCGGATCAAGCACTTGTGGTTTAGTTATGCTATTAGCCAATTTATTAAGAAAATATTTTGTGATAATCTTTTATGGATTTTAATTATACAATTAGTCAATCAATTAGCGTACACCTCTCCCTCCCAATGCAGCCTCTATGAGGTGCACTGCGGTATTGCCGGGCGCCGGAGGCCCCCCGGCAATGCCGCGCTGTAGGATATTTAATTATTTGGCATGGGGGCGGTGTACTTTGAATGTATCTGTACTTGTTAATTCAATTAATTTGTCCTGAAATCAAATTGTAACTAGAATACTAGATGATATTCGTAGAATACCTGCCCTGCAGAGTCACCTTGATGCGAGCCAACTTTTCTGCTTTTGAAGGGCTTTTTTATTTGATCTCCAACATGGCTGCCAGACCACGTGAATGATGACATCATACATTTACATTCTCGAATATAATTGTTGCATAGGTCACACTCAAGAAATTTCAAACTGATCAGACTAAACGTTGTCCCTGTCGAATTATGACGTCATAATTAAGGCACCAATGACGTCATCGTTAACACCACTTATTCCTCATGGGGAGTACTTGACAATGAGCCACGTTTCAATTTTTCCATGGAGCGGTTTCAGAGATATAGAGGTGCAAAGTTTTTCCAATATGGCGTCCGTACCACGTGACGTATGATGTCATACTTTTCACTAAAATTCTAAAGGAGTTAATGTCAATCCACGCTCCTGTGGTTAAAATTTCGTGTCAATCGGACCAACAATTGCAGAGAAAAAAAAAATTCATACTGATCGGAAAAAATGTTGCACTTGTCGAATTGTGACGTCATAATGAAGGTACCGATGACATCAATGATCATTAACATATCATATTCCCCATGGGGAGTACTTGACAACGCACCATGTTTCAATTTTTGCCATGGAGCGGTTTCGGAGATAGACAGGTGCAAATTTTTCCAGTTTTTCCAAGATGGCACTTGTACCAGGTGACCAACGACGTCATAATTGTCATTAAAAAATTACACCGGAGGAGGCGCTCCTATCGTCAAAATGTAGTGATCATCAAACTAACAGTTGCAGCGAAATTTTTTTTTTTCATACTGATTGGATCAAGCATTGCACTTGTTGAATTATGACATCATACTGAGGGCACTGATTACATCTTCATTAACATATATTATTCCCCATGGGGAGTACTTTACAATGAGATATGTCAAAAAAAATTCTGTGCAGTGGTTTTGGGGATATTGAGGTGCAATTTTTTTACCCAAGATGGCGTCCGTACCATGTGACCGATGACGTCATAATTATGAATAAAAATATTCTACAGGTGGAGTCGCTTCTATGGTAAAATTTCGAGTTAATCGGACCAACGGTTACAGAGAAAATTTATCTTAAAAACGCAGGCATGCACGTACGTACGTACATACGTCACACGTACACAACCAATCGCATAATCCTGCTTTTCGTTTCGCGAGCGCAGGGCAATTATAATCCCAATGCATAAAGTATTACAGTCTTCTGAATCCAGCGAACAGGTGTTTACTGCACAAGGCAACCTGTCCACAGTGAAAGGTATCAGAAAGGTGTGTAGTATGCGTGGTATGTATTATTGGATGTTCCTTGCTCTGGGTCTATCGTGGTATTCCTTCGGGGTGTTGCAACACAATGCCAAACAATGCCAAACTCAATGCCAAACAGGAAATTAGAGCTGTCTCCCTCGACATATCACATGCCTTCGATACGGTCTGGCATCCCGCTCTGCTCACCAAACTCTCCTCCTTTGGTATCCATGGAAACCTCCACGCATGGCTGGCGGACTTCTTCTCTAGTCGTAGTCAACGTGTGGCCCTGAATGGGTTTCTCTCATCTCCTCTTCCTGTTCAGGCTGGAGTTCCCCAAGGCAGTGTTCTGGGCCCTGTGCTTTTTCTGGTCTTCATCAATGATCTCTCTGACTCTCTTGAAAATCCTCTCTATCTCTTTGCTGATGACTCCACTCTCTGCCGCTCCATTCCTCATCCCTCAGATCGGCAGTCTGCAGCCTCCTCACTCTCTGCAGACCTGGACAAAATCACAGACTGGGCAAACAAGTGGAACATGTCTTTCAATCCTGACAAATCTCACACTCTTACGATGTCTCTCCGAAAAGACCGACTGGACAACCCTCCCATCTACTTTCTGAATAATCCTCTCCAAGAAGTTCTGTCACTCAAGCTTTTGGGTCTCACTATCTGCCATGATCTTTCCTGGGAAAACCACATTTCCAAGCTGGCCTCCAAAGCCAGTCGCCGACTGGGCATCCTCCGTCGTGCGAAGTCCTTCCTTGGCACACCTGAGCTCCTCATCACATACAAGGCTTTCATCCGCAGCTCAATGGAGTACTGTTCTCCCCTCTGGGCTGGTGCTCCTGCCTCACACCTAGCTCGTCTTCACGCTTTTGAAACCAAAGCATTCAGAATCATTGGAATCTCCCGCGATGACGCTATCTCCGAGGGCCTTTCACTTACTCACCGCAGGCAGGTTGGTGGTCTTTCTGTCTTCTACCGACTCCTCTCCGGCCTTGCTCCCCCAGCTCTCTCTGGGCTCTGTCCCCCAAATATTCCTACAGGTCGCACAAGATCTGCCTGCAACCCTCTCATGGTTAAACTGCCAAAATCAAGACTCTCTGCTCACCCTCACTCCTTCATTCCTCTTTTTTCCCGCCTCTGGAACAAACTCCCTCACTCTCTTCAATCCCACTCCTCCCTCCAGGTCTTTAAAACGGCTGTTCACCACCATCTCTTATCTTCCCCAATCCAAAACCTTGATCTTTTCTACCCCCGCTAATTTCACCCCAAATCCACTTTTTGAGGTGCCGACTTCTTTCCTGGAAGTCCTTGGTGTCCTTTCGTTTTATACCTATCCTGACCCCCCCCCAGGCCCTCTCCCTCCCACACATCTCCCGATGTCCCTGCTCTCAAATGTTGTGTTTGTGTGCTGCCTCCCCTTCTCTCCCCATCTTGTCGACCGCTCCCCTTTTTATATACTTTGTTTGCTTGTTTGTTTGATTTGTTTGTTTGATAAATGTTAGCTCTTTCACGAGCCTCGACTTTGTATACAAAAAAAAAAAAAAAAAAATCTGCTCCTTCACTCTATAGTTTTCGAATGTCTTGGTTCTATTTTTCTTTACCAGTTTGTAGGCATCATACAACTTCAAAAGTTGGCGCTCACAGGAATCTACTCTATGCACTGGAATTCGTGTTTTTTCCCAGTATGCACACACAGCTTGTCCACTAAGTTTGGTGCTTACACTAACTTTATGGTGTTCTTGTATGTGATGGTACACCATTTTCTGCAATGTGTCCTTTGGTTGGTCGTCCCCCACATATTATTCCCTTCTTAGACTTGCCCAGCAACCAAACTGTGGAAGAGCTGTGAGTTTCTGCCATCTGAAAAAAACAGGATAAATAAAAAATATTATTTTTTGAGCAACCTCTAACTAAGTTCCAATTGACCTCATATTTGGTTCATATGATCTTTATAAACATAGGAACAAGGGCAGCCTTGTGGAGCATGGATTTTTAATAGTATTAAATATTACATATATCTGTGGACCACCCTAGTGTGTATGTGTGTGTATTTGTGTGTGTGTATGTGTGTGTGTGTGTGTGTTTGCGTGTGTGTGTGTGTGTGTGTATGTATGTGTGTATTTGTGTGCGTGTATGTATGTGTGTATTTGTGCGTGTATGTATGTGTGTATGCATGTATGCGTGTGTGTGTGTGTGTGTGTGTGTGTGTGTATGTGTGTGTGGTGTATGTGTGTGTGTGTGTGTGTGTGGGTGTGTGTGTGTGTGTATGTGTGTGTATGTGTATGAGTATGTGTATGTTTGTGTGTGTACGTGTGTGTGAGTGTTATTTTGTATTCTGCTTCTCCCCCTTGTGAATATGAAGAGTACAAATGTTTCCATTCATAGTTTGTACCTTGGTGCTATCTATAGTCCTTGTTTGTGGGACATTGGTTGGTCTTTCTTCTGAAACCATTAGCGTCATCTATATACACAGCAGACTTGATCAGAAGAAAAACTTAACTTTTTAAACAAGATATCGTCACACCGTTTCAAACTGTTCTTTTCAAAGAGGTTAGTAATACGTATTTGGTCGAATTTATTGAAACTCAAGACTCATGTTTTGTTCATATTTTTAAACCTTTCAGACATCTGTCCACATGTCTGATTAGCCATGCAATATTACAAGTGATGACCTTTTCTGATTACACCTTTTATTTGCATCTGCAGAATCTTAAACATTTCCTTTTGTTTTCCCCTTTTCTTCTCGCTTTCATTTCAGTTAGATAGTGTTTTCCTTCCTCAGTATTGATGTTATAATTACTTTCTGACCTTTCTTTCTTTTAATGAGTAAGACTGATACTCATTTGCCATTCTAGATATTGTTGGCCAATAATCTGGCCAGGTCGGGTTGGGTAATTCATACTGATTCAACTCGGTCCAAAATCTTTAGAGTGAAGAAGTGTTATATGACATTGAAGGAGGGCATTTGGCCCATCATGCCCATCCTGTAACCACAGCCACATCTCTGACATACTACAGGATGGTGCTAATTATCCAGCACACCCAAACACAGAATTTAGCCAAAGCACGGGCATACCGTGGAATATTCATTTAAAAATGATACAGTGGGATCTTTAACCTCACAAGCCAAATGCAGAATGGACAACAGGCTTTTTACATCCTTCCCAAACAGTAGACCTCTCCTTGATGCAGCACCCCTTACTTGCATGTCACCTTTGCAGCAATTTATTATCCTCACGCTTTGTGGAAAAAAAAAACGTAGGGATATTGAAATCGGTCAATTTTTCGGTGAATCGGTCAATCGGATAAAAAAAAAACATTCCGTCCATCATGCTATCTCCTCCTAAACGGTTGGGCAGGAATTCACTAAGTCTGGAAGTTATGATCACCATATTAGTCAGGTTCACTATGTTTTTTCGTTCAAAATTTTTGGAGATTAGCAAAACTAAACATTTTTGGAATATTCAGAGCATGAGGAATCCATAAATTAATGTTGGCATTTGCGTAGACACCTTTGCGAAAATGACACTCAGGACAATGATGAAGATCTGTAAAAGCATATTCCTGAACGGTATAAAAAAAGATCCTGTGTATATGACTTATAGTTCAATCTGATACTAACAAGGCTGCTTTCTTGCTTTATAAACCCATACCTATAACTTCAATGGACTTGCAATATCATATATTATGTAATACAGTTATATCACAAATATAAAGACAATGGTTTTCAATCACCTTTGTTTGTCGCTTTTCTATAATCCTGAGCACTATTTTGAGGCCTTTATTGGATTCCTTGACCCAGAAAACATAGGATTAGCATATAAAATTAAGTTTCTAGGTTGACTAGAAGCCGAGATAGCGCAAAATATGTATTTTATGGCGGCCATTTTGAAAATCCAAAATCTGTGTCTGTGCAAATGCCAACATTGATTTTCGGATTCTCCATGCTCTGATGATTCCAAAAATGTATAGGTTTGTAATCTCCCAAAATTTTGAACGAAATTATATTTGTTAACATAGTGAATCTGACTATATGGCAAGAAGTTGCAAGAGCAGTTGCGGTGTCAAAAAGTCAAACACCGAAAAATCCAATTACTGGCACATATGAAAACATTTTTAAATTTTACTTTGTACATGCAATGAACATTGGGACACACATAAAATATGCAACGATTTTTACAATTTGACCACCAGTTCATGCCCCAAGGGATGAGGACTTAAGGTCACAGGGATCAAAATAGGGAAAATAATTTAACACAAAATTTGATATTCGGTCATTCCTGGTGGAACTTTGTGCCATCATTCAACCTTGCTTTAGGTGGGAAGCGTCAGGATTTGCGATGGCGTGCCCTGGACTTTTTCATATATTAAGTTTTAATTTTTAATTGAGTTTTAATTTTGAAAATTTTAATTGAAATCGGTTTTGTTATCAGTTTTATCAGTTTCAATTGAGCACACTATCAACTAAACTTGTTGCTTTGTTTATTTGTTTCCATCTCCAATTGAAACACATTCCACCTGAAGTTAAATATTTTATTTATTTGACTTTCGACTTGGATTACTCCAAGCTTACGTTTATAATTAAATTAATATTTAGTATTGATGCATTTGGACTGGAAGGATAGCATATAATTATGTGCACTCACCTTTATTTTGCACTCTCCTTGCACTAAACTGGAGCGTTTTTAGAAGTTCCAACAAGCCGATTCATGTTTCACAGTGGTCAAAATATTTAATTCAATTTAAAGAAAAGAAAAAAATTTAATGCTGAAGAAAAGAAAACACAAACAAAAGAAAAGAGACAAAGATACGCTGTCTTTTACACCACCTTATTTAACAGGTTAAATTAGTTATTTGTGCCTGTTGTTTGTGTCCTTCATGAAGTCACTAAAAACAGGAAGTTTCCTGTTTGAAATGAGTTCTTTTTTTTTTTTTTTGGTGGACTGAAGCATTTACTGTACTGGTGGACTGAAGGAATTGCTCGACCCCACTTTGCGCTATGAGGAAAGGGGACTCTCTGACGTTCTCGTTTTTTTTGTGTACAGTCGGACCCTGCTATTCACGGTTCCGCTATTTGCGGGTTCCGTGCGTGTGATAAAAATCGACCTGTTTCTCTATTCGCGTAAAAGTCTCCCGCGAATTTGCGGGTTTTTTTCTATTCGCAGCTGTGTTCCGTGAATTCGCGTTTTTTTCATTATGGTATTTATACATTTAAATTCATGAGCCGTTAGCTTGAAATACGGTATTTATAAAACCTATATTTCAACAGCCATGCATAAAGCAGCTGGACATACGCACAAAAACCATATTGACCTGCTCCTGCGTTTGTTGCCGCGTGTTTCGCATTTTCACGGCTTTCGTGGGATATCCCGTCATTCACACTGTGAACAGCTTCACGTGATATTCCACCGTTCACAGGTAAACATTGCTTCACGGGATATCCCAGCAGCTGCATAACACGTCATCCCTGCGAGTTACTGTACAGAGTGAAAACACTCCACAGTATCTATTAGTGCAATTAGCTGTCTCCAATTTCCCCATTGAAACAATGTCACGGCATTCATTTGCGGATTTTCATCGACCTTTGCGGATTATCGTCGACATTCTCAGGATTTGCGTCACTATTCGCGGAATTTGCCTCGCCGTTCATGGTTTGGTCCTCACTATTTGCGGATTTTCGTGACTCGGGAACCTATCCCCCCTTTTTCCATTGAAACAATGCCCCGCTATTCGTGGGTTTCGCTATTCGCAGATTTTCCAGGAATGTATCCCCCGCGAATAACGGGGTCCAACTGTATATTCAAATGCCACCCAGGGGCAGACTGACTAGTCGGGCATTCAGGCACCAAACTGAAGGCCCGAGCTATCAAGGGGCCCATGCTCAAAAGAAAAAGAAAAATAGGTTTAGGTTTTCAGAAATAGGAGAGTAAGGCTATTTTAGAACATATATTTAAACATGGTATATGAATTGTTGAAAGTTCAAAGTATATTTAGATGGATTCCCCAAAAAATGCAGCAGTCATTTATTGCTGTTAAACATTTTACCTGCTTTAAACAAACAATATTTACTGCCGTTAAAGCTGCAGTTTCAAAGTTTACAGAAAATGTATATTAACCATAAATGTGTGCTACAAAAATCTGGGTTTGTATTCTCTTTGTCCAAAAAAAATGTATCAGCCATCTTCACATGGGTGTTTTTGCTAATCTTAGTTGTAGAGAAATAATGTTCAATAGACGAGTTTGCGAATTGACTCGGTCGGTCCGAATGTCCCGCAATCTCCTTTATTTTAAATCAAAAGGCTAAAGTTACCACTTGGTTTTCTCGGCAAAATCTTCATATAATAAGAGAATAATTGTAATAATGTAATCTTTATTAAAAAAAGAGCAAACGTATACGGTTCGCTATGTATGTATGTATTTATGTATGTATGTTTAAATGCGACTAAAACGTCTTCTTCTTCTTCA